>NC_137136.1:8557923-9110423 GCF_949319135.1 Squalius cephalus | reverse complement strand
GACCAGCATTGGGAAATACAATCTCAGTGCAGAGGGGAAAGTCTGGGCCAGCATTTCAAACAAAGGCACGCTAGCACAAAAGGACGAGAAGGGTAAAACCCTGGGACACTGGGCAGTTTAGGCCCTCAGGGGCCCATTGTTTTCGAAAGAGCATTATGAAGAGATACACATGCGCAGAAAAAGCGGTTCACACGCATGCTCTAGTTGAGGGTGAGACCTGGCTGCAGCCGAGCGGCGCACACAAAGGAGCTTAATCATTCATAAAACTGGAGAGGCTAATAAAATATGCAGCACATGAATGCGGCGAACAGCAAAGTGCTCCGGTGCTGCCTAAACTTTTGAAAAGACACATCGAATCAACGACACATAACTATTGTGTGCGCATATACCGCTGGGGCTGAAAGGATGAGGTCACATTGTTTGTAACATCTCTAGGGCGGATCTTGTCACGACTGCATCATCTCCTTTCTGTCTTCTGCATCTCTTTATGGACTTGTCTTGTTCATTCTCTGCCTTTTTGCTACTTGGCTAATAGGGACTGTGAGCGAGGAGACTGGAAATGACAACGGAGTGAGCCACAGGAAGTAGCAATCACAAATAAGATTTCTATAACGTCTCCATTGTTTTTCTAGCAATGAGATTAAATAGACATAAAATGGAGACCTCCTTCACAGATGTTTTGTCCTGTGAAAAAGACTTCTGGAAGATCTCAGAAATGTCTCACTGGATTCGAGCATTCTGAATTCTGCAATCACATGTCAGAGAATTCATTATATAAACTCAATAATTTCTTAATACTTTCTAATGAAATTCTTTTAAGATGTTTTATACCATTCAAGAGTTTGGTGTCAGTAAGATTTTTTTTTTCCTTGAAAGAAATTTATACTTTTATTCAGCAAGAATGTATTCCATTGATCAAAAGTGACAATAAAGACATTTAAAATGTTACAAAAGAATTCTATTTCAAATAAATGCTGTTTTTTGAACATTCTATTTGTCAGAGAATCCTGAAAAAAATGATCAGTTTCCACAAAACTATTAAGCAGCACAGCTGTTTTCAACATTGATAATAATTGTATATAATAATAATAATTGATAATAGATTTTTTTTTTTTTTGAGCACGAAATCAGCATATTAGGATAATTTCTCAAGGATCATTTTACACTGAAGACTGGAGAATGTTGCTGAAAATTCAGCTTTGCAATCATAAATTTCACAAATAAATAAAAATTTTTAAATATATCAAAATAGAAAACAGTTCATTTCAATAGTAATAATATTTCAGAATATTACCTTTTTTCTGTGCATCTTTATTTCTCAGAATTTTAGGAGAAACATCTGAGACAATTTTTGGCTTCCCTTTATTTTGATGGTCCCTTTAACACATTCTGTTGACTATAAGTAATGTTGCAACTCTCATTAGAGTGTTAGTAGAGTATTAGTATACTGGTAGGGTTAGGATTAGGGTTAAAATAAGTTGATTTGTACTTGCAAAGTTACAGAGTTAGTAGAATGTCTGTTGGGGGAACATCAAAATAAAGTGTTAGCAGATATTAAGCAGACAGTCTACTAATACTCTAATGAGAGTTAGTTGACATGTGGTTGCAAAGTTACTTATAGTCAACAGAATGTCTAAAGTGGACCATCAAAATAAAGTGTTACCACATTTTTGTCTGGAATGGAATGGAAATAATATAAGGCTCGAACTTCAGTTACCCAGAGTGTGTGCGCTAATCCTCTCTGTCCTTCTTTCCCTCATTCCCTCATTATGTTTCACACAGCAGTTTGAGGGAGCGTTAGAAGCTGCAATCAAGAGTGCTGTTGTGCTGCTGTGACAGATAGTTCGGCTAATAAGTCCAGGCTTGGTTTCTTCACCACCTAGCACCTCTAGCAGCCACGCACTCAAGTGAACTGAACCATCAAAAGCAGAGGCTCCTGCCTTCAAGCTTACCATGGCTAACAAGCACAGCTGTTCACTGAACCCACCACAGACCAGCTGAGGATATATTAGTCATGTACAAACAAATAGAGTTATCATCACCGTTTTCACAATGGACTTCACCTCAGGTGGACATTGTAATTTTTTAATTTAACAGGGTTGTGCACCATTCAGAATTGATTTGAGAATCCAGTTCGGATTTGAATTGAATAAAAAATGTATTGAAATTCAAACAAAGCCTTTGTATGAAAGCTTAAAGGTTTTATAAGCATATAACAGACGTATGAATCTGTTTGAAATGCCATGTATAGAAATGTGTACTTTATACACTGTGAAAGTTACCATTTTTCTATGAAAAGCAAATAAAAATCCTTGAAACAACATAAATGTACTTGAGAGCAGCACTGCCCAAGATATTAAAATAATTTTCAAATAATGTATTTTTAAATTAAAAAATTCTCACTGAAAATAGGTGGATTGTTTTGCACTTAAAGTATTTAACCATTTAAAGGGATAGTTCACCCAAAAATTAAAATTCTGTCATCATTTACTCAACCTCAAGTTGTTCCAAACCTGCTTGAATTTCTGTCTTCTTCTGAACACAAAAAAGATATTTTGAAGAATGTCGGTAACCAAAGAGTTGATGGGCCCCATAGTATGTCAAAAAAATAATACTATGGAAGTCAATGGGGCCCATCAACTGTTTGGTTACCAATATTCTTTAAAATATCTTCTTTTGTGTTCAGCAGAAGAAAGAAATTCACATAAGTTTGGAACAACTTGAGGGTGAGTTTTCATTTTTGGCTGAACTGTCCCTTTAGATATTTAATATGCAAAAGTTTATGTAAATTTAACCTGTTTTTTAATTCAGTTTTCAAGATTTTTAGATTTTTTTTTCTTAAGTCAAAGAATATTAAAACAAAAACAGAATTTTTTGCATTGTATACTGTGTTTCTTTATATTTAATATATTTATGCACTTCATATCCCAGAATGCAATAAAACATTTAATTTCTATGAATTTAAGATTGAGTTCTACTTACTTACATGAACTTACATTCATCATTCAAAGGACACAGATTCTTAAATTCAGAAATTTGCACAACCCTGGTATACATTAAAGCAGTGATTCACCTTGTCATTCAATAGAAAACATATGACCTCAGCGACCACATTTAGCATGATGGAAAGTCTGGAGAAAGAGCACGCCACACGTTTGAGTGTCATTACTAGCTCTGTATTTAGCCTTGAGCCCGGGGATATGTTTGGACAAGTCTTTGAGTGTCTGCCTCACAAATTATCCTGATAAAAGCACATGGGGCGAGCAAATTAATTCAACCGAAACCCAACAAAAGCACTGTTTACATAAGCTAATCCCAGGCAGCGTGCTAGCCGCCATGCCAACCCAAAGCAGCCTCCGCAGGCTTGGGGAAATCTGTACTGAATCATCACCCGGTCCCTGGGCACTTTTGAGACCCCAAAGTGTCTTTATCCAACTGGGGAGGTGAAGGAAGGAACGAGTCCTTTCAGATGGCATCTTTACGGTCTTCAGTGGTTTGAAATTGGGGCCAAAACAAATGGCATTTCTCAGAGCGGTCTTTAATGTACCTTTTTGGGGCCTGATTTCAAGCCAGACCATGGAGAATTGGATACAGTTATGGTGGGTTAGAATCGCTGTAGCTGAATCCTATTATAGGAGGCTCTTTTAACACTCAAAAGGTGTGTGCATAGTCCTTGCATGTACTTTTCATGACACGGAAAAGGTTGGAGTGGGAGATGAGTGCGTGGGGGTGGGGTCTGTGGAATGAGGAGCACCTTCTCAAGGATTTATGACACCTTACTTCGCCTACTCTGTCCTTGGTTGCTTTCAGGGGGAAACGCTTTCCAATGAGTCTCTAGATGAAAACGCACGGGAGGGGTGGAAGAGGGGATGACAGGAGTGGTTGAAAGGCACTACATCCCTCCTCTGTTTCTTGAAATCGAGTGGCTATCGTTTGTGACTGAAGCCAAGCTGCACATGCTGTTCCTCTCTGCTATCTATGTGAATTCATAGCAAAAGCAGCGTTCCTAACCGCTAATTACAACTTGAAGCTCATTAACCACCGGTTTTATACACACACACATGCGCGACCGCTGACGATGCCGTCATACATCTAGATGATTTATCCATCTATCCATTATCCATTTAACCAAAATCCCAATTCAAGCATATCCCTGCTTCCAATGAAAACACTATCACTTTACAAATCCACACTGATCTATAGTTACAGCTAAACACTCAACCTCTAAAAATCTTGTTCCTTGTTTTTCTCAGAGATGCAAAGACACAAAGTCCAGCAGCGACAGTGCCAATGAGAAACTGGTTCGGACGCCGGCTGTAAAACGTCAATGAGTCCCTGTGTTGCTGCAGCCTTCCGCGGCTGTGGCTTGTTCCTCCTCGGCCATTTATCCCTGAACACAGGCTTTGTCGAGCACTTATGCCAGTGGCCTAAAAGCAAGCTGTGTGTAAAAAAGAAATGGCAGGGCCCTTAAAAGGGGAGAATACATCAGGCTCGGGTTGTTACAAAGTGGTCCTCTATTAAAAATGCAGCAGGGCCATTACCTCAGGACCGGTGCCTTTCTCCTCTGGCTCTCTCAAGCCAATAGAAACCAGCTAGCTATAGCTCAGGTCGCCCCATTACAGCCTGGACCACACATGAGTTCTGGTCATGGATGAATCCTGAAAGTGCAAAAATCGCTGCAAAAGATGCTTTCCAACAGGTGTTTTACCATTCGTTGTAAAACTGTGGGCCTATTTTTCCAAACGCCTCACACCTGTACATTCTTCCGTTGAGAGCTTGAATAATAGACACTCCAGTCCAGTTTCCGGCGGCGGAGTAATACCGTACCTCACAGCACATCCAATACAAGTCAATGGAGTTGGACAAAAACTACGATAAAACCTGTTGGAAAGCATCTTTTGCAGCGATTTTTGTGTGAGCATATCAGTGAACACCCCTGACCACTCGGTGAGTTTCACGTCTTTGTAAACGAAAGTTTAATGCGTTTTAGGAAGGATTGTTCCAGTGCACCTATGCAGCCATTGTGGAGGTGGGGGGGAAAGCGAAAGAAACCGAAAATTCTCGGGCCAGCAGCATGTGTCCAAATTTTTATCTTAACCGTTCTATTTCATCAGAAACGATCTGAAAACAGGGCTTTAAGTGTAAAATACCGAACTTGTCCTTTAAAGGTGACACTGACCAGACGCACAAGAAAATGTAGTTTATAAGTCTGTTTTTTTTTTGCTGCTTGTTCAATTTATTTAAATTGATACTCCACCCAAAAATTTAATTGTCATTCAAAACCTGCATTGCTTTTTTATTTTGTGGAACCCAAAAGAAGATATTCTGACAAATCTTTTGTCCATACAATGAAAGTTAATGGGAACCAAGGTTGTTTTGGACCTCACTGGTTTTAAATGGATGGACTAAAACATTTCAAGCCATTTCAAAATATCTCCTTTTGTGAGGATGAGTAAGTGACAGAATTTTCATTTTTGAGTGAACTATGCCTTTAATTAAAATAAGCTGAAACTTAATTTGGTTACTTTCAATTCACTTGAATTTGTCAAATGTATACATTATTCTCAAATTATTTATGTTGGAACTACAGTATACGGTAAATAATTTCTGATGACATTAACTGAAACTGGACAGTGTATTTTAAGTTCCCAGCATGCTTTAAACTTATTCTTGTGAAGAGCTTTGAGATGCGACTTTTAAAGGCGCCAAAGTTTATTATTAAACTGGATCAGAAGAGTAAATGTTGATTTTAGAAAAGTATTTGTCATGTTGGGAGATTTTGTGGTTACTGTTGTGGAGCTTAAGTTGTGAAGGATGTGGTGTGTGTGTGTTTTGTCACTCAATGAGAAATAGCTCATTATTATACTTTATTTTCCTCCCATGCTTTAAATTTAGTAAAATAAACTATACTTAGCATGTGACCATGCCCTGTGATGATTGTTTTTATTTTCTGAAGCATTTAAGATTAATTGGATCAATCAGTGATTTTTCCCAGGTGAAATTCACCTAAGTAAAATCAAATTGAATGTGATCTGCTTGAATTAAGAATAATTTTAATCATCAGTACGATTCGTTTTTAGTTTAAGTTTAAAAGAGCTATGAAAGAGCAACCTTTGAGAAATAAGTTTTTTTCTAATAGTTTGGTGCATTAATGTAACATCGGATCAGATTTTACAGCCAGAACTATTAGTTTTATCAATGCTATTGTACTAATACTTTAACTCAGCAGCGTGAGTGACAATGAAAGTTTCTTCTTGCACATTCTTATATTGTTTTTGTGTGACTGGATGCACATCAGAGTTATTACTCTCTGATGTAAAATGTGAAAATCTAGAACACATTTCACTTTCAGAACGGGCCAGAAAATATTGAAGTACTGCTACAAACAGCTCTTCTGTGCGCTTTGTATTCTTTTCCTTTCATGTTCATGACTAATGCAGAGCGTTTCACCCCTGAAATGAGGACAGTCTTGGGCATAACATTTTATCCACCTATATGGGTATGTTTGCCAAGTATGTTCCTTCCTCTTTTCAGAGTGAACCCCACCCCTCTGAACAGATGGCTGGAGAGAATGCCTAGGACACAGCAGGAGAGGGAGAGAGAGGAAAAGGGAGGGAAGATGAGAGAAAGACAGGGAGGAAACGAGAAGGACATTGATGAACTAAAAATATGAACGTTTGCTGCATGCATGCTTTCCAAAAGACATACACGATCATCTGGATGGATGGATGGATGGATGGATGGATGGATGGATGGATGGATGGATGGATGGATAGATGGATAGATAGATAGATAGATAGATAGATAGATAGATAGATAGATAGATAGATAGATAGATAGATAGATAGATAGATAGATAGATAGATAGATTTTTATATTTTAAGGAATATCACACAATTTTTTGTCCATGCATGTTTTAAATAGGAATCCACTGTTTTTCGGTATTTTGTTTGCCAAAATATGAAAGGAATTGTTAAAATTTCATTTGATTACATAAAAGATTAATTAAATTGTTAAATTTGGATGCATTAATTTGATAACCACGATTTTTTATAATAAATTTGTATTAAATAAAAAAAGTAAAATAAAAAAATGCAAGTATTAAAAATTTGGTGTTAAAAGTTTCTGAAAAAATAAGGCAAAATGTCAATAAATTAATATATATATTTTTTCACGTTTTATGAATTCAATTAATTAGACATCCTTTATATTACAATTTAATTAAACCATTAAAACAGAAAAGTAAAAACAGAATTTGGAGGGGGAAATAAAACCGTATTGGGGAAAAATAAAATGGATTTCATTGGGCCCTATCTGTGGTTTAGACGTGCATTCAGATGCTAACAGAAAAATTACACATGGACAAGCATAATTTAGCACTCTCACAGATCTGAAATCCCCAACTCGATGGTTACAGGCAAACACTTACAGCAAACAGTCTTTCCCGACGGAAGTGTTTACATGTATAATTCACACACGCATACAAAGCCTGTGCTCTTGTAAGTTAATGTTTCCGTGCATGTCATTATGGCTCGCTTCCAACAAGAAAAGCTCATATACCCAAAAATACTTTAGAGCACAAACAACCCAAATATTTTATCATTATTATTTTTTACAATTTGTGTGGAATTTTTAGAAACAGTATAATAGTCTAACATCACATAATGCTATTACAAGTAATGTTATTGTTGTACTCTCGGAGGGAGAACACAGGACAGGGCAAGTGATTAGGAGTCAGGATTTGTCTTCCAACAATATCTGATGGAACAAATAACCGCATTTAAAAAAAATTAAATAAATAACAACCAGGCAATTATTCAAAATGTTAAGCATATTTTAGGTCTAAATTACTCAATTTGTTGCAGTGAGTCATTTACGTGTGAAACGGCTGAGTGTGCTTATGGATTTTAATCTATCCTTTCACCTGTTTAATGACAGTGTTGGTAATGAATACCGAAAATCAAATTGTCGTTGATACCTGAAAATTGCTTGTCCATTAACGAGTTTAATTATTCAGATGAAGGTTGTTTGGAGGAGGGGAGATGAGAGCATTTTCCCTGTTGTGGTAAAAAATTGGTGCCGCTAGAGGAAAATGAAGCATCAGGCTGGTAATTATCCACAAGCGGAATAAATATCACAACGTAATAATCCTAAATGACATTGAGAGCAGCAGAAATATAATGAGCCACATATATGCATCGTTCCCATAATGCAGCAGGAACATTGCTGGCAAGCCTCATGTCACCTCACTGCAGGGCAGTTAGTGTGCACTCCCACTGAGAGGAGAGGTTTAAACGGCCGGCTGGATGTTATTTCTGCTGTACATAAAGCTGACCCCACAGAGTGTAACCGAACACCACACACACACACACACACACACACACACACACTTGCTCGCATATGCAATCTCATGACTCTGGATTTGAGTGCTCGCTCTGGCTCTCTTCCTCTTACCCTTCTTTTGAAACATCAATGCACACACATGCACACACACAACACACACACCATAAAGCTCTGACTTCTAGCTGCTGATTGAATGGAAGACGGGCCCCACTGGCCTCTGTTGACACAATACCAGGGGGGAATTACCTCCCTTAAATTCTATTTTATATCCCACTGGTGTATGGCTTCTGTCAAGGATACCTCAGCCCACACACTACTCACGTTTATACACCCACCCATGTTCTGCTAAAACCTGAGAGGGGAAAGGGTGGTGTGATATCGGTACTAGACATCCACATTAGGGGAATACAGTTACATTGTGAGATTTGTGAATCCATTGATTTGGGTTGCATGCTATTATTGAATTTGAATTGAGGGACGAATAATTTCCAATCAAATATGACTGTAAGGAAGTAGAATTAAAATGAATAAAATTCATAAGACTAATAAAAAAAAATAAAAAAAGCTTTAAATGTTGGCTTGACAAAGCCAATTTTAAAAAGCATTGATGTTTAAAAGTTTACAGGCCTTACAGATAGATAGATTCCCTGTTACTTTGTGTAACAACATCTTGCCCCAAGGCGTGATCTTGTTTGCACCAAATATCTTGTTCAGTAATATCTATGACCCACATTATAAAACAATGGGTGAATTTTGAGCCACATTTAATTTTCTTTTGAACCTACTTTTTATGAAAGTAAGTCATTTACATGTAATTGATACCAGGGTCTTTATATAATTTAGCTGAATTACTGATTCTCGACATTAACAGCTTACTGTAGCATCCTAATTTCCCCTGCTTAACATTTGCCTCTCATTGCGCACAGAGCGTTATTGGGGCAGAGAGGGAGAGGGAGAGAGAGCGAGGTTAGATTGTGTGTCAGTTGCCCCTCTTCCCCCTCATGATTGATTTCCCCCGGAGGAATGCCTCCACTCAGAGAGCACGCTAGAATCAAGATTAATAACAGGCCATTTACATCCCCAATCACGCACGCACACGCAATCGCACTCACACTGACCCGTGCTCACATGAGGTCTCCATCCTTCACAGGCGAGACTGAATATCTGAAATCTGAAACTCTCTCCCAGTGCCAAAAAACCTCCTCCATCTCCTTTAATATTCTACAGATCAATAATTATTCCCAGACCGGCCCATTTGACCATTACCCATGATGCTCCAGTGTTTGCCATAGTGCTCTACTTTGGTAAGGATCACCAACATATTTTGCGCAATTCTAAACCTTTTGAATATGCATGCTTTCTCTTTGACAGGCCCTACTTAGCGAGGTGAGTTATTGTTGTAAGGACTTCTGTTTGTGACAAGAGAGAAGGACAAAGACGTGATGCTCTGGACGAGCCCCCACATCCCTTGGAGACACTCTTGAGAAACTCATTAGACAGCGGATGTGGGTGAGATCCAATTTGACGTGACCTTGAAGGCAGCTACAAGGAGTGGGGAGTGTGTGTGTGCGTGTGTATTGATGGGTAATACGGTGCCTGTTGCCAGTTTCATGTATAGACTAGTGATGAAGGGCATCAATCAAGTCGTTTTCTGCAAGCTCCTCTGAGATTTTGATGGTTGAGATTGGCAAGCTCTAAATACATTTTTGGAGTGTAACACAGTGGTAAAAGGAGGGAAAGAGAGAGGTCATAAACACTTGCTGATGGAGAGCGACTTGGCCACTGCCGTTTATCATGTGTCTTTTGGGAACGCTTGCATATTTGGCCAACGTTGAGCAAGCAACTCCTCCAAAAGACTTTCCATAAATTTTCTTCCCTCACATTCGTCTTTTGCTCTTCATAATTTACTCACCCCAAGTTGATCAGGAAAATGCATCCTCACACCCTTTGTTCTAACAGCCATTTTTTAAACTCTGATCCAATCATAGCTCTCTCTCCACTTTCATTCACTCAAACATGTAACGCAAGTGCCAGCCTCTTATGGGGCGCGGCGCATAAAAACATTCATGAATCACAGAGGGAGGCCAAGATCACCAGTGCCCCCGATAGCATCTCGGCACTATCGATCAGCCTGTGGTAATCAATTCTCCACGTCCGGGTGGTGTAGGGGCTTAGAGAGATGGATGCAATTATTCAAGTCCCTCCACCACAGGCTACGCAGCTGAGAGGACAGAATCTCTGGATCGTGAGTTTGTGTGCAAGAGTGTGTGCATGCATTCTTGATAAATGGGCACTCTTGCACCTCCAGAGAGCGGCCCATGTCAAGTATCGGTCATGTGGTTTGTGTGTCAGAAATCTGCCAGAATGATGCGTACGCAAGGAAGTGTGTGAGACATTAAATCAGAACATCACAAAACTAGATAACCAAGGTGCCTTACCTTAGTCTGAAGGTAGTGAGGGTAATAGTAAGTGTACTGGGGGTACATTGGTTGCTGTTCCAAACGTTTGCCCATGTAGCTGGAATCCTTCTGGCTGTGGCTGGAGACAGAGACTCGCGTGTGGGATCCAACACTCAAAAAGCCTCCGCTTGTGGTTCCGCAGCTAGAGGCTAGATCCGTGTGAGGAACGGAGTCAGAGGAAGGATGAAGAGAGAGAATGAGATGATACAGACACGAGCGAGCGTGTGCGCGCCGTGCTTCTCCTCTTCACGCGTCTTCGGGAGCAGGGAAGGAGGAGGTGATGGAAGGACAGCGGAGGTACGAGGATGGGATAGCAGAGGAGGTGTGCGCGTAGAAAGAGAGCAGCGGCACAGGAGAGAGGAGAAAAGGAAGGAAGGAGGTGAGGGAAGAGGAGGGGGCACTGTGGCGATCACTTCTCTGGAAAACCGGCTTCTAGTTTCCTGCTCATGCCTTGACTGCCCTCTTTCTATCTATCTTGCTCCTTCTTTTTCACTCACTCTCTCTCTCTCTCTTTCTCTCTGACAGTCGGTGCAGCGTCGGTTCCCAGAGGAGCTTGTCAGATATCCCAGTCGCACACTTTGTTCCCGTCTGGCGGATGCACAAAGCGGCAATGTAGGCAGTCGTTGGATTCGGATCTCTGTGCTCACAGCTGACGGGACTCAAACCCTCCGCAGGAAAGGACCAGACGTGAGCCGTGAGGTTACGAGGCACACAGGAATCAGCACAAACTCCAGACAGGCTGCAGTATCCGAAAACTCCAATTGCAGCACCACTGTTTTTCCTCTGTGATGTTCTTTTCTTTATTACACGCCTCCCTCGTCTGCCTGCTTTGTTGCGCGCGAGAGTGTGTGTGCGAGAGTGAGTGTGAGTGTGTGTGGCTGTGTGAGAGTGTGTGAGTGTGTGTGCGCGCTGCCGGCTGCTCCACACTGTGGGGAAGATTGAAGGGATCAGCTCGGGCACTGCCGTGTTCCTCCTCCTCCACAGCCTGGTGGGTTGGGCTAAGGGCTGGCTGCAACCACTCCCAACCAGGGGAGTGTCTTAACCAGCCTATCTCTGTTTGTCCTCATGGGAGAACTGCCGCCCACTGCATGGCTTCAGTAGTGTAGAAGGGGAAGACTTACCCTTACACCCACACTCTGTGGGAGGAGACTGAGGACGACACAGCAAGGAGCCGAGGCCCCCTTCTGGTCAACCACAGACTGTACCTCATCTGATCTCCCTTTCCCCCAAGCTTTTTTTTTTTTTTTTTTTTTATCCTCAGATGTATTTTTAACTTCACTTTCTCAATAAATAAAACATAAATGACTGTAAGATGTTTCTTTGCTCTTGTCTGAAACATGCTGGTAGCTTTGCATTGGCTGATACACTGACATACTGACACACTGACATTAATACTAGTAAATAAGTGCAGTGCAGAAATAGCAAAGAATTGCTTTCTTCCATAATCCTAAAGCACTGGATCCAGAAAGTGAAATGCTGTGCTGGGAAAGAGTGCAGTTTCATAGCAGGTGCTTTTTTCCCGCAACCTCTGCAATAATATTTGTTACAGTGGCCAATTATTTGAAGTAGAAAAATTGGACTGCAAAAAAAAAAAAAAGTCAATGAAAAATCTGTGGCTAAACATTCCTATACCCTCTTTCTTTGTTTGAGTTTGCACTTTGATCATTGTTTTGACGTTGTGGTATTTTTTACCAGTATTCACAGTGCTTTTTTAATAGAAGTTCACATGCAGATATGGCTGTTCATAAGAGACAGTTTCAGGGCGTGACAAATTAGCGCTAAAAGAAAATGCAGGCTTTAAGTGTTTGCAGACTGACGGCAGTAATTATGAGAGCTATAGCAAAGACCCAAAGACTGCAGTAAAGTGAAAGGAATGTGAGACATAATAAACAAAAAAGCGATTGAGAAAAACAACAATACATTTTCATTAGGACAGACTCTCATAGAAGTCTGCAGTGCGAGAGAGAGAGAGAGAGAGAGAGGTGTATGAGGCTAGCTCTCTCATCACTATGATTGGAATGCTGAGGCACAGAAGGAGGAAGGGAGAGAGAGAGAGATGAGAAGTCGGTGGAAGGGGTTTAAATAATTCCACAGCACACCAAGTGCATGGCCACTAAAAGTCAAAGCAGTTAACAGCAATAGAAACCCAAATAGAGCTGCTTTTAAAGAGGTGACAATGGAAACACTATTAAATTCATTCATTTCATAATTTTTATATATATATATATATAGAGAGAGAGAGAGATAGATATAGATATATATAGATATATAGAGATATAGATATGTATATATATATATATATATATATATATATATAGATACACGTTATATATATACATATATATATATATATATATATGTTCCAGGACATTCATAGTTATTTATGACCATTTTCCACCCTGTCTCTGATCCTTAGAACATTGTTGCCTTTAAAAATCTTTGTGAACGCCATTTTATATAGTCCAATATAGTTTTTAACTGTCTATCCTTATTAATATATTTTTTTTTTAATTCTGCATCATTTTGTGACAGGTTCACATGCAGAAATGTGATGCTCAGACTGATAGGTCAGAAAGTCAGAACAAGATGTTTTTTGCAGCCTAGTTTCTGTGGTCATTTTGGTCTGAGGAGGTTTGAGTTCTGAAAGTTACAGTATGTTTTCATAGCACATCAAACTCTTTTATCTCAAAGGAACAGGGAAAATTAAAGTCCTTGTGATACATTCATTGCTTGATACCATATGACAGAATACTACTTTGAAATTTCTTATTTCTTTGAAAATATATTTATGTAAGAGTATTTTGAATATAATTTGTTTTTCATATATTTTAATCATCTTTGTACATTGACTATTACATACAAATATGGACGTTTATTTAAAAATATTGTATGTTAAATATTATTTTCTGTATTTATATTATATAAATATTGTATAAAATATCTATTTTTCCTTTTAGTAGTTTCTTTATACCCAAATTTGTTGGCTGTTTTCTTGCCCATGTAGTACGTCACTCATTTTGAAATATGACCATTTCTATTTTCTATATATGTGGAAAATTTATGATTTTCAACCATGCTTTTTACAAAATTTACAATATGTTTCACATAAATGTTGTGTCATAGAATCAAAAATTCAAATTGCAAGGTCTGTTTTTACTTTCAAATTGCACCACATAGTTATATGCGTTGTCTGAAGGGTAGTCAGATGTTTTTCAAAGAGTAAAGGAAAATGAATAGTCTTTTTATTTCCTTTGTCTAATGTTTTGGGGCTTTTATGGAGTGATTGTGCAGGGTTAGCGTGAGTACACGCTCACAGATTGAGGCTGGTGCCATGACTCTGTAATTGTTCTTGCTACGGTCTTCAAAGAACTCTGCAAATGGAGCTGGACACGCTCCCTGCAACTCAGGGGTACCATTCTCAAAAATTCTCATCTGGACTGCCGCACAGCTGGGAAAATAAGAGTTGGCTGCTCTCATTTGTGGGCCGATAGAAAAAACATGGGATAATTGTGTCCCTTGGATAGAAGGAGGGATGTAATGCTGTAGTGTCATTCGAACGCCTGTTTAATGCGTAAAAGGAGAAACAGGCCTCTACTGTTTGCTTAAAGTGTTAAGTTTTGGTTAAGTATTCAGTAATGAACACCAGAGACTGTGACATGGAGAAGATCACTATATTATGGTAGACATATTTTTTTCCAGTAGATGAAAATACTTAAATCTACCACTAATGTGATATTCCATCACGCCAGTCTCTAGCTAACACATGTAATATCAAAGTCTAATGGTTATACAGTGTGATTGTTTAGATAGTAAGATAACTTATAGCTTGGAGGTGGACTCTTTTAAATCAACCACATAGCAACACCCTGGCAACCAGCCACAACACTCTAGCATTTTGGTGCCGTGTTTTATGCACCACTCATTTTCTTCATACAATGTGAAAATGTAGTTTTGCATGTACCATCCACACTTCAGCACAGGTACATTGGCCACTGTCCCGCCACCTGGGGGTTTATCCCAACTGGCTCTGGACCAACCAATCTGCTGTCTGAGTGGTGCAAGCAAACACCTTTCTTGTCCAGTGACAGTCGGGCTAGATAAGTAACAGCACAGGCTTACCTGAGATAAAAGCTGCAATGCCATCAATCATGAAGAGGGGGAGGGAGGGTGAGAACGAGAGTGTTAGAGACAAAGCATGTGAGAAAACGAACAAGAAACAGATAGAAATAGAGCACATCGAACATGCATGCATAATCAATTTGCAATCACACCTCACCGACACAATTTATCACAGCAATCTTTGGCTATGTTAATATTCATTTCTTATCTATGGCTCATTGTTTGCAAACAATGGAATGGAAACCATCTAAAGTTTGGAATCCATATACAATCTAATCATGGAGTGCATGGGTTGATTGTAGTACCAGGCACATAGTAGGAGTGCATTCCTGAGCTCTACCTTTGGCTTTCAGGCTCTTCTTTGCTGTTACCATTTAAAGATCCAGACTAGCTGTTGCAGGGTCAGACTGACCTTGCATGGCAAATCACATCTCAAGAAACACAATTTGATTGATTATGATTGATTGTGTGTGAGAGACATAGGGCCAGATTTACTAACAGCTTGTGTAAAAAAACATATTCAATGCGACATCCATTTTCAGCTTTATAAAGCTATAATATTATTTATCCACTTGTGCTAGCTACATGCTCTTATCTAGATGCTTTCTCCAGGCCCTGCAAAGCATGCTTTTTTCTGGGTCGAGAATGGCTGCACGTGTCCAATTGGATGGACGCCCTGTGTAGAACACCCACATACTGTCTGCTTACCTGGTTTATCCTCCTCTAAATGCACATGGCAGGTAAACTAATTCACTATTAACTGCAGAAACTAGAATTAATTGGTTTATTGCATGCTTAAATAATAAGCAGCCCTAGTAAAAGTAACATTTGGCAGTCCAATCAAATCGTAAGATAAGAAATGGATAGCTATTTTCAGAATGGCATACTGCTCTAATTATTTCTGCAATATAGATATGGCAGAGATAGTATGCTAGTATGCAATTGCAAGAGATAGTATGCTAGTATGCACTGTTAAAAATTGCAACATATAACTTCCGGTTCATCCATCACACTGGATATGAAAGGTCAAATTGAAGACATGCATTGTAGGATACAGTATACAGTGCAGCAGAAACTGTTGTATACTGCTCATTTTTACAAATGCAGCAGGTCATTCAGGTATTTAGGTAGGTAATTTGCATACAGTGCTGAGGATACATAATGTATACTGCAGCGATAATATGAGTAGTATAGCCTAGAAATCTAGACGCACCCTAGCGGCAGCAAAATGTATTTTGCAGCCAGGGTAGTCCAGCAACTCTCCGTTGACTTTTGGAGCTGTAAAAACCTAAATTGGGTCAGGCCAATCACATCGCGTATAGAGTAGGCGGGGCGGGCTTAACATAATAACGACAGAGTTGCGACGGTTCCCTGCTACTTGAAAACAAAGAAGAGTTGCTGCTTCTGGCGAACAGTCTTTCAAATCGGCTTTGGTCGCGACTCTGGAGGACTTGGAGTTAAGTTTTACTTTGAGAAAAGAGCAAAGTCATTTAAGTCATTCTTAAAAAAGGAAGATGTGTTCGTAGTTTTGCCGGCCAGATTCAAAAGTTGAATCTATCAACTAACGTTAGCTCCGCTGTTGGGAAAACGCTCTGGTTGGTTGAAGCGCTGTCCTATTGTGTGCAGAGGGAATTTGAAAGACAGCCGTTTATCCCACCCCTCGGATTGAGCCGTGTCTATGGTGAGTTGCCAGACCTAACATCTTGATATAGGTCTGGCTTGCCAGGCTATGAGTAGTATGCATTATTTCCAAACATTACCTATGTTGTAGCACAGAAGGGTTAAAAGACAAGGTTTAAAACAATGGAAATAACACCAGCAATATTTTAACTACCTCCCAAAGCAGTATTCAAACAGGTGAGAGAACACCACATATTTTGAAATATCAGTGAAGTAGGTGGGCTCGAAACCAACCCACCCATCTCCAAGAAAACGTCCCAGTGTGTTTTATCACTCATGAGCGCCTTGTTAAGTCCCGGGGTAGTTGAGGTTCATTTCACACAGCTTTGTTCCCCGCGCTTTCGACTCGAAGCCATAAAGTTTAATAGAGTTCCTCTAATCTCACACAGGGCGACCCACAGCACAGCGGCACACTTATTAGATCCTCTGCCGGCGAAGAGCGGCCACAGATTCACACCAGACATGTAGCGCAGCAAGAAGCACAATATTCTGCTCTTCAAATGACTGATTTCATCCTACGTTTCTTTAAGTGTGTCATTTGAGTAACCGCCGGTACTACAGTTTGCTGGCCTGAAGAGGAGGGTGGAATGGGCATTTGTGTGTGTGTGTGAATATTTCTGAGTGTGTGAGGATGAGTTTGGGTATAGAGGCTTTAGAAGACTGGCTAGTGTAAAAGAGAGATGAAAAAGAGCTGGGTGGGGAGAGGATCAAAATGAACCCAAATTACTTTAAAATGATTCATCCTCATATTGTTCCAAACCTGTATGACTTTCTTTAGTGGAACACAAAAGATAATATTTTAAAGAATGTTTCAACCATTTTTGCCGTTGTTTCAAAAGAATATTTAACCCCTTAAAAAGGGATAGTTTAACCAAAATTGTATTATTTCATCAATTACTCACCCTCATTTAGTTCCAAACCTGTAAGACTTTCGTTCATCTTCGGAACACAAATAAAGATCTTTTTGATGAAATCTGAGTCTTTCCCTCCGTTGACAGTTACGCAACTACCACTTTAATGCTTCAAAAAGTTCATAAAGAGATCATAAAAATAATCCATATAAATTGAGCGGTTTAGTACAAATTCTCTGAAGAGACAAGATCGCTTTATATGATAAACAGATTGATTTTAGGTTTTTATTCACATATAAACATTGATCAGCGAACATAAACCGAAGCTCAAATGTGCTGCATAACACGAGAATGAACCTCATTGATTCTTGCACATTAAGCGAACATGCTTGAGCTTCCGTTTACCAACTGATGTGTATTAATGAATGTTTATATGTGTTTTATATGTAAAAGACATAATTAAATCTGTTCATCATATAAAGTGTCTCAAAAAATGTCTCATCATATAAAGTCTCTTCAGAATATTTGGACTAAACCCCTCAAATCATGTGGATTAGTTTTACGATCTCTTATGAACTTTTTAAAGCGTAAAAGTGGTAGTTGCATAGACTGTAATTTGTGTTCCTAAGATGATTAAAAGTCTCATGGGTTTGGAACGACATCAGGGTGAGTAAATACTGACAATTTTCATTTTTGGGTGAACTAACCCATTACTTTCATTTTAAACCCATTATTTTTATTTTTCAAAATGTCCAATTTTGGGTGAACTATACCTTTAAAACACGTTCTTGGTCTTATTGTGCATGCTATTCTAAAGAAATATATAGTCTATTTGTCTTCATAATTTCCCGCTCTACATTTTTATCTTGTCGCTCAGAAATACATCAAATTGCCAAAGTAAAATGGGTTGCAAATGCCGTTTCATGTTGAAATGGGGGATATTAAACTAGTTCCTGTTTTTCCATTTGGCGTATACCCTGATAAACAAATGATGGAGAGGCTTTTCTCAGAAAATCACACAAAGCAGAGATTATGCCTGACAAGTTTACATTAATATGCCGCTTCTCACTGCCGTAGAGCTGGAGGAATGACACTAAAAATACCAGTTCATTTTAATCTCTCCAAAAGCAGCAATGGATAATTTATTATTCTGTTAATAGAGCCGAGATGTAGCACTTTCTGCCATGTTGCATTCATTAAGCTAAAAGCTAACCAAGCTCAACTGATCTGTGTCCGTAATTAGAGAGTCATGGCGGCGTCATATGAGCATTCAACAGATTGGCTCCATTAACCAACCACAAATTAATGAAAGTCGCTGCCTTTTCCAAAAAAACAACAAAAAAAGAGCAAAACAATTTGGCTTTCTGTCTGGAATTCCATCATGAGTGAAATTATTGGCACGAAAAGATGTGTTTTATGGGTCTCCCTCTCTCTGCCTGTCTCTCAGCAGGTGGAGGTGTCTCTAATGGAGGTAGTTGAGACTGGTCTAGCGTGACTGACGCATGAAGCTCTAGTGGAAGGTAATTAATTTCTGTAAACGACTGCCATGTCTGTCAGCTTTTATAAACGAGCGTTTATGTGTTATGGACGATTTAACCAACCCCATTGAGGGGAGCTGACAGAGACGAGTGGAACAGAGACAGGGAGAGAAAGAGAGAGAGAAATTAGCGCAAACCGCTGACCATGTGATGTGAATAGACTCGCACTTGCAGTTTGAAATAAGCTCTCATCTCATGATATGGCCACCGTTCAGCTGTCACACAAACGTTATAAATCAGCCTGTGAATCTTGCTTACCCCACGATAGTCGCGCAGTGGTACAACCCGTGTGTGGAAAGTGACATTTGTGAGTTTCTTTTGTGACTTTATATAGCAGACAAGTGGAATGCGAGCACTGTTCTGCCATAACTCTACTCTCCAATGTTTGCACATTGCACAGACGTGCAGGAAACATATCATATAAATGATTAACTTTCCCCAAAGCACTCTGGGACAGTCAAGAAATCATTCTGTGCATATGTAATGCATATATTGAATTTCAGGCTAAGGGAATGTTTTTGTGATTCTGTTTCACCAGTTACTCTGTGGTTGACACCATTGGGAAGCTACTTTGAAACGGTAGCTTGTCAAACTTCAGGCTACTCATAATTTAAAGTCAAGATAGACTTTTGAAAACAAAGTTAGCCACACTACTAGCTACTAAAAAAACTGTCTAATTGAAGCTATTTAAGGAGGCAATAGTTTTTTGAATATTAAAGAAACAATTTATGTAATTTTACAAAATTTTTGGCCCTTAAATCTGATTGGCAGATTGAGCCTCATTCCAAAAGTCCAAAATTGTGGAATTTGCATGATCCAGGCAGAATGTCAGTATGTGTATTTGTGGGAATTTTACCGGGACTATTTCTACAAATTACATTGTTACGCCAGAGGTGGTGACAAGTGACTGTCTTTCAATCATTCATTCAGCCGATTAGCTCAATGACACAATTATTTGCATGAAACAAGTGGCTGTCTTTATGAACGAGTCCTTGTTTTTGAACAAATGATTCAATGACTCTCTCATTATGACAGTTTTTGTACTTTTTTTTTGTACCTGTCATTTACTGATTCATTCTGGCATAAAAAAAAATGGTGATTGTGTCATTGTATCATTGACTCATCGACCAGCTTTTTCAAAAACACTGATTTATTAAGGAATATCCATACTTCACATTATAGTGTTTTGATACTAACATTCACTTGTAGCATTTAAAATGATTGATTTTAGCATTTTATTTTAAATTTATTTAGATTAAATAGTATAGCGTTTTAATATCAGACTTTAACTAGCATGAAAATAATATCGGTGTACTCTATTATTTGCATTTAGCTTGTTTTTTCCTACTCTCTATGAGAATGGATTGTTTGGATCCATGACAGATTAGCTGAGAACCACTAGTTTAGAAAAAATGTAGTTTATTTAGTGACGCTACTTTTAGTTTGTTACCCCCAATCCCCCCCCAAAACAGTTTTGTCTAAGCAGTCACATTTGGCACAAAGAGCTTTTGAAAAGATGTGTGGAATATCAAAGAATGTGTGTTGAAACGTGTGCTTGTGCCCTGAAATTAATGTTTCCTCCTCTGAGCTTCACATCCACTAGGTCGTAATCATCTCCTCTAATGTCATTCCTCACGCCGGGCCCATGCAGAAATAATTACAAAATGGAGGTGCAATTTTCAGACTGCGATACTGAGAAAAGTGGCACACAAGGCCTCGGAAATGAAAACAAGATAGACTGTAGATTCCAACAAGGACTCGTTGCCATTTTCCGGATCCCAAATTGTATTTCTCTAACAAATATGGTTTTTGGTTGCTTAAGCTTAACTTGAAAGGCTTCCACCGGGTCTGTCGAACAGCAGGCGAGAGACACAGAGAATTTTCCAAAGCCATCACCACCGCCATGTTACCATGAACCATAGAGGTCCAAAGCCTTTTTCCCAGCCCTCACACCCCTGCTGGAGAGAGAGCTTTGATGAAGGGCTCACACATCAGTTTGTTTTAAGCGGGAGTATGTTAGGCAGACTCCAGGTCTTGCCTCTGTAGTTGTGCAGACGCCCTGGGTAATCAGGCCTGTGAAATGTATTTTCACTGCTGATTACAGAGCAGCGGAGTGCAGATGGCCTGCGCACCTCTGGAAATGACATGGTCAGTGAGACGAATTGAGATAAACACTGTATATACTGTAAAACAGCTTACCACCAGTGTGAAAAAGGCGACTTCATTCAGAACATATAGAGCTTGAGAGCTTAAACCACCCCATTATTTCTCTGCATTAACCAAACAAAGGAATGTGAGGATATGGAAGGAGGATAAAAAAAGACGTCTTTCTTTCCAAAAATGAACCTCTGAATGAAAATGGCCCTTTGATGGGACACTGGCTAAGTGCCATCATTCAAGCATATACTGTTCAGTCTATCTTAGAGAGCTGGAGTAAAGGCTAATGGATTCTCTCTTTTTTTGTTGCTGCATTAACAATTAATCAAGTGCACACACGCTTTTATCATTCAGATTCTTTATCCGTGTATTTAACTATTTATTTATTTATTTATTTATTTATATCGTGTTGGAATTGAACAACACTGAGTTTCATTTTATAGTCTTCTCTAAAAAATAAATATTATAATATTAAAATGATATGAAAACATAAATCTTGAAATGTATTCAAATAAATATATTGTACATACTATTATTGTGTGTGTGTGGTTATATCACTTAAAAATCACTTGAGATACATTGTGTTAACTATACATTATTTGTTGCATACATTAAATATAATTAACAAGTGCTAATTTAATGCAATTGATTATGAAAATGTGCAATAAAATACAAGTTTTGGCCTTACACCATACACTATGTTCACTTTTTGTAATTTCATATATTATATTCATTTGTTAATTAGCATATTGTGTAATTAAAATACATTTTTGTAATAATTTGGCTGCTCTAGAAAACATAAAATTATTAGAATGTAACTGGGAATCCGTTATCAATTGCATTTCCTAATGCTGTGTTCCTTGCACAGTTGTTCTATCAGGTGTTATATTAGGAAGATGGCCGTTTAGAGGATTGTCTCCCTGGTAGCAGCTGCGAAAAGCTCTTTGCTGTGATGGTTTCTGTTTTTCCACTTGGCGAGTTTAATGACAGGAGAGACTCCGGAGTGCAGCAGATCAGGGAACAAGGGAACGAGCTGCTCCCGTAAAGGATGCCATGAACTTAAACATCCTTGTCCTGCAATAACATTAAATTGTCTGGTTTACATAATCCACAGCTCCTGCTCAAGCACTCTCTGTTCTCTGACTCAGCATGGTTGCGGAGGTGTATGAAATAGCACCCATCCTGAAAACAATCTTATTGTCAATTTACATGTAAATAATATGCTGATGCTGATCCCATAAAGGGCACGTCAACATTATTTTATAGATTCAAATAACCAATGTACTTCGCCTTATTTGTAAGTTAGTGGCTTGCTTTTAGGAAGATGTAACGGTGCTACTGTTTTTTTGGATCTTTCAGAATATATTTTCCAGTTAGAGAGGTTTAAGATTATCATCAGCGCCACCTACCCATGATGCTTTGTTTTGTGGGAATTTGACAGCTCCCCTAGGGACTTTCATGCTATATTAATGGTAAGAAATATGGTGACTTCCACTGTAATTACAAAAGCACTGCAGGCAGACATTGTGTGTCGTAATTCACCCACTTCCCTTCATGTTTGCACTGCAGGGCGGAGAATGGCAGTATCTATTTCATCAATGTCTTAATCCTTATCTTCCTCATTAAACATGTGTCGCACATTGCGCCTGGGCCGGTCCACCGATGAAAACTGAACTTGGAACGAAACTCACCTGCACCTGCAATTACCTTTTGTTAAAGGCACAATCTGACGGTAAAGTTTTACACTATAAACACTATAAAAACAACCCTGTTAAATTAGTTTTAAAAAAAAAGGCAGCTGTGGTTGCCAGAAATTCACTGTAATAAAAATTCCCCCAACATTTTTTTTTATCATTTTCATTATGTTGATCATTATTATTATCAATTGTTATAATTTGATATGTAAATATATTATCATGTTATATATGTGATATTTGACCATATATGCTAAGCTATCTTAAAGTGAACAAGTGAACAGGTTTTCTGTAAAGATTACTGAGGGTTTTTTTGTTGTTGTTGTTTTACAGTGAGAGCTCTGGGAATTGGAGCGTCAGTGTGAGCGGTTACTGGCTGAGTTCCTGTGTTGTCTGACAGTGCAAGTCCACACAGAATACGCTTTGGATTTGAGGAGAAACCCCAGTTCTCAAAAGTGATAGAACAAAGTTTCAGGTTGAGATGGAGATGGATGGAAAGTACTTATTCAGCACAAGTTTCATTTTGCTTTACAATATGTAACATCATCTTCCCACACACTCTCTCTTTCCTGCTCCTCTCCAATCTATATATAGACCAATATCCTAACTTTCCAAACTGCTTGGGTAAAGGAATTTTTAGACAAAAATGTAAATTTTTTCATCATTTCTATCATCATTTGCTCCATTCAAATGTTCTCATGTGTCTCTGCACCAAGAGTAAATGCCAATGACCAAGGGAAGGATTTCTGTAATGTCTTAAATGTCTGTTTCTTGTATAAGGTTGCAATGTCAGCAGACTTTCATTGTATGGATTATTTTTATGTAATTGTTGTCCTTTTTGGTGCTTGACAGATCCTGAATGATATCTCCTTCTGTATTCCATAGAAGTGTTTGGAACGAAATGAGGGTGAGTAAATGATGCCAGAATTTTCATTTTTGGGTGAACTATTCCTAAATTATCCATTTTTGCTTTAGCTAAACAGTTTTCCTTTTGATGAAGACACTAGCAGCATTGAAGTACACAATCAGAGCTGCTTCCGGCCTCATTTCCATCTCAAAACACTGGTGTGACCAAACCTCAGGGGAGAAAACGCAGCACTGATGTCTTTCATGTTCCAAGCCCGAGGATTCTCATTTTCCTCTGGATCTGTGATGAGAAGCAGGCAGAAGTGTGTAAAGAAGGTTAGGCTGATGGCTTTTTTTTTCTTGCAGATATGCAATGATCTGTTTACTTCTCTATTTTGTGCCCCAAATGTTTTTAACTCTCACCAGCAGGTCTCATTTGCTTTGAAGTGACAGGGGGAGGTAGGGTAAATAAGTAACACCAGACTTTTGAAATTGGTCCAACATTTTTTTATTTGTTGAATTTGCTCCTGTAAAAAAATAAAAAAAACATATTTTATATGTTATAAAACTTATTTATTATAAATAATATATATTATTTCTTTGTGTGTATAATACAAAAAATAAAAACATTATATATATATATATGCATTCTATATATATATATACTTTTCTCATGGCCATATTATCAAGTATTTCGTATCAAAGAGTAGTTAAGCTGAACGAACCCTGCTGAAAATCTTAAACCAGCCTGGTTTGCATGGTCTTAGTTGTTTTCCCAGCCTGATCAGACTGGTCTGTTGGCAGGTTTGGGGCTGAGAAACTAGCTGGATTGCCAGTTAAAGCAGCTAAACATGAGCTTGGCCAGGCTGGGATACCAATTTAAACTATAGCTAAGAGCAGCAAACCATTTAAGGCTAGTTTAAGCTGCATTTTAAGTAAAACTGATAGCAATACCACTCGAATAGCTCTGTTTCAAAACCTAGTGAGCTGCCATTCTGTTTGCTGCCTTCATAGGCAGCTCCCTTTCTAATACAGCATCCTAACCATCATGGAACCTCAAGTTGGAGAACATATGCAGCAACTCTATACATCATACAAATAGAGCTTTGTACATCTCGCAATTGATTTTAGTAGAGTTGTACATTAGTGTGATGATGATAAGCTAATATACTTTAACAAGCACAAATGTACAAAGTGCACATATTAAGTAATATGCAGTGATACATTGATACATCTAATGATGCTTTAGATTTTGGCCAAAACTAGGTATTTTAGGAGACAGCCTTCACACGCCTCTGATGCTTTAGAATGCTGCCTACGTAGGCAGCTCACTAGTTTTAGAACAAAGCAAATGACTTGCCATGCAGTTGGTAATGAGGCACTCTTTTACGCACAGTACTTCCCAGTTGCTAAAAAAAACTATGTCAACAAAGCATATTTCTGAAGTGACTCAGAGTACGTCTCATCTAATTTGTATGTTTATCCTTAGTCAGTCTTATAATTTGCAGTCCTCATCAATGCAGTACCAAGGTAGGATTCATTGTGTCTTATTTTGTGAGCAATCCAATAGCTGTTTGCTGGCTTTAAACTTTTACAGAGAGGCTAAAAAATAACCCTGATACACACTTTAAAGCTCAACATCTAAACTTAGGACTAAAGGGTAGATGTAAAAACCAGAACAAAGTTTAGTGTGGAAGTCTTATTATTTCCTATAGGGAAAAATTAGGTAAGAAGATTTTTAACAGCAAAAGCACTATTAAACTCGACTAGCTCACAACCATTCTGAAAGCAAAAGAGCTGGTTTCTGAGAAATGTGAAAAGAGTGATGAACGGATGGAAAGATGTACTGACAGGAGAAGGATGAAGAGATAAAAGGAAGTAGAGAGAGATTTAGGTGCACGTCAGGAATGTCAAGCACAATGAATGTCATGGGAGTCTCTGCTGTCCCTCAGAGTCACTCTACAATTGCTCTATCGTGGCGCAGGAACCGTAGTCGCCATTTACATGCTAGTTTAGCTCTGCCAATTCAATCATGCCATGATGAACATGAGAATGGAGCCCTGTCAGGATCCATTACATGAGGGATGGTTGAAAATCGGGACGAGTTAAGCAGGGTCCTGCATCGCAATTGAGGCTGATACAGTAAGCGGTTCCTCTGGTCTGGTTGCTCACACAGGAAGAAGTGGACCAGCTGTATAAATCAGAATTCAAACGAAGGGGGCTGGGGGAGGATGCTGGCAGCCAGACTGAAGAGGGGCCCAAAAAAAGTCCTGCTGTCAAGCAGCTCATTCATCAAACGCAGAGAGGGTGGCCTCAACCGGAGGCCCAGCCGGCCTGTCCTTCTCTCCTGTGTTGGGAAACACTTTGGCCTGGGCTCATTTTAGCTGGAGAAGGTGTTAATTAAACTACCCAGAACAGTCTGAATGCGAGAGAGTCGAGCGTAGAAGCCGTGAATCTTGCTGGGCTCCTCTCAAAGCCCCCGCTGTGTGTTGGATGTGTGATCCTGGCACTGCGCAATCCTCTCAGCCTAAAGTTGTTTGATGGCCCACACCTCAGCCATGCTGATCTTGGGCAGTTGGATCTGTTTATGGTGGCATTAGAGACTTGTTAGTGACTCACAGCTTTACTCGCTAAGTACTTTAACTTTTGTTCAAAGAGCTTTTATAGTCAATTAAAGAAATAGTTCACCCAAAAAATGCTAATTCTGTCATCATTTATTCACTCTTGTGTAATTCCATATCTGTATGTCTGGCTTTCCCAAAATGTGAGTTTACAATGAAAATAAATCAGAACTGGGGCCATGTGAAAAAATATTCACCTTATTCAATGCATTTCTGGACATCCATCCTAGTTTTCCTTTTCAATTTTCAGTCAATAGATGAATTTTGGTCACACCTTTTCAATTAATCTTTTGATCCAAAATCTGTAAACTTGATTAATCCACAAATCTCAATGATCTCACTAACTTGAACAGCTCACTGGAAGGAAAATGATCCGTGAATCACAACTTAAATTTAGGTTTGTATCTAACACAAAGCTATCACGACTTAAAACTATAGGCACAGACTTTTGTGGACCAATAATGAAAAATCAGACACCAGTCACCATAACCAAAGACTTTTATTCATGTTAAAATCCCATTGCAAAGCATGCTGGGTAATGGGTGATGTTGATTTGTGGTGCTTTAGTGTCCATTTATTGTACTTGATAAAACTAACAGTACATTCCTAAAAATGTCTTCTTTTTTGATTCACATAATCCTCAAATGACATGAAGGCGAGTAAATGATGACACAATTTTGGATGAACTATCCCTTTGAGTTTAGATCCAAGAAAAATGGATATTTTGTTAAACTGAAAAGTGCCAATAACATTGTTGGTGTATAGGGTCACATTTCTCATGAAATAAATGACATCACATTTTCTGAGTGGCATGCGTGGTTATATTTGAGGGTAAAAGTTTAGATTGGATGGTGTATTTTTATGTAAAATACGCATTTTGTAGCCCTGGTATCTGTTACTGATACAACAGGAATGATGAGACCAAAGAAACAGCAATAGCATTTTAGCTACTCACTGGAGGCAATGGAAGAAATGATCCAAATCACTGTGAATGCAAACCTGAAAGCAACATATTAGTCTCCTAATCTAAACGATGCTTGTAAATGGAGGTAATGTTCTCTTTTGCGATAGAAATTGATATGAAAACATATGACATCAGCATCAAAGCGTCTGATGCAATCCTGAGTAACAGACATCCTGCGTCTTCTTGTCCACCATGTTCCAAATACACAGATCAAGCTCCTAAAAGAGACTGCAGATTTGCCCTCACTGCCTTTGTCGAAGTTTTAGGATAAATTTGAACCGACAGTTCCACTGCAGGGATAAATAATGTAACCGCATTTTGGGACATCATTAAGAGTAATGTTTCACTTTCGGTCCCCTAAAATCCCTTTCACACATTTGAATAATAAACGGCTTTGTGGATTAATCTGAAAGTTCAACCTGAAGTCAAACTTGAGCTGCTTCCAGCACGCTCAGATTAAAACCCGAGGCCTGCCGCAGGATGAACGCGCATCGAGCCCATTTTTCACTCGTTAAGCAGTTCGGCTTCTCCTCTTCCTTCCCGCCACGAACGGGAGAGATTTAAGCGCCGTGCAAAATAAAACACATGATGAATTAGAGGACCACTGTCCTTGTGTGATAGATTAAACTGCAGCGAGGAGCACACGTGTGAGAGCGTGTCCTCCAGTGTCTGCTGCGTCTCTCCTCGTGCTCTGCTATATACCGGCATCAAGCTGACAGATCACCTGTCTGCCGGTGCGCTGGAGGGGTCTCTTCCTGACCGACACAAGGTCGTTCAGTCACTCAGAGAGTTTGGACGGCATGTCTGCCGCATTAGTCAGCACTTTTCTCACCACTCCCCATTCTCTCGGACTAATTTGGGCTTTATAAATGGAACGAGCTCCGAGCACATTGAGACATAAACATGATCATTACTTTGAAGTATGAGCAGTCAAATGGACAGACCCACATGCTCTATCCATTGTCAGTGAACTTGTGGAGTTGTCCTCAACGGTTTTAAATGAAGCCTTTTGTTGGTGAGTTAGTGAAATAGCAGCTTTATTTAGTGATCATTGTACTGAATAGCTTTGTTCAAAAACTGCTTCACTAATTCAGTGAATCGCTGCAAGGCATTATTGTTGGTATTGCAATTTTCAGTTAAGTCCTGCTGTATCACTAGACTATAGATGAACGGTAGCCTATTGATATTTTTGATATTGTGTAGTATTCTTACATTCAAATATCTTTGATCTAGTCAAATAATCTAATAGAGATTATTTTGAACTGTAAGCATCTGAAAACTTAATTATTAATGAAAATGTGATATTTATTATAATGTGTGACTTCTGTAAGGCCTGTACGTTTATTTATGAACTGCATAAATAAGTTTATTATGTAAGTTTATATATTAACTGATAATATTTATTACCTAAATGCAATGTAAGTCACTTTGGACAAAAGCACCTGCCAGGTGCATAATGATAGATCATGTTCTGTACGAAAACAGAAAAAAAAGAAAACCGGAATACTAAAAGCTAAATGGCAATATTCTCAGAAATCGCATTTATTAGAGGTATTGGTATTGAAATTAGTGATATTGCCCCTGATATGCCTATTCCTTATGTTAGCAATTGATCATTATTGTTGTTTTTTTTACTAATAAATACTGCTTTGTCTGATTATGTCATGGAAAACATAAATCTGACGGAAAAATACATTTTCATACTTGTTTATGAAAAGTATATTGTTGGCGTAAATAGCTTATTAGCAATATTGTTGGCTAAAATGTTAACAAAATTGGGTTTCACTTTATTTTGATGGTCTATTTAACACATTCTGTTGACTATAAGTAATGTTGCACCTACATGTCTACTAATTCTCATTAGAGTGTTAGTAGAATATTAGTAGACTTGTAGGGTTAGAATAAGTTGATATAGTAGCAAAGTTACTTATAGTCAGTCGAATGTTTGTTAGAGGACCATCACAGCACAGTCTACTAATACTCTAATGAGAGTTAGTTGACATGTGGTTACAAAGTTACTAATAGTTAGTAGAATGTTCAAAAGGGACCATCAAAATAAAGTGTTACCAGAAATTGTTATAGCTGAATTTTTTTGTAATTTATTGTACAGCCACTTGATTGACTGGACTATAGACTGTCTGCTGTAGATTATGAGTAGCTTGTAGGAAGCTACAGTTTCAGAATAACTCCTTATATACCGTCATGCAGAAAGAAATGCTCTTTCATGACCTGCAGCGTTGTTAGTTGACACGGTCCTGCTGCCAGAAGAGTCAACAGAGCTTCCGCAGGGTAAGGCAACTCCTCTTCCCCTGCTTCCTGTTGGGCTGGCCAATTTCCGGCAACTGTATTTGGACCTAGATTATTCTCTGTTAATGTTGGCAGAGCTTCAAACAGGTCTCTCACTACTAAATGCTGGTAAAGCCATTGGATGAAGTTATTTATAGAGCCATCCACAGCGGCTTCTGTATCAAGGCAGACAGGAAATTTTATCTGTAAAGGAAAGCGAGATGCACTTTTACGCCTCAGAGGGCAGCACGTTTCCACAAAATGTTTTGGGAGTGGGTCGTAAATGTCAAACATTATTATAGAGAGCCAAAATTAACTTGGACTGAACAAAAAGGTCTGAGCTAATTCATATGTTGATCATACTCCAGTTGTCAACATTATATTTTACAGAACAGAAATGTCACTTGTAAATTCGGGCTAGTGCTGTGTTACCTCTGAAAATCATTCTACATTGTTGTAAATTCTGCTGATTTGTCAGCAAGATAATGTTATCTAGCTGGCTAACATATGAGGTTTTGTCAAAATTACTAGAATGTAGGGGTGTGCCGGTTTCAGAATTCGTGATGACGGTTATGACGTGAGTCAAATGTGGCGGTTCGTAACATAACTGTCGTCGTCGGGGGGGGGGACAACTTAGTTTGAATAAACGAGCAGACACTGATTAGCTTTTTGATCACCTAAATTAAAAAAAATTAAATTTATATTTGAAACAATCAGCGGATGTGTAGAGTTCAATGTTGTTATCGATAGAGGTTCGCGGCTGGGGTATTATTTCATCCGTAACCGCATCACAAAACTCATCATCCACACCAACGTTTTTTGACCAAATTTCAAAGCCGCACCCGCCCGCCATCCGCTGATTGTTTTGCGGTCTATGGACAATGCAATGCTCTGCTGATGCAAGCCGCAGGAAAGCCCTTGTCTGTTCTAGAAAGGATGCAGCAAAGATATTTAATGCTAATGTATGAGGCCTAGGCCTACGCTGAGTTTCATTCATTTACGATGAGATGCGCTCTAGTTCACAATGCAATGCAAGTGAACGCGGCGCACCGGCGCCTCCATGTCACAGTTATTATATTGTCATTTGCTTTTTATTTATTAAATGCATGCAATTGGTTGATGAAACATTTATTAAAATTAAGATACAATTTGTACAAAACGAAATTAGCTTTAAAGAAAGGCTTTTAACAATGCAATGCAAGTGAACGCGGCGTGCTGCCGCCTCAATGTCACGGTTATTATATTGTCTACTATATTTGCTTTTTATTTATTAAATACATGCAATTGGTTGATGAAGAATTTATTAAAATTAATATACAATTTATACAAAACGAAATTCGCTTTAAAGAAAGGTTTTCTACAAAGAAAAACTTAATGAAGTGGTAAAAATCATGTCTGACGATTTACAAAACAAAACTTGCATTGGTACTTGGCAAAGAATCAAATACAGTTGGAAACGACGTAGACCATTAATGACACAGACTGTTAACAATTGTTTTTAATTAGTTTTAAAACATTCTCTATGATAAAAAAAGTTTGTAAAAAATATTTTAATAACACGGTTTTGGCGGTTATAGAGATCTAATGACGGTGTTCAACTATAACCGTCGGTCTCACGGTTATATACTAACCGTCACACCCCTACTAGAATGGTCTTGAATAAAAAAATGTATACCATATAATATATACCGTTCAAAACTTTGGGGGTTTTAAGATAAGCTTTAAAATTGGCAAAGTCTTTATTCTCTTCACATTGTGTTGCCCTTCACAGTTTATGTCCTTCCATTCTTTTTTTCTCTGCTTTGATCTATCTAAATGCAAGCTCTTCAAGGTCTGACCAAACTGCTACAATAGTAAGTAAACCCATAAAATTAACTTAAAAAGTGAAGAAACCCATTGCCTTAAAATAAAGTAATTTTGTTAAAAAATTATATTTTTAAATTAAAAAAAATTAAATTAAGCATGAAGATTATTACTTAATTTTAAGGCAACGCGTTTCCTCGCTTTTTTAAAGTTAAGTCAACTGATCACTTTTTTACAGTGTAACGTTTGGAAAAAATGTGTTTAACTTTTTATCAATTTAATGAACAGAAGTATAAAAAAAAAGTTGTTCTGACCCCAAACGTTTGAACAGTAGTGTAAGTAGTATTTCTAACAAATATAAAAATACATTGATCATTCTTTTGTGGTGGGGTCACTGAAAAAACTGCACCCACTGTAGTAAAAATTAAAATAAAATCGATGTTTTGACATTGAAAAAAAGATAGAGTAGTCTGAGTCAGGCGGCTCTTTTTTTATACAGTAGGTATCAAGAGAGCTGCTCCTTCTGGCTCAATTGTATACCTGATTGTTGACTTGTTGAAAGTCAAGGGTGGATGTAGCATGCAATATCTGAGAATCTTTTTACTCCTGTATACCTAAAGAATGTAATTCATCAAAGGCTGTGAAGTTAGTTTTTTATCCAATTTAATACATGTTATGAATGTGCAGGAATTCAGACACAGCCTATACATGCGAGCTGAACAATGAAAAGCATTACTTGTAAGAGTCGCATGAATCATGCATAGAGCACATATTGATTTATTGACTCTGGAAAAAAAATGCTGTCATGTACATGCACCCACAGGGGACTAATGTAGGTTAGTTACAGATCTGGCATGCTGGCTGAAAAATGAAGGATGTGATATCAGGGCTGTATGTGAACCAGCAACTGTGTTGTTACAAAGGTCACAATCTTGCCCTGCACTGGAGTGAGTAAAATGCCTCCAGAGGTATTGTCTGCGAGATTGGGATTGGTTAAAATGACAATTGTGGAATAGTAGATTTGAGAAATTTGAAAGTATCCTTTCATCTTCTTCACTTGTTTCTCTCTCTCTCTCCCTCACTTTCTCCATCTCTGTATTTTGGTCAGTATTGTGGTTACTCTAAATTCCTCAGGGTGAGTCATCTTTTACTCCGTATTGTCTTCCCGAAAATGTTCCTGCTACTCATGGCTTTTTTGGCTCTCCATGAAAGCATGAATGTTAGATACCTTACTCACTTCCTGAAGAGCATGCAGCATGAAATGACCGAACTCCAGTGCTAATTTCCCATGAAACGTTGTGCACATGCTCACGCCTTGATGCACTTGAGAGCTGGGTTATTAGTGAACTAAAATGAAAACCATAAAAAAAGATTTTGTTACTTGAAAAAAAAAAAACCTTTAGCTCAAAATAAAACGTTTAAAAACAACATACACTCTAAAAAATATATATATATGTAATTTTTACAGGAAAAAAACGGCTGAATAATTTAGTAAAAACACAGTAAAAATGTAAACACATTTACAGAGCACCCTGTAAATTTAACAGTTTAAAACTAGAATTTACAAAAATAAATTAACTGGTAAATTCAACAGCCCCTTTCTTGCTAAATTAGCAAGGCCATGTCGCTACTTAAATCTGTTTTGTAATTTTAACATATACTGACATCTACCATAATAAAGATAAAACCACATGATCAAAGTTCATCACAAGTAGCTTTTCCATAAGCTGAGGTAAATACTGATATGTCATGTACACAAATACAAAACACAATCATGGTAACACACGAGACACTAAAATAATAAATAAAAAAAACATTCATTTAACGAAGATGTAACATAAAACCCTAATGGACATAACTGATAACAAAAACCTTAGGAGAAACATAATTAATCAAATTAAAAACCATCAAATGTGAGCCGTCACGCAGGGAATTCTGGGAATGTTAGTTTATGGCTTTTCACTGTAAATTAGATGATTTTGCTCTTTACATTTAACAGTATTTGGTTTGGTTCCCTATAGGATTTTATACCTCTGTGTTATTGTCTGACTGGCAAAAATGGTTAAATTGCTTATAAAGTAATAGAACAAATATAATTTATCCTCATAACACAAATTGTATTGGCTGAGTTATGTGTTTCTAGTAGTATTAATGCTAGTGATAAGACTAGACTATTATTAAACTGTGATATTTCTTGTTATCCGCAGGACATTTAACAAGGTGCTTCATAGCACAAAGAAGGACTCTCTACCAGCACATCTATATGTGCCATGTGTTCTGCACCAACGCCATCCTTGAGGATGAATTTTACTGGAAAGTCTTTATTCTCTTCACATTGAGTTGCCCTCCACAGTTTATGTCCTTCTACTCTTTTTTTCTCTGCTTTGATCTATCTAAATGCAAGCTCTTCAAGGTCTGACCAAACTGCTACAATAGTAAGTGAATCCATAAAATTATTTGTCTTCTCTCTATGTGTTCAACTTAAAAAGCACTAGATTGTGTCATTCAAATTCAGATGTTTCAAAACCCTTTTTAAGACTGTCCTAGCTCGCATACTTTTCTGCCTTGTCATATTAGGAAAAATCAGTCACAAGGTGAGAGTGACGGCCAAAAACAGTGGTGCAACTTTTTTTCTTTTTTCTTTTTTTCGTCAAATGTGATTCAACACACACTCGCATGTTATAGTCTTTTTTTATTTTACAGAATAGATGCCCAGAAAATGTCAGACTTTCCCGAAAGTCCCATTCACTTATTTGGAATGGACGAGTACTATAACATAATAAATTTACATCCCTACTAAAAATACAAAGGACTTTCACCAGGTCAAGACTTTCATACATATTTCAAAGAATGTTCTGGAACAAAATGATCTGGCAAATCTGAACGGCGCTGCAGTCGATTCTTTCCAAATTCCTTCTCTGTGACTTTCGCACAGACTTTTAAAATTAATCTGATCCACTTAAAAGCATTGCCAGAATTTGTCTAGATATCACATTCACTCCCATCATGTTGACAGAGGGTGGAGGCTTTTTTTTTTTTTTTTTTTACCACAGTCTTAGAGATACTGTAATCTCACTATCTAGAGAGAAGAAGAAAAAATGGCAGGGAGACTGGTATATTTTGAGTTCACTCTGCCGAACAAGTGCTATCTTTGCCACAAGGATCTCTAGCCCACTCGGATGAGAGTCAGGTATTTGAGCTATGCAGGGCAAAGGGAAAATAACACTTCTACAGACTTGGTGTAATGAACCAATATGAAAAACGTCAAAGTAAAGCCACAGGTCAGTGGAAAGTGGAGACCATTAAATGGGAGGCTGTGCGACCGGCAGAGGAGGAGGGCACAGTCTAAAAGGTCATAGTCACCCTGTATTGCAGCTCTTGTCAGTCTCTCTTAAAGACCTGTGCGCCACCCACCAGAAGACTCTAATAGGATTTGAGCTAAGAGCACAAAATAACAGACGCCTTAAAGCAATAGTTCACCTCAAAAATTAAATTCCATCTTTCCATCCAAATTTATTTACGCTGTTGTTCCACACCCTCATTCAAGGATAAATTATGAATTTTGCTCATCTCTTCTCTCACTGCCAAAGTTAAAAAGCATTCAAAAGTGCCATAAAGATAATTATGTAAATATAATGTAAAGCAACTTAATATAAAAATGCACAATATAAAGCATACAATATGTTTGAGGAACATACTGGCATTTAAATGTACATTTGATTATTGTAAATATCTCCAAACAACTCTAGTCAGTTCACTACTAGAGAACCAAATTAGTCTGATTCTTGAAATCATATGATTTATTTAAATGATTCACATCAAATGAACGATTCATTAATTAATCAAATATCGCTACCTCTCATGATCTTGCAAAGTAAAGAGAAGATCACTTAAACATATAATCTGTTCTTCACACAATGCTATCGTATAACATAAGATTTTGGAGTCTAAGTCATTGGGAAAAAATATGGGTTTGGGACATGAGGGTGAGTGCATGATGAAGGAATTTATTTTTGGGTGAACTACTTCTTTTAAAGTCTTAAACAAGGGAGAGAGGGGAGACGTAAAAACATGGAGAGAGAAAAAGGGGAGGGGGAAATCAATAACGAACAGCTCCGCAACAAGAACATAATCAGAATGGCAGGCCGATGTATTACTCAGGATTAATATAGGCATTGGTGAGGTCGATTTAATTTACTGGGAAAAGCAAGAAAATAAATAAAACATGGAAAACAAATAGAGTCCTCATTCAAATTCATTAGAGGCTTTTGCGAGGTGTCGAACGGAATTCCCCAGTTAAAGTACGGGTCCATGACAAGTTCACGTGCTCCTTCAGCATTCTGGACACTTGAGTGACAGCCAAAATTAGGTTAATAATTGGTGTATTTATTTTATTATTCATTTGTTAAAGAATAAGGTTATGAAAGTAGTGTTTTTCCTTTCATTACATTATGAAAATGGTGGTGCCCGGATATAGAGGGTAATTCGCGAGCATGCAGTGTTACGACAAAGAAGGTGAGTGTAGACAATGCTTTATTTAGATAATTAGTTACTATACTCGAATTTGATTGGCAGAGCGGCATCTCAAGAGTGTTAAGACTGGGACTTCTCACTCCGCCTGTCTGTGTTTCTTTGTTTTTTTAGAGCAGGTTGCATTGTTGCACCATTCTGCAACTGTCTTTATAAGCAAGTCAATGAATCACTCAAACACACTGATTCATTTAGGAACGTAACAAGTGACTGTCTTTATGAGTGAGTCATTGAATCGTTTACTGAACTGGTTGCACAAAAACACTGTCACGGTCAGGAACGCCTATGACTTTTTTTTCTTTTTTCGATGGACCCCTTCGATGCACTATGCTGAGGCATTTCTGCAATAATTAACATTATAAATCTTGCAATTTTTATTATATTTCCACTTTTAAAAAATAACAATAAATGCTTAGTATACTTTGTATAATTTATCCTGTCATTAAATGACAAAAACTAGTGAACACTGCTGCGAGGGCGTTGCTAATACATCTGCTTAGCTGTCGTCTCTTCTTACAACAATTATCTTCAATTTCTTTAATACATTTTTTTCTTTTGTTCTGGGTCGTTTTTCCAAGCCTATGTTGGGCGATATTGTTTTTAATATGTACGTTTCTTAATATTGACTTCTTGTTCATTGATCTGTTGTATAAAAGCAATACAACACTAATCACATACTTTCAGGGGCTCCTGCACCAGCTGAACAAGTGCCATGAAGATGAATGGAAAAGCTAATGGATAGCTCTTTCCAGGTATTAGACCTATGTGAAACTGACTTGACTTAAAGGAACTTTGGTAGACTGCCTTGAAATAATGTTTTGAAAACATGTACATTTATTCTGAACTTTTATAAGCTAGAAAATATAGCTCAGTAAGACCACACACATGTGATATTTCTCCTTTTTTTTCCCCACAGATGACTACGATTGATAGCCAGGCAAAGGGGCCCATGTACCTTCTACATTTGGAGTTGAAACGCACACCCTGCCACATCCTGACCGCATTACTCATCCACAGCCAAACAAATAAATCAGAATAATGATAATAGTCAAAATTCAAATCAGCCGGAGGAAACGGTCCATGAAAGCACCAGCGATGACGTACGTGTTTGGCTGTGTTGACGGCAGCGAGCGATTTCCACGACAGTGTTTAAATAGGTGTGGTCCCACTCCTCCTCACAGAGCTCAGTGCCTGGATTACTTCATAATCCACAGCATATTATGGGCCTGGCACTAATTGAAAGATAAATGAGTTTATTTGGGTTAAATCCTTCACCATGACATGAACCCAAAGGAGATCGAGGAGGGAGAAGAGATGGGAGCGCAAAGGAATACTGAAGACGCTTGACTCGCACCTTTCTATCAGCCAGCTGGATCAGAAGTAACATCAGAGACGAACACGCGCGGGATCACAAGTGATTAAGGATGTGAGAGGAGGAGGCCAATATATCTAAGCCTCATTTTCATGCAGAACATTTACTTAAAGGTACACTGTTACTTTTTTTGTTAAAAATTAACAAAATTTAAATAATGAGTCAATACATAATCAATCTTCCAAAACGTGTTTTTGTCTTACCCTGATTCAGGGCGAGACATATCAAACAGCTCCTCCCCTTTTTTTAAATAGCCAATAGCGTTTCGTTTATATCACAGCTCGGCCAGAGCCGTTGAGCTCGGTAAAGCTGCAGTTTCCTCCTAATCTCTAACAGTTTCTCCTCCTAATCTACTATATCGCTTTAAAATATAGCATTCTGTACAGAAGTGGTTCTCAAACTTTTTACACCAAGTACCACCTCAGAAAATATTTGGCTCTCCAAATACCACCATAATGACCAATATTAAAATACAGTAGCGTAGTAGGCCTAACTACTCAGCTACAGCTATGCACAGCTCAAAAACGAGGCAGTTTTATTAGTACAGTGTACAGAATTCAAATTGATTCAATACTTTTTCTGGTCTGTGCTGACTCGCACATATGATCCGTTCTGTGCTATCAGCCTGTGTGTGTGCTGCAGCGGTTTGTGACACTAAGGTGAACCCAGACTTTATTCGCCCCCAATGGAAAATATATATTAGACCGTCTGAATCGCTCCCTATCCCCTATTACAGTGCACTATGTGCCATTCACCCTGTAGAAGTCAGTAAATGTGTGAACAAGTGACTGATTTTAGCTGCAGCTTCAACATCTATTTATAATATAGGGGACGGGACGCTTTCGATTCTAAAGAGCATTTGATTGGACAGAAAATCTGATGAGAAGCTGAAATGCAGAGTGATGTCATCAAAATCATTGATCCATGTTGGCGGACGTGAGAGACTGTAAGTTTTGAATGCTTCTAAATATCTTCTAAATGGAAATTGTTAGCTTATAAATAACAGTAAGTGTAACATATTCATACTAAAAGCCCAAAAAACTTCAATTTTGATTTCATGAGATCAGCACATTTGATTTCTGAATCCATTAAAGATCATTTTCTCTGCAGAAATTGTGCGACAGCCAAAGAGTCGGCGAGCAGACGTCAGGGCTGGACACGACACAGTCAGACAGTGTTCACATTTTCCACTTCATACGCTGTCTCTTATTAACAAGTGAAATGTGTAGAGCTTGTTTTACCGCCAATGTGTGTAAGCCTGTGACCAATCAAAACTTCTTCATGGAAATATGGCGACGCTAAAAGCAACAAAACTCTGGGTTTAAGAGCCATAAGCAGATAGAGCAGCGCTGAAATCAGTCCCTAAATATAACTGCTGAACTTGTGAACTGCAGAGTCAGATACAAAGCTTGAACTTTTGCGGTGACAGAATAACAAAACTGGCATGGCTTTCTCACGCTTTTAAAGACACAGATGGAGCTTTTCTAAGTGGGCCATGTGACTCGTCCTACATCGTAAATTCACATGCACAGCATCTGGCTCTACTCCTGCCAAATGCTGAAAACCACAGGTGCATTTTTCTGAGAAGAGTGAAATATATCCACATCTAATAGTCCAGATTGTTTGACACATCAAACCCAGACCGGATTTCTATTCACACACAGCAATAGAATCAAAAGTTTTTAACAAAAAAGCTTTATTGTCTATCCCCCACAGGGGTAGAAAATTGTCTTTAGACAAATGACAAATAATACAAAAAAAACACAAGCAACAATTTAGAATAAACAAAAATATTACATTACCAACACAACTTTTATAAGAACCTATAAAATCCATCTTAAAATACTATTTAAATACTAATAGCAGTTGGAATAAATGTGTTCTTATACTTGCCCTTTTTCATCTACCAAATGCAAGTACCTGAAATTAACTTTATGGGTTGGAAGAATTTGTCACATAACGGAGGCTTTCCTTTCCTGTAAAGGTCAGACAGAGGTAGGCTTACTTGTTATTTTACCAGCCAGGTTTATAATCCTTAAGAGTCTGTTTTTTGCATCTAACAGAAAGAGAATTCAACTAAATGGAGGTAGATCTGAATACCAGTTTTCATTCAGTTGTGCATTCACCCTCCGCCGAGACACGTGTCATGAAGAGAACAGACGTTTTAAGGGGGAGGGGAGATTAGCGTTTTTGATTAAAGATTACACATGAATTTTAAACAAATAATGATGTGCATGGATAAATCCTTTATAATAAACACTGCAACATTCTGTAAAAGAAAAAAAGGAAGCATTTTGATTTCATGTTGACTAAAGTTAAGTCCTGTTCACACAAAGACCGTTAACTATAAAGTTAAGTATAATGATAACTATATTAGCGTTCACACCATTTGTCATCTGCCGCTTTAAATGCTCGAAGTCTTTAAAGGATGGATTTTGCATGGCTCTCAAAGTTTTTGTCGTTCATCAGCTGAAAAAAAAAAAAACCTTGCGAAAGTGATTCCCATGATAATCGTTTCCCTGTGCCGTTATCATTATAGTTGTGGTGTGAACTATTCTTTTAGAACGATTTTGTTATATATCGTCCATGAGGTATATAATTTATCAAAATATAATTGTTGTTTTTGGCCCTTTAAATCTATAAAGCTGTATGCATCATATTTGATACATGACATTCTGAGGCCTCTACATCATTAACATGATCAATACTTCCATGATTCCTTTTGTATATGATCTCTTATATGTCTTAAGCCCCTGCTGGTAAATCATCCATATTCAGAAAGTAGAAGGACTCTATCATTTCCAAAATGTCCGCCTCATTGTTGTAATGCATCTTTTTGCTTTTTGCTAATTTACTTTCTGGTCATCAAAAATATCATGCAGCAGAAATTGAAATGTTCTTGAGCACCAAATGAGCATATTAGAATGATTTCTGAAGGATCGTGTGACACTGATAGCTGCTGAAAATTCAGATTTTCCATCATAGGAATTGTATTCATGTTTTCAAATCTTATGCGCTGTTTTAAATGCAGAACCCTTCAGAAACATCCCACGTGTTAAGGCAACCCCATCAACCCGCCCACAGCCTCTTAGCCAAAGGAGATAAAAAAGGGACTTGATTCTTCTCCTCCCCCAGCAACTTCTCAACGTTAATTGCAATCAGGGTTTCAAAGTACAGCCTGGCAAAACCATTGTATTTATGTGTGCAGAACCAGAGAAACTTGTGAAAGAATGAACTATACCATTATATCCAATGTCTAAGTGATTTTGAAAAGGCTGCCGCTCTGCAATTTTTCTCAATTAGATGGCTAAGACACCTCTCTCTTCTAGACCAGAGCTGACAATCAACAGGGAACATTTTCATTCCTTTTTTTTTTGTCTTGTTTTCCACTTCTGACATCTTTCAGTTTAACACAGCTTTGGCATACGACACAATAGCACTGTCAAAGACATAAAGCGAGTTTATTTATTGTTTAGCGTGTTTTGAAAGAACGCCTGAGGCTTTTTCAACGGAGCTTTCGCCCACTTTTGGAGTAACAATAAACACAAACAACAGTATATTATCTTCTTCATGAAGTCCTTTAATTGGAGTGCTTAAACATTAAAGTCCTTTATCGGATGATATCGGATGGACAAAGTATCTGCTGGTTCTCCAAATGCTCACAAAGAGACAAACTATGCTCTGCTCTGACAATTTTGGACCAAAGAGATTTCCAATAAAGTGGATATATTGTGTAACAGGCAATTATTAAAGTAGGTGGCCATGGATTTCCTGAGATCTGCCCTTTTAAAACTGTTTAAAAATGGTACACAGAAACTTAAGCTAGCGTAATTAGATTTGAAAAAAGAAAGTGACCACTTAGCCATGACATTTTTGTTTTTATATATTTAAAAAACAACCAACGTTCCATTGAGTTTCTCTCAACTTTCTAGGGAAATTAACAAATATATATAAAACATGAATGTATCACACACACACACACACACACACACATATATATATATATATATATATATATATATATATGTAGTCCATGAAGATGTGAAAAAATAGGCATAAATCTAGCTTACACATTTACCCAAATTTTTATACGCCTGTTTAACCGAAGCTAATTTGGGTGGGTTTCTCCCATCCCCATACAATGTCACTTCTCTGTGTTTTACGGCCCTGACGAAAACGTCGGTCTCCTCGGCTATGAACCGCTCCTGGCGTGCACCTGGCAAATCCACCGTTATAATAGCAATCCGCCATGGAACAAGCGCCTGCTCTTAAAGGGAATGTGAGATGTCGCTCTGATTGGTTTATTTCACGTTACGCCCAAACCACACCTATGAGTAATGAAGCTACTTCAGACCAACACATTTTAGATATGCGTCGGGCGCAAGAGTCATTTATCCCGCCGGCATAATAGCAACAGCACCCAAGACCCGCCCACAAAGTTACTTGCGTTTCGCGCTTGATACTTGCGTTTCAGATCGTTAAAATAGGGCCCTATAAACAAACTACACCAAAGTCACATGACTTCAACCTCACCACATTAAGCTTCTGACAACCCTTTCTTAAAGTCTTTATTTAAAAACATTTTCCCAGAAAGTTTGAGTTGGAATAGTTTGCAAGAGTGCGATTATAAACACAACGAGGCTGTGAAACTAGTGAGTTGGATGATGTACTTGTTCGGTGTGATGACGTTTAATGTCCCCTACAACGTCTTTAGTCCCATATAGCCACTTGTTAGCAACCACCTTTTCAAGACAAGTAAAAGCTTTAAAAAATATCACAAGGGGGTACTGATGTATTTTGTGTTGTAGAATAAAACTGTCGCATTCGCTCACTCCTTTTCACTCACTCATTCAGTGGACTATATTAGGGTAGCAATAGGGATAGTGAATGTGGGCAAAGGGGGCGATTTCGGATACAGCCCAGCACCGATGGTCATTCATTGAATATCGCAGACTTGCACTTTCTTGTTACACACATACAAATGCAACTGCTGTCATTTTGAGGACTTCCATATTAATATTACTGTTTATTGTTTCAGTGTTTGTCTTGTTGCTATATAGGAGTTTTTTTATGTTCTTGTTGTAATGGACAATTTTTTTTCTATAGGGAAAGTTTAATATTCACACAAAAAATTTGTTTACATTGCTTTTACAAATCAAAATAAGTTAAGCAATTTTCTGCTTTTTTATAAGTTATACAAGATTCAGCTTTTTTTTTTAAGTCAGTTTAATGCAATTTAAGTTGAAATTATGTAAACATCCAAGTTGATTGAACATAATTTAAGGCCTCACTTTTTTTTTTTTTTTATTGTCCACATATTTATTTATTTGGTATCACAAATAACCATCTTCCTTTACATTTTCTCTTACAGACAACGTTTTAAATAGTACTATGAGCACATCCCGCTCAATCTCCTATAGGGAAAACCATTGTGTCCTCCAGGTTTCCTCATTTTCTACATTAATTTGCACAACAGCTCTTTCATAATAGATATATGTGCAATGACATGACTGCAAGCTGGGAAGAAAACTTAATGATATAAGTTATGTGAAAATGTAAATTGGATTCCATGCCCATGAGCAGCAGTAATTAATTTCATTGAGGATGGCGGAGCTCTAACTTGTTGGCCCCTACACATCCTTTTTCATAAGAGGCACAGAACAGAAAAATAATGTAATGCCGCAGCTGAATGAATAAGTTTGAATTTCCCAAAGGTGGACGTTGATGTTTCACAAAATGGCCCGTAATTAATGCACAATCGTCAAGGAGCACAAAATGAAATTCTCATTAAGGTTCATTTTCTCACACTTACACATCTAAGAACCGTAAGGCCATGGAGAAAAGCGTAAAAGAGAGAGGTTCACGACAGTGAAAAGTCAGGCCAGAGGGAAGCACGAGAAAAGTAACGAGGATGAAAAAGTGCAGGGGGGTGGAAGACAAAACATACTTTGCAAATGTGAAGCAAGCTTCTCCCCTAAGTGTAACACAATGAGCGATCAGGAGTAAGTTAATTAGATTGACTCTCCATCTTTCCTTCTTACCTCTGCTTCGCTCCATCATGCAACAGACTCTCCATGGGAAAAGAAAGAGGGGGGTTAGCAGCTGCCACATTTTTCTCTTCAGATGGGATCTAACGCAACTTTGAAAAGGCGTTGAGCAGCCAGCGATTTTGAAGCGCAGAGTAGCAAAGATTAAGTCACCATCGCCGCAGATGTCACAATCAAAACTTGAATAATACACAATCTCTCGCCTCATAGACTGGCTTCCTGCTCCACTTGCCTTTTCAGCAGCAGCTCTCAGCAATTTTGTGTGAGAGAGAGAGAGAGAGAGAGAGAGAGAGAGAGAGAGAGAGAGAGAGAGAGAGAGAGAGAGAGAGAGAGAGAGAGAGAGAGAGAGCGAGAGAGAGAGAGAGAGTGAAAAAGACCCCCGCAGCTGGTCCTCAGAATCCAAACTAATTTGTCCCAATCACAGCTTTGGTCTTGGGAGTCCCCTTCCGTTTATCTCTTTACTTTCTCTCCGATCATACTGCCACTTGAAGGATCACTCCCCTCTTAAAAATGCTTCGCTACAATTCCTGTCTGATTTGCCACCATGTGGTCTATGTCTTGCCCACATTTGTCTTTGAAGTCTTAATTACAGACCACAGCACTCACAAGCAAAAAAAGGAGAGTCTCCCGTAATGCCTTTAAACACTGTTCCACTGTAACTGTTTAAAAACTGTGTGCGTGTGTGTGAGTGTGTGTGTAGTAAAATATGAACACTCAGAACTACCTTAGACCAACCATTACGTTAATTCAATATTAATTCAATAAGAGTACATTTCTGGCTGCTCGTTAATTGTTTTGTCGATGACTTACCAAGCATTTTAAAATCCCCAAAGAGCCCAAAATCCTTTAAAAATGTATGATATAAATCAGCCATGCATTTCAGAGGTGATGAGTTATTGCCAGGTTTCATTTAAACTGCTCCATGCACTCTTGGGTTCCATTTTAAAAGAATGTGGGGTGTCATTCAGCATAAAGTGATGTATTATAAAGGAAAGAGTTTTGTCTGGGTTTCATTTCTCAAAGATATTGTATTGCAATGAACTTTTCGAGAATGCTCCCTCTGCGTACCTGTCAAGGTCTGTGTTTGTGTGTAAACGTGAGCTTGAGAATTTAAGCCTTTCAGGTTCTACAATCATTTGCACTCATCTGGGTTAAATCATGACAGCTTTGTGAGGAGATGTAGTGGATGTTACAAACACAAACTGAAAGATCTGTATTACCTTCAGCAGACACCCATCATTTCCAAAATTCATAAAATGGCAGCAGTCTATTTATAGGCAACTATTGTTAAGAGCAAACAGCGGGTTGTCATGTATGCAGTTTCAGGCAACTTAAGTGTTCTGTCTGGTCTTGATTGGAATGTTAATAGAGCTTTTTAGTTGTTGTTGTAAATTTATCATTTTTTCATTTAACAGGAAATGTTTGAAAAAAAATTCTAGAATAATACAGTAATATATTAGCCTGGGTTTCCCCATACTGCCTTGCTCGCAGCGCGATTCTATTCACGCTGCTAGGCAGTCTGGACACCATGGGACAATTTTTCCCCTGAAAAAGGGAACCAATCACAGAACGGGGAGGGAGCAGCAAGATGATGACGACACCGAAGCAGTTTGTTTATATCAGACTCGACGTTACCTTCTACCCTCATGTTTATCTTTCACAAACGGTAATATTCGCTAAACGCCATCGTGTACAAATAAATCTTTGACCCATCGTCTTTTTCCTCGTCGAATTTCTCTCACTCTACATACGTCATCTGGTATAATTGAAGCGATTGGCTATGAGCTACATACAGGCGCATTTGATAGACATTCATAGCGCCCAATAAACGGCTCTGGGCATTCGTAAACCACGCCTCAAATACGAGAAAATGCGCACGTAGTTCCCAGACCAAGTCTCATTGAGACTTGGTCTGACGTTAGCCAGGCTAGTAATATATAACAAAATTCAAAAATTTTCCAAATGTTTGGTACTCTCCCCCTTTTTTTACAGCAACTATACAACTTCTATCTGGGTCTTTAAAGCCTTTTCATTACATATATAGGCTATTTTGTAATATATCTATCCATTCTGTATTAATTATTATTCTTATTGATTTATTATCCTGCATAAGTCTGTCTCCTTATGATGAACTTTAGGCTACTTGACTTTTAGATCTACATTGACTTTACATTTGAAAAAACAGCCCGTAATTATTATTTTTATTTTCTGCAGATACTTAATTAGATGATGCTCAGATGGGCTGCAGCTGAGATTTTATCAGAACACATTATCGTACAGCTCTTCATTAAATATTTCTCCTTGACAGATAACAACACATGTCTGGAGTTCTGTTGTACGGACGCTGCCAGAAAACAGCACACTACGGGCAGACACAGACCAGCCTTGGCCTCAGGCTCCAGCCCAAAATCTACCTTCTCCTCCTGGCAGACAACAGCTACCGTTTCCCTCAATAGCAACTCAATCACAAATCTGAAGGTACTGCCAAGACAAGTCCCTGAGACAATTAGCTCATGTCGTAAAATAACACACCACGTCATTGTAGTCTGAGAGGCTCGGGATGGGGAAGATGTTTATAATAAGCTGTTCAGTGTTTTAGCTCTGATTCTCAAGCTTCTTTGGAGAAAATCCCAGCCCCTCTGCATGTTTTGCTTAATTTACCTCATTACTTCACGCAGCTGATTAGTGAGTCCTTGATTAATGAACTTACTTAATGGTGCTGATGCTTTCCTGGTAATTTATGGAAATATTTATGGGATAACTGGACCCTCTTCGATCACAACATTTGCATTTTGCACCACTTTGTTGTTATGGCGACTCGCTGTAGTTATGATAAGCATAATCAAAGGCCCTTTAAGACAAGTCATTTCACTCGGCGGCCATCTTTGAAACGCCTCTGGGGAATGCAAGTGCAGCTCATATCTCTTTGAATGGGGAAACATCAAATTCTCCAAAACTGTTCGCCAAGCTTACGATAAAATTTTATATTTGAAATCACCAATGAAATCTGGCAACAACTGTCTCATAAATGTTGTTTCTAAACGCTCGAATCATGACAGAAAGCTCCAGAAATGTCGTAAGGACATCATGAAAGTAATCCATGTGACTTATGAAGCGACGCGAGTGCTTTGTTTGCTTAAAAAAGCATAATTTACCGCTTTATTCACAAGAGAACCATGACAGCAAAGTGTGCGTGTTGTGTTGCGTGTTGTGTTGACGCAAGAGCAGGCGTTGTTGAGTGAATGTGCATTTGAGATTAATATTTTGTAAATAAAGTGGTTAATTAGGCTAGTTTTTTGTGCAAAAAAAGCACTAGCGTCGCTTCATAAAATTTATGTTAAACCACTGGAGTCACATGGATTACTTTTATATTGTCTTTATACCTTTCTGGGGATGGAAAGTGGTAGTTGCTTAGACTGTCAATGGAGGGACAGAAAGCACTCAGATTCCATTAAAAAGATCTTAATTTGTATTCTGACGATGAAAATGTCTTAAGGGTTTGGAACGAGATGAGGGTGAGTAAATAATGACAGAATTTTCAATTTTGGAAATATCTACCATGTCTAGACCCTGAAGGTGTGAAGACAATGCTTCATTACTCATCTTGAGTAAAGTCTATATTGGTGTATAAGCAGTGTTCATAAAGTACTAGCAATGACACTAAATACAGTCATGGTCAAAATTGATGGCACCCCTGATAAATATGATAAAAAATGGCTGTAAAAAATAAATCTGCATTGTTTATCCTTTTGATCTTTCCTTCAAAAAATTAGCAAAAATCTAACCTTTCATTGAAGTAAAAGAATTGAAATTGGGGGGTAAATCACATTATAAAATAAATGTTTTTCTCCAAAACACGCTGGCCATAATTGTTGGCACCCCTAGAATTTTTTATGAGAAAAATATCTCTGAAGTATATTCCCATTAATATTTACATCTAGCTATGACTTCTTGTTTCACAGGAGTTTAAATATGAGGAAACACAAAGGCCAAATTCCCTTAATCATCCATCACAATGAGTAAAACCAACGAATATAGTTCTGATGTGCAGCAAAAGATTGTTGAGTATCACAAAATAGAAAGTGGCTGTAAGAAAATATCTAAAGAATTGAAAATCCCCATTTTGACCATCAGGGCAATAATTAAGAAGTTATAATCAACTAAAGATGTTACGAATCTGCCAGGAAGAGGACGTGTGTCTATATTGTCTTAACGGATGGTGAGGATGAAAGTTTGAGTGGCCAAAGACTCTTCAAGGATCACAGATGGAGAATTGCAGAGATTAGTTGAGTCTTGGGGGTCAGAAAGCCTAAAAAAAAATTATCAAACAACCCCTACATCCCCACATGTTGTTTGGGAGGGTTTCAAGAAAAATCCTCCTCGCTCCTCCAAAAATAACCTCCAGCATGTCAGACACGACTGGATCTTCAAAAGGGACCGGATTCTGTGGTCAGATGAAACAAAAAAAAGGGCTTTTTGGCAGCAAACCCAGCAGATGTGTTTGGTGCAAACAGGGATGAAGAGTACCCCATGCCTACGGTTAAATATACTGCTGGATCTTATATGTTGTGGGCCTATTTTTTTGCTGGAGGTCCTGGACATCTTGTTCAGATACATGGTATTGTGGATTCTAGCAAATACAAACAGATAAAAAATCAAAACCTGTCTGCCTCTGCTAGAAATCATATAATGGGCCGTGGTTGGATCTTCCATCAGGACAACAGTCCAAAACAAACATTAAAATCAACACAAAAATGGGTAACTGAGCACAAAATGAAGCTTCTGCCATGAGCGTCCCAGTTCCCTGACCTGATGAGTGGAGTGAACTGAAGAGAAGCAGCACCAACATGGATCTGGGAATCTGAAGGATCTGGAGAGATTCTGTATGGAGGAATGGTCTCTGATCTCTTGTCAGGTGTTCTCCAAACTCATCAGGCATTATAGGAGAAAACTCAGAGCAGTTATCTTGGCAAAAGGAGGTTGCAAAAAGTATTTAATAACAGGGTGCCAACAATTATGGCCAGCGTGTTTAGGAGAAAAACATTTATTTTATAATGTGATTTACCCCCCACTTTCAATTCTTTTACTTCAATGAAAGGTTAGATTTTTGTGAATTTTTTTAATGAAAGATCAAAAGGATAAACAATGCAGATTTATTTTTTACAGCCATTTTTTATCATATTTATCAGGGGTGCCATCATGCGATGGATTATGCTAAAGACTATAGAATAACACAAGTCGCGTCACTCGTATTGTTTTGAATGGGGAAAAGTGCAATGCTCAACATGGCGGAATAACTCCCACCTTCTAAATTAGAGCCAATCGCCGATTGGTAAAGTCATCGTGTCACTGCAGCTGCCGTCAGAAGCTTTTAAACAAACAGACATAGAGATCGGCAATTCTTTGGTCCACTGACGATCTCATCAGGGGGTCTTTTCAAAGTTTGAGGTTAGTAAGTTATTTATAATATAACAATTTAAAAAAATAAATAATAATAATCCTGAAGAAAAAGTATTATGGTTTCCACAAACATATAAGCAGCACAACTACTTTCAACATTGATAATAATATGAAATGTTTCTTGAGCAAATCAGCATATTAGAATGATTTCTGAAGGATCATATGATACTGAAGACTGGAGTAATGATGCTGAAAATTCAGCTTTGCCATCACAGAAATAAATTACATTTTAAAGGGGTGATGAACTGAGAAATCAAAGTTTCCTTGAGCTTTTGACATATAAGAGATCATCATACTATAATAATATCCTGTAAGTTTCAGAACTGAAAACTACCTTGTTAGTCCAATAAAAGCTTTTATAGACATCAGGCTCAGCAAACGACTCGTTTTTCAAAGTGGGGAACAATGACGTCAAAGAGGATAAAACACCGCCTCCACAAAAGAAGATCAACGCCTACTTCAACACGGCCTGTTTAGCCCCGCCCACCGATTCGCACAAACATGCTAAATAACATAGGACGACATGATAATTGCTACCGGATCGAGCTACTTCCAAGCAATAAACATGCTGTTGACTAAATATTGTGCGTGCCTGTTTGTGGAAGAAGACAGTCTGCATAAGCTTCCTTCGGATTCCAGCATGGTTAAACTTTATTAAATCAGTCAATCACAATTTCCCGACACGGATCTGCCAGCAACATGTAAGTAACCATGTGTATTCTAATGCCTGATCTGCGATCAGTGATTTCGGTGTAATTATTCAAGTTCAGATATTTCTCTTAAAATCGTTCAATACTGTTTATGCATCAGTGCTAAACGATCAACTTCACATAATTTCTCGTAGTATTATGAAAATAATCTTTTTTTAAACTGTTATTAAATTATATAGCCTACAGAAAGCGATCAAAGAACGATCCCTTTCCATTCGCCCAAGCTGTCAATCAAACAGCACAGAGCGAGCCGCGAGAGCTTATCTGGACACTTACCAAACTCGTGATGAAATAATGACACTGTTACACTACACAACGAAGCTCTTACTGTGTACTCACATCGTGTTTGCATTGTGATTTGGTGTAAGCATTTGTGAGAGTGCAAAAATTGCGTTGCAATGATAAGATCTTATTCACGCGATCAACAGACTGTCTGTCATCTGCTCAGTGCTCATCATGCTGCAACCTTTCATGTGATGGAATAGATTTAAATATAATGCTTTAAACGATACTTTTCACGATTTGTTAATCTCGATAGCTGTAATAGTAAAAACGTAGTAAAAGTTTTCGAGAGAGTTCCTGTAATACTAGCTATTTCATTGCAAGCATGTCAGCCAATCACAGCAGTGGGCGTTTGCGCTGCAGTCTCACAGCAGACACGCCCCTTAAAACGGAGCGTTCAAATCTGAGGCAGAAATCAGGCTTGGAAAAATGGCTTTTATTTATAAATTATGACAATTTTTTATGTAAAAATCATACTAACATTATAAGGGCACCCCAGGCAACATTATAAAATAATAAAACAATCCAGTTCATGACCCCTTTAAAATATATTACAATAGAAAATTTGCATTTAAAATTGTAATATTTAACAATATAACTGTTTTTACTGTATTTTTTGTCAAACAATTTCAGCCTTAGTGAGCATAAGAGAATTTCAAAAACATGAAAAAAGACAGAAGATTCAAGGAACAGGTGAGAATGTATAACGGTAAACACCACACACTGTCAGTCTGTTATAATGGTTCGGTATATGGATGGGAAAATCCACTTTCAAGCTTCATTCGATTCCAAGAGTCGGGTGAGACTGATGCGTGTTAACATTCTGATGACAAGGAAAATCAAACAATACTCCAGCAGCCATCTGGGACAAGGCTCTGGTGCTGAAGACATTTAACGGTCGCTCTCTGTCTGAGGCTCTTGTGCTGTGTGTGAGATGCAGAAAACCGCACAAGTTAAACATTGTGGGCTGGAGATGGACGAGACTAAACAAGCAGAGCTCTGACATGTGATACATTCTTGAGATTAGCTTTAGGTTTGGCCCCTATGTATCTTTCTCTCTGGGGCCGCATCAGGTAAAATACGTTTCAAGAAGCAACTTGCCTAAAGCCCCTGTCTGTAGTGAATCACAATCCATGGCTTAATATTTCCTACTGTATAATGTATGTTAGCCATGCATTTTGATGAGACACTGGAGTAAAAATCCTCCATGTACAATTTTAGACAGGAACATCTGTTCTTAGGCTCTATTGCCCTGGGCTAGTAAACATCCACCTAGCAGACACCTAGCAATGCCCTAGCAACCAACCAGAAAACATAGAAACAACATAGAAATGCCCTAGCATTGATCACAATCCCTAGCAACGACCTAGAATATCATAGCAACCACCCAAAATATCTAGAAATGTCTTAACAACCAATCAAAATACCTAACAACCACCTAGAAATTTCCTAGCAATGACAGAATAACTAGCAATCACCTAGCAATGCCCTAGCAAACCACACAGAATACCCAGAAAGCTTTAGCAACCACACAGAATACATAGTAACCACCTAGCAACCAACCAGAATACCTAGAAACAACCTCAAAATGCCCTAGCAATGACCAGAATATCTAGCAATACCAAACCAATTACCTAAAATATCTTAGCAAGCACCCCAAATACCTAGCAACAACCTAGAGATGCCCTAACAACCAGTCAAAATATCTAACAACCACATATAACTGTCCTAGCAGCCAACTAGAATACCTACCAAGCATGCAATGCCCTAGCAACCAATCAGAATACCTAACAACCACCTAGCAATGCCCTAGCAAACAACCAGAATACCTAGCAACAACATAACAAGCAATTGAAATACTTAGCAACCACAGAGCAACACTCTAGTGATCACCTAGAAATGTCCTAGCAATGAGTCAGAATAACTAGCAACAAACTAGCAATGCCCTAGCAACCACCTAGCAATGCCCTAGTTACCAACCAGAATACAATCACCCAGAATACCTTAGCAATAACCCAGAATACCTAGCAACACCATAACAACCACCTAGAAATACCCTAGCAGCCAACCAGAACACCTAATAATAATCAACCACCCAGAATACCCTAGCAACCACCTAGCAATGCCCTAGTTACCAACCAGAATACCTTAACAGTGACCGATAATACCTGGGGACTACCTAGAAACGACCCAGAATACCTAACAACCCGCTTTATATTGCTCTAGAAATACTAGCATGTGATCAGAGCATTAGTTAGAAAGCATTACTGTTGTCCAAAATGATCTTACAGTACAGTAAACATGTTATAGGAACAACCTGCGGTTAAGTGTCCTGCTCAAGGGCACAATGGCGATCATTCCTGCATCAAACCCTATAAGGTTTGATCCTCCAACCTTTCAGTTACCACCTCAGATCATTGACCATTACATCACACCACCCCATTATGATCTCAAGTTTCACTGCATTGGCGGTTCCACGCTGAATGTGAGTGAAGCTGTTACGCGAGCACTCAGGGAAGCGACTGATCTCAGTTCAGGGTGAATGTGTGTCTGTATGGTTGGTTATGCAGTAGGCACAGTGCGGGCTGACTGAACAGCAGACTGGTTATGCAGCAGATTTCAGGTGAGAGAATCAGGGGTGTTGTCAGGTGTGGGCATCTGCACCCAGCTGAGCACCGGTGCCTAATGACGGCTCTTTTAATGAGCGCTGATACATGATGAATGCGGCCATATGGTCAAACAGCCTGCCGAAATCAAGCGCACAATTTTCCTTTAGCATTTAGCAGAGGTAAAGAAGCGATCGCACACAGTTGGTTCGTGAACAGCAGGAACACGATGTGACCTTCATTCACCTTGCAGAGATTCAGAATTTTTTACATATACAGTTCAAGAAGGTCACGGCCTTTTCTTTACATTACCTGCAAATTAGCAAATGTTATGCAGCCTAATTAGCTTCGTTTCAAGCTGCACTATTTCAGTGTTTTGTTGCACTGCTGGATCATTCCCTGTGAAAGCCCAGGAGTCAGTATGAAATCTAGGAGATAACAAATGGCTGACAATCCCACGAGGTATTAGTGAGGTATGGAGAAGCATGGCTAAACTTCAGAATATGAGTGTCTGGGAGATTATATTATGAATCTAAAATGCATGATTTTACTGCCTTGGTGCTTCAGAACTTGCACCAGTCAAATATTTGGACACACATACTCAATCTTTATTCTATATTTATCTGACTATTTAGCATATTTTGGAATAATATTGGAGTCATCAAAATGATAATATAACACAAATGTAAGAATGGGAAGTATGTAATGACCCAAAAATGTAAAATAATTCATAACTATCTTAGATTTTAGCTTTTTTTTTTTTTTTTTAAGATTACAGATGGGCATTTTAAGTTTTGTGGATTTTAGTCCATGCCTATTGGCTCTAAAGCCATCTATATGCTAATGTTCCTAAAATATATACATTTTTTAAATTTACAGTCTCTTTTCTAAGAAATTAGACTATATCGATATCGATTACTCTTGTTACACGACTTTCAGGTAATGAAATCTGCATCTTGCAACGGACTACAGAATGTAAATCATTGTTCATGGCTGTTATGTAACTAAAGCTTATTGGCTATTTACAAAATAGCTGCGTCCAAAATCGCATACTCACAAGTAGATAAGTAAATAAGTACTTACTTGTTGACCACTTAAAAACGTTCTATATAGTATAAGTGTGTGTAGTATTAATGTAATCCAGACGTACTACATTCGCCATTTTGTCATTATCATGTGACCTAACAGCATCAGTTGCGTTGCTTCACTGTCATTCATAAATCCTCTCCTGTGGCCTCATGGGATAGTAAAGTGTCCATGGTATTCACACTTCAGAATTTCGCCGGAAGAATTAGGTCATCCTGGTACATACTCTTTTGTGAGTTTTGTGAATTCGGACATACTACTCTTGCCACATATTGTTTTTCACCTATATAAGTGTGTGATTTCAGATGCAGCCAAAGTGACTTCAGTATGTCCCATTTAAACTTCTGTTTTAACAGGAAATAAACCAGCACAGATAGAAAAAAATGCCTAAATGCCCTTTTATCCATTTGAAAAAGTTTTTTAAATGACATTTGATTATTAACATTAATCATTTAGGCTATTAATAATGAAACAACCCAAATAATTATTTTATTTTAATTATTGTATTTTGAATAGTTAATTTGTGTAAAAAAAACATATGTAGCCACAATTTATATTCGTATATGAAATGTATTTAAAACACTTAAGCATAAGCCTTTAACATTATAAGAAACATATATTCAGTCTAGTGAGGCCAAACTTTTGATTAGTAGTGTAGATGCAGTGCATAGATCCAGAAGAATCCCATCGGATACTCTTTAACAGTTTGGAGCTAGTGCGGTGTCGTTTAAAGAACGATTTGTTCACTAAACCGTGAGTGACTGAATCAGCACATCAACAGCACACACGTCACATGGGTAACGGTTTACCTTTTTCATTCAATTTGTGATTGATTCTTAAATTACCGATCTGATCAAATTACCCAGATAGCTGCGCTTGTTTAACGCCACTCTGCTCCGACAAATTGATAACGGAGAAAAGACAGACAGCGAGTTTGTAGGGAAGAGAGCCTGAGGTCTAATCAGGGCAAATCCTCTCTGTGCTATAATTACACAAATAACCGAGCAGAGTCACTCATATTTCAAATTCATACTCGCTCGTTTTATTTCAGTACAGCCGCTGAATGCAAATTAAAGTGTGGTATTGCAGAGTCAATGCTACATAGGCCTACTGTATATACATCATGCATTTCTTTTTCATTCTAATGATACAAAAAAATGATTTACTATTAAATGCCAGTTAATGACACACACTGGCCACTACTAGTTTCATATAATAGTGGATAAGTGTGAAGTTTCCGAAAAAAGTAATATATAGCCGAAATCATAGGCCCTACAACAGTTCCAGTGTTTGCGCGTTCCTGACAGAGACAGTGGACATTTTACGGTGATTTTCTGCAGGTTACATTGAAACACCAGTAGGTGGAGACAAGTGACTGTCTTTATGAAAACATTCAATAAACCGATTTGTGCAAAATACAATATAAACCAGTTACTGTCATTAAATCATTCTCTCAGTAGATTCATTCAAATCACTGATCAATTCAGGAAAGAAACCAGTGACAAAACCTGTTTTATATATGTTGCAGAGTGGGTTAAACCGTGTCCTAACCAGACAGGAATCGATAAGTTCTGTGACACACCAAGTCGACAGTCGGCCATCGGTGAGCATCTGCTAGTTTTTTTGCGGTGTGTTCCACACATCGGCTAGTCGGACTCATGTCGGCAGCAGTTTGCCCGATTCAGCATGTTGAACCTGTGTTAGGGCCGTCGGTGAGAGAGATCACTTTGATTGGCTGATTAATTTAGCGAACGACTCAGTGCATGAGAATAAAAGTGCAAGTGATGAAAACAAGCGAAAAAAGTCAAGAAGGCTGTTCTAATTTTACATAATTTTCCCTGAGCATCCCAGTACGTCGCTAATATTTTCATAATGAGCTGCCTGGAATGAATAAAGTGATTAACATGATGGATATTCAAAATAGTAATCAAGCGCTGCTTTGTTTTTACGGTTTGTATATCTGCAGTCGTAGATTCAGTTTCTCTTTTTGATTGACGAATGTAGACTATTGATACCTGCTGATATAAACAGTTATTTCATTACACGCAGGCGCAGAACGCACATGTTAGTTGGCAGTTGCCTGTAGTCTTTGTGGTGTGTTCAAGAACAGCTTTTTGGCCGAGACAAAGCCGACGCGAGGCGACAACACAGTCGGCTTTCGTTGGCGTTGGCTTGGAGTGTCACTAACAGCCTACAAATTTCCAGTGACAAGCAATTTCTCTGTCCACACCAGATTGTGACAAAATCAGTCAAATAGCTCAACCAATCAAAAGAGTGGGTGGGCGGGCTCTCTCTGCAAGCGCACTGCACTCGCAACGAAATGGTAAATATCCTACATGATATAATTGATAAATATGAAGCAATTTTAACATTGTTAAAAATACATAACCAACTGAGTGATTCATATGATAATTTTAATGGAATGCACTTGTGTGTTCAAATTGAGATCAGTTTTAACATTTGTGTTACCTTTACGGAGACCGGGGAGAAGTTTAACAAGTCAGAAAAGAGCTATGGTGATGTCATCAACATCATACACTCCCATCACCTTTTAATCTGACAGGAGAAGTGGCATGTGAATGTGAGCAACATTGTAGATTTTATGACCAAAAATATTATTTTCAGGAAGGAAAGTAAAATATTATATCAAAATGATTTTTTCCGCATGTTGCTGTGTTGCATATGGTTAGGACCCATTGTTACAGCGTCTCTAAAGGTGCTTTCACAGCCTGACACCACAGTTCTTTTAATTTTTTCTGTGAAATAGCTGTATGAACATGATCCATCCTAAATTACAAACTGTTAATCAATGATGAATAATTTGCACTCTCTTCACACTTACTATAGTATATTGCATTTCTCATAGCAATTCCTCCTTTTCACACAGCAATGTGACAGAAGCATGTTTCTCAGCCTGTTTTTTCTCCATCCTCACTAAGAGCTCCATTTAATACCGCACCAAGCATTTGGTTCCGTTAAAAACTCCATGTCCTCCCGCATTCGTAAGACTAAATAGCATTTCAATCTGATCTTTGCTATCCTCCATCATCTCTCCATGCCCCTCTCAAATCTCCCAGTAATCCTGTTTAGTCAGGCTGTGTGCGTTTCTGTGAAGTGTGTGTGCGCGTTCAGAGATAGAAAGAGGTAGAGGAGGTGCGAGTGAGAGAATTGGAGAGCAAGCGAGAGTGTGTGAGCAAAAGAGAAAGTCGTTCAGCTGTATCAGAGTAGCTGGGGCCATATGCTATTCCTTCTCCAGTTTCCCAGCATGCCTGCTCAAGCCCTCGGCGCTTCAGGGAGAGACACTCACTTAGGGGATGTGAACGGAGTCGCATTGTCCTCTTACACCAGATGTTATCACGCTCACTAATTGGCTCAGCAAAAACAAAGCAAGAGGATGGAATGCCTGGCCCACAGGAGCAGTACACAGCCTTTGCGCCCAGAGCACCAATAACAATCATACAGACCTCACTGACAGCCCTCTGAAGCAATTAGCAGTCCAGACATACAACTTCCTCCAGCTCTGCTTGTTCCGACGCAACATGTCAGTTTTTTTTTTATCATTCGTGGTGAAGCTGTAATACAAAATAGCTTGAATAGTCTTCAAAACAGACCTCGAGCGGTTGGCAATGCCGATACGAGCAGCTGAACTGACCTTGGTTTTCAACATGGTGGATTTCCCCACTGTCCTCAGGTTTCTTGTTATTGTAACAATTAAGGTGTTTTCACAGCCATCCTGTGCAGACACAACTGCTAGAGCCATTACAGGTTTTGAAAAACAGAGAGAAGGAAAAGAGGAAAGTATGAAACCTCCAACACGTGTACTCATAGTCATGAACAGCAACATTATTATATACAGTATATATATATTATATATATATATATATAAAGTTTGGGGTCCGTAAGATTTTTAATAATTATTTAATTATTACTTTTATTCATTAAGTAAGCATGTACACATTAAATAGGTCAAAAGCGACAGGGGGCAATTCTCAATACCGGCTGGAAATGACTGATGTGTCCTTGAGCAAGACACCTTAACCCCCAATCACTCCCCAGGCGCAGCACCCCCAGTGCTCTAACATGGATGGGTTATACGCAGAGGATAAATTCAAACTATGGATTACCGTACTTGGCCTTCATGTTACTTCACTTCACTTAAAGTATACATTGCCACAAAACATTATTCTTGCAAAAGGATATTCTATTTAAAATAAATGCTGTTCTGTTGAACTTTCTTTTCACCAAAGAATCTTTAAAAAAAAGTATTATGGTACCCACAAAAATAATAAGTAGCACAACTATTTTCAAACCGTGAAATACTTATATTACAGTGATTTCTGAAGGATCACGTGACACTGAAAACTGGAGTAATGATGCTGAAAAATCAGCTTTGATCACAGGAATACATTACATTTTAAAATATGTTCAAATAGAAAACATTTATTTTAAATTGTAATACTATTTCACAGTATTACTGTGGTTTTTACTTAGAAATTTTTTACCAACTCCAAAACTATGTGTATATAGTGATATAATGTATTATTTATATATGATTTTTTTAGATGAAAACCATCTCTGACTCATTTTAAAAATAAAAACTGCAATTTAAATATTTTAAAATTACAACATTTTACACATAAGGTGTAAATGATTAATGCCCGGTTTCACAGACAGGGCTTAGATTAAGCCAGGATTAGGCCTTAGATCAATTAGAACATTTCGCTTTTATGAACATGCCTTAGAAAAACACATTACTGGTGTCCATCTTGAGACAAAATAATGGCACTGACATACATCAAGTTGTTTTCAGTTAAAACAGCTCAATAATGTAATTTAGTCTGGGATTAGGCTTAAGTCTTGTCTGTAAAACCAGAGGAATGGTAACCAATCACCACTTAATCATTATTTTAGCAAACTCACATTCGATCTGGCTCCATTCTAATATTTAACGCCCACTTTTCAGCATCCAGTCAATTCTCAATGGATATTAAATACCCTTATTCACTCAGAAATATGTCACGTGATGCAATTAAAATAGTTTGCTTTTTGTTTCTGAAGGTTCTGTTCTCTGGTTCCATGTCAAGTTCTAGTAGTGCTACCCCTCTAAGTGGTAGCAGATGTCTTGTGAGAGTGATCCAGGTCTGGCACCGTTAGCTTGGTGTAAGAACAGTCCAGGTCTAAGGGGATTCACTTTGATTGAGAATGTGAGAATTTCACTGTGATGTGTAATAACCTTGAACAGTGTAAAGAGAAGCAGCACTCTGAATGTCCTACATCACTCTTGGTGCTGTTCCACAGCCTGTGAACTTGGTAAACTATTGGTGCAATCCTGCAACATAACCAAAAGTTATTGAACAAACTGCTTTGCATATAAACATGCTCATCAGTCTTCATACAGCAGACATAACAAGTGTGCATGTGTTCAATTTATTTTCATTTAAGGTTATGTTTTTGAGGCACAATATGAGTCTGGCTCATCCTGGATATTATGCACAAAAATATTTCCATTTCTGCTCAAATTTCACAGTTTTCTACATCTGTAATTAAATTCAAAGTAGTCGAATCACTAAACTCATCAATGCAGGGTGTAATTCTAAGGCATCTAAAGCAGCAATTGCATTGCGCTGAAATGTTTTGGCAGAACAAATTATGTGTAAATCATTAATAAAAACATTTGTATATAAATTGTCCCATTAAATTGATGTAAGAATGGTTTTACGTACAATGAACGCAGACATTGCTTCTGTAGTGCTTGTATTTCATGAACAAGTCCTAATAAAACTAGGAAAGAGCAACAGTTTTTAATTACAATTCTAGATAAGAGGCTTTTCTCTCATCTCAACAGTGGAATTACTCCAGGTCATATTATGCATTAATTTTCTGTTTGGTGGTATAATGGAATTACATTTTGACATTCAAGATACAGTTCTAAGTATTTTCATTTTAAAGGGTTTGGTTTCACTCTCTTCTCTGTGCTGGGAACTCAACTGGGGCTGTCGGCACAGAAAAGTTGTATTCTGTCAATCTCCTGTCGTTCTATGATAGATTGCCCTTTGCGAATGAAAATACTGCCATGCATGTTAAGTATGGCTGATCTGGCCATGTGACTGAAATCTATACCTTATAAACGAATGTATTTCAGTACTATGAGGCAAACAAGGATTTAGCCAGATACCCAGCTAACAGGGAACGTAAAATTGGGTATCATTCGACTCTGCATTCAGCACCAAATCTAAAGAGACCAGTTTTATGACTTTTGGCCAAACCATTCAAAAATTATAAGCAAAAATGTCAATTTTCTGTATCTCCTGACCACTAGGTGGCACTGCGGCAAAACTGTACATGTACCCATAGGTCATGGTTGTCATAACACACACCAAGTTTAGTCAGATTATGCTAAAGCATTTTGGCGTGCTCTTCGCTGAATTCGTTTGCGTGTTATTCGAGAACGGTTTGACAAATCAACTTGACTTCGTAAACTTTTTGTCGGTATGATCTGAAGATGATCTGGTTCAATTTTCATGAAAATCGGAGCAACGGCCTAAGAGGAGTTAAAAAAACTACTACTGAAGTACTACTACTTACTTCAAAATATTCAGAGGACATTCAAAAGTAACATTCCCATAATATTTGAAGATTGATAAAATGGAATTTTTCCTTTGGTTTGCATAACCAAGAAAAAAACATTTTTTAAATGTTTAAAAAAAACTGGATTTTGAATGTTCAGAGAACATTTCATAACTTAATGGGAACGTTAAGAAAACATTATTTTAGCCTAGGTTAACCGGATACATCATTCTGCAGGCAAAATGCCTCTGTTTTTAAGCTATTAGATCAAAAGTGTTTAATTTCAAACCAGATTAATTGCATAACTAGGCCTGTAGTTAAGATGAGTGGGGAATGCTAAACTGACTCACTTTCTCCAGGTATTATAAAACTTCCAGGCAAACAGACTTATGCCTACATGTGACAGAAAAGCACATTCATGACCCTGACTTTACAGACAGACGGCATCCTATTATGGCACTTGTATCAGCAACTGTCAATCAGCATTACTGGGCAAATATAAGCTGCAATCAACCAATCAAAAGAAAGCAATGATTAATTCAGGGGAAAACACTGTGTCTGTTGGACCTGAAGGAAAGAAGAGAGGGAAATGAACACCAGGTGCCTGTGCAAACCCACAGTAAATGGACTGTGCAGAGAGAAACGAAAAGGAGAGAACGCCTGAAAGAGTGACAGACAGCTGGGTAAACAGAGAGTTTCATGGTACCTGCTCTCTCTTTAGTTACGCTAACATTTGCATGATATATCTGTCTGGGTAAAAACAGACACTGATGAAGCTACATGCAAGAAATAACCATCAACAGTGCATTCGTTTCAGCTGTGTAAATGCAGTTTATGTGTTGATAGCGCTACCTCTGCTTAAAAAACACGTCGTGACCTCATATGTGGGTCTAGTACATCTACCATGGTTTATCTGACATGCATACTTGACGGAAAGAATTAGTAGTGCAGATGTTTGAAAAGAACAAACATGATGAAACAGCTGGGAGTGAGAAGCTGTTCACTCACACTTCAAAGGTTGTGCTGAAGGATGTCATAGCACTGCCTCCTGCTGGAAGAATGTAGCAAGCTGAGCTAACTCAACCTGTTCATGTTATAGGCCATTTTTTAATGTTAAAATACTTTGCTATCCCATGTTATGCAGAAACTACCATAAGTGAGCCATTTGGTGATTTGATTAAAAAAACACTTTGCCTCTGTAGTGCTATCAGAATAATGCTTGGATAGAGCTAGCTGTTAGCATCCTGTTAGCATTTGCTCAGCTGATTCCCATGGAAGTAAGTGATTCTGCCATCTTTGCTGAATAAAAGTTGTTTTGAGACAACTTTTGCCGTAAATGTCAAGTGACTGTGTCTCATTTCGAAGGCTACATCCTCCGGAGGTTGCATTTGTCTGCCGAATACGGCATAAAGGATGTCTTATTTCAGAACTGTAACAATTATCAAATTGACTCTTATTCAGAGAGCTGTTAATTGTTGTAATTTCTTAATGACTTTGCAAAGTAGTGGTCAAATTCAGCCTTTGAAATGAGACAGCTAGGCGGCGTCCGAAATCGCAAACTCTTTTGAGTAGGTAACGTTACTTTTTTAAAATAAGTAATTACTTAACGTCTTTTAAAAAAGTACTCACAAGTAGATAAGTAAATAAATACTTGTTGACCACTTAAAAACGTTCTATATAGTATGAGTGTGTGTGTGTAGTATGAATATAATCCGGACGTACTACATTAGCCATGTTGTCATTATCATGTGACCTACCAGCATCAGTTGCTTTTCACTTCCATTCACAAATTCTCTCCCGTGGCCCCTTGGGATAGTAAAGTGTTCATCATATGCACACTTCAGAATCTCGCCGGAAGAAGTAGGTCATCAGGGTACATTTTGCCTACTCTTTTATGAGTGCTGTGAATTCGGACATACTTCTTTTGTTGTGTCACATACTGTTTTTTGCCTGCTATATACAGTAGTAGGGAAGTATTTATTTCGGATAGGCTACACCACAGAAAAATGACGTTCTGATGGCACAGCAAGAACCCTTAAAAAAAGCCTTCCAAAAATGTTTTTGTGTTGAGTTTTAAGATTTTGTATGTTTTGGAATTTAAAGTAGCCTACTAATTAGAGCTTAAAGTCAACTTGAAATAAAATATGACCCTGTTTACTTTTGTGCTCATTCCTGGTCTTATTGTGATTCATCAGTGCATGGTTTCAAAGTAATTGATTAATTATTAATTACTTTGAAACCAATTATTTTTTAAATTATTTTTAATAGACAGGCCTATTTATTGGTGAGCAAATATCAGCATCATTATTCCAGTCTTCAATGTCACATGATCCTTCAGAAATCATTCTAATATGCTGATTTGGTGTTCAAATTATCCGACATATCGCTTGAGACTTTATTTGGAGTACTTCTTTATTGCGCAATGCATATTTCTTAATATTAAGCCTAAAATGTGTTTTAATATCACTATTAGTAAGGATAGTATGATCTCTGTATAATATCAGTCTTAAGAGATTTTAAGTGTACCTAAAGTATATTTGCAATAGTACCACTTTAGCACAATCAAATATACTTAAGTATATCTTTAGTTGGACCTCAGCACTATTTCCGGATAGCTAAAGTGCATTAAGTACAAAATCAGATGTTCCAATTTAGCAGACTTGAAGTATACCAATTTAGTATACCGAAAAGTACAATTACAGGGTATTTAGATTAAGTAGTCTACATAAATAGGCCTATGTAAATGTATTTGTAGTGTACTTAGCATTAAATAAATGTATTTCAAATACATTTTAGTATATTTATTTTTCACTAGGGTATATACAGTATCTATAGGCCTATATAAGGCTGCATGCACAGGCTGTCATACAAATAGCTATTTAGGGATTGCTTTAGCAAACTGTTTGTTTGCATTTGCAACATGTCACATTACGGAAGTTGGATTGCGAACAGCAAATCCTACAGAAACGAGCAGAGGTGAAAAGTCAAAGAAAGCGGAGTATATTTCTCATAAAAGTGTCTCTTAACCTCTCAAGCATGTTATTTGTTAAGGCGTAGCCATTTAACTTAATAAAAATACACAGGCTGATTTCAGATTTATACAGCCAAGTGTGACGGTGACCAGTAGCAATGGCAGTCATCTCAGCGGGACGAATGGAATGAAAGAGGAAGTTGGAAGTAGGGCAGTACATGATTAAAGAAACGGAATATTTTCCCTTCATGTATGTCTCTCTGTCTCTCTCTCTCTCTCTCTCTCTCTCTCTCTCTCTCTCTCTCTCTCTCTCCAGAGATTCATGAGTTGCAGTTGTCACCACCCCCCAACTTCCTCCATTTTAATCAACAATGCCTCATGAATAATTCTACAACCTCTCCGGGACAAAACATTGACTTCCTCAATGCTGGAGTTGATATTTTGGTCATGAATCATTTAGAGATCCGTTGTTCGTTGCCAGCGCTTAACTTCATATTTTCCCGGTTATTTGAGGCGTTTGTATTTTCCATTCACATCACGATCATCTTCTATGTTCCACATTTGCCAGTCCTCTCAGTTATCAGTAATTCTGTTCAATTTTTTGTATTATTTTTTTTTTTGCAATCCTTTGCATTCCTACAATACCATAGCAGACTGTAATTGCACAATTCTGGCCCATTATTTATCATATAGAGCCGCAGAACAAGAGATAACATAATAGCTTTGGCCAGCTGACAACCTCCAATACAGTGGCTGCAAATTGTTGATTGTCACATAAATTATTTTCACATTCATAATGTAAATAGGGGAGGGTGTACAAGGAGAGTAAATTTGATGTCTTGAGTCATTATTATTGTTGTAATTTGTAATAATGAATCTCTGGATTGTTGGGAGTGCAAATGAGCTCTTAATTTAGAGACTAAACATGAACATGCATTTTAATGACATCATTTGCATACATTAAGGCGGTAAATGTGGCGTCCTGGCATATTGGAGTGCTCAGGATTAATTGCTCGGCTGACCCGCTAAACAGAGCAGTTTAACATAGTGTGTTGTCACTCACTTATCCTTTCTGCCTCTCTTGATTAGCAACTTTTAACCTGTCGGGAGCTTCGTCTGAGTTATTCTGCAGGGAGATTTTTCTCCAAAACTGCTGCGCTGGCTGCTAGATGACAGTGTAATAGAATTTCTAAGACATAAATAAAGAATACCACAGCTGTGTCTTTGCCGAATTGCTGTTTGAGATGGCCGACTAATCAAATGCAGTTTTACAAATTAATAAAAATGTTCAGCTTCAATACAACTTAAGCGCCAACTTAAAACATTGGTGACATGCTGTCGGTTACTACAAATTCAACTTACATTTTTTTTTTTTTTTTTGGTGAGACTATATAGTATTTTAGGTTTTAAGTGTTGTGGTTATACTTTTGAAAACAAAAACAACAAGGAAAAGCAATAAATAGGCATATGGTGAAAAAAAGCTATAAACTCCTCCAGGTTCTGACAATATCATATGAAAAAATATTCTAAATAGCTAGAAGCTTAGAAATTTGTAATACTGCAGAGAGATGAATGGAAAATATTGTGAATATTTATACAAAAAAAAAATTGTATAAATTTTCCCTCCCTTTTTGGTGACTATTTTAAGTGTTAAGTTTTGTGGTTATACTTTTGAAAACAAAACACAAGAACAAGAGGAAATATGAGGATTTTTTGCACCATTAAAAAGAAATAATGGTGAAACCAAAGCTATTGAATAAATACCTAGGTTCTGACAATATCACATGAAAAAAATATTCGAAATTGCTAGAAGCATAGCCTATACAAATAGGCAATACAAATTCATAATGACTTTGAACTGAATAAATTTGATTAAAAGTCTAGCATTCTATGGATGAAGCAACAAGAACATAAATTTTATTAAATCTATAGGCCTAATATATGCAGTGTTTCTTTTGTATTCACTGTAGGGTGATTTTGACATCCACATCAGGTAATGAGGGACTCAGTGGAAAATTTGAGGATTTTATTTTTATTCTTTTAACAAATATTGCTATATTTATAAATATTTCCTTTCTGACAAGCTGGGCAGTTATTGTGTATTTTTTTCCCTCACCATTGTCACTTGCTCACTGTTGGATGACACTATTATATGTAAAACTGCTTTGGAAGCATATTTAGTTTGCTGACTGAATTAAAATATGTATATTAAAATAGGCTTTTGCATCGGAGGTCTTCGTATTTCCCATGTAATATCTTAGTATTTTACAAAATACCCAATAATGCCATCGTTTTACACAAAGGGATCAGTATATTAAGGGATTCTTGACTTTAAAATAAAAGATTTGAAAAAACTCTGACACGGAGGACTTGTATGTTGAAATGACGTGCCGCTCGTGCTCGTGATGTAATTAGGTCCGCCTTCACGCGCTTTGAAGATGGCAGCCGCCGTAAACACACCGACACCTGAGATCGCGACAACGAAGACTGATGATGGTGAATATGACCAAAAATGTATTTTCTGTAAAATCGTGAAGGGGGAGATGGGAACTGAGCTCCTGCACAATGTAAGTGTGCTGTCAGTGTTTTATCTAAGATAACAAATAAGTGACAGTGAAGATAATAAAGTGTGATGATACGATGAGGCTAAAGATCACAATGCAAAATGTTTCATGAAATCGTGAAGTAATACACCGACATGTATTTAATTCATAAAAGTATTACTTGCATTTTTACTTTGTCAACAACAACAAAAAATGTATCAAGATTACTATAGTTCCATAGTCAGTTACTAAAGAATAATTTTACTTCTAAAATAGCAATGTGATTCATTTGCACAGCCGTCGTCATCAATTATTAATACTACTAATAAAGAAATTCTGCATATTAATATGCATTTGATATGTTTTACAATAATTCAAGTCATGTTTTGTTGTTCATTAGTCACTTAAGCACATTTAAAAACATCAGAAGTTACAAAAGTGCTAAAAAAAAAAAACTATCACTGTTATTTCAAATAAAACCTTTCTCTTTTCAGGATGAGACTGTATCCTGTTTCAGAGATATACACCCTGGAGCTCCTCATCACTATCTGGTTGTGCCAAATAAACATGTGGGCAATTGTAAATCTCTCAGAAAAGAGCATGTGCCATTAGGTAAACACGCTGTGATTATCAGAGACTGGTGTAAATGTTTAGACGTATCTGACAGTAGCTAATCTAGAGCCTTTCTATTAACAATCAGAAGTAATGAGTCAGTTTACCATTTACAAGTAGTCACAATTCCCAATTTACTTACACATACTGCAGCATGCATGTTTGACAAAGCAGGCATCTCTGTATTATCTATTTTGTGGTTTTTAGTGGAGAAGATGGTGGAGATGGGGAAAGAGATACTTCAGAAGAACAATGTAACTGCATTTAGATGATGTTAGGTAATGGATAAAACATCTGATACTTTGCCACTTATACTAAAATCAAGTCATTGTTCATGTAGCATGCCAATTTATGCCAACATGTCAATCGTATTTCCAAGGTTTGGCTTCCACTGGCCTCCTTTCTCCTCTGTCACACATCTGCATCTCCATGTTCTCGCACCCGTCAGTCAGATGGGCTTCATGTCGCGCTTGGTCTACAGGCTAAACTCGTATTGGTTCATCACGGTAAGCAATCAAATCAACCACCAACAATCCACTATTCCCCCTATCCTCCGAGTGCACAAGTAAATTACATCCACTAAAACTAATAATCGCATTCCCTTGGAGCAGGTTATTGATGCGTTAACAAACAAAATGTTTTCTGAGCGTAGCAATTTATTACGCCCGTTGAATGAGACCTTTTGTCTTGTAATTGGAACAAGCAAATTGTATTAAATTATAATGGACAAGCTACAGTGGCAGGGGATGAAACCCTTTTTTGTTTTTGCCAGCACTAGTAGATGCTGCTGGAGGGATCTGTGAGGAGAAATGTTCTTACCAGTTCTACCACTACAATGTTTTTCTTTATGTTCTAAATAATAGAATTGTTGGTTTACCCTTACTTTTGAGTATTCAAATGATCAATGACAAATAGTCAAGTCAAGTCACATTTATTTCTATAGCGCTTTTTACAATACAGATTGTTTCAAAGCAGCTTTACAGAGATAACAGGAAAATAATGCAACAAAGTTTGTTTCCAGAAGAAAATAGCGTCACAGTCCAGCTTAAGTAAGTTCTGTGATGTTTCATTTTTGTTGTAAAAAAGTTATTAATTTAGGTCATTTATATGGTCATTTATATATATATATATATTCATTATATATATATATAGATCATTTTTATCAAGCTCGTATAATTAAGTTCAGTAGTTTCACTTAAATGACAATTAATAGGTCATTTTCATTGCTATTTAAGTGAAATTACTGAACTTAAATATACAAGCTTGTTAAAAATGATCATTCTAGAAGAAAATTTCAGATGGCACTTAGAGGCTTTTGCATCTGAACTCTTCATATATTTATATATATATATATATATATATATATATATATACACATATATAGCCTCTCTGGAGAAAACCGTGATGTCATCGTCCAGCTCAGTTCAGTTCTCATATAATGGTGTCAATGCAGGCAGATCAATATTATTGTTGAAAATTAAATTAAATGTTGAATTTAATGTCCCCAACTAAGCAAGCCAAAAGCCAATGGCAACAAAGGTGAAAAAGGCGACATGAAAAATAAAGCGAAAAGGCGACAAACAAAAACAAAAAAGCTTCAAAAAAGGTCTTGCATATGCATAATGCATATTTTTGAGCCAGGAACAGTGCGTTTAAACAACTATAAGTTAAATAACATTTCAAAGTGTTTAAATTTATTTTAGACTTTTTTTGTCAGCTGGTACAATCAAATATTTGTAAATATATATTCCTAATTTTATTGTGAAATCTTAGCCCAGTAACCATTAAAGTGTCTACAGTGCCTAACACATTATTTTGAGGTTGTGTATTTTATTTATATTAATATATATAAATTATTGCATTCTAGTGGCAATGTATTTAGTATATTTAGCATCTGATTTTACTTTTAAAGACCGATAAATGTCAATTATTAAAAATAAAAAAGATCTAGTTTTTAGACATTTGTTAACTTTGACTTCTTATTTGTTGGTTTATATCAAGAATTGACATGGTTGCAACACCGGATGAATATCAGTTGTGCCACCTGACAACATTTATAATGACAGGGAATATGCTGAATACTGGATTTGTATTTATTTTTTTCATTTCGATTACATATAAAAATAAAATAAAAATACAAGTGTTTTAGTCAACCGTCTCTATTGAAGTAAAAGTGGTAAATTGATCAAGAACAGAATAAATCACATTCGGAACGCAAGAACTGTAATGAGCTACAGTGCAAGAGATTGTTAAATACACTAAACGATTTTGTGATGAATAACAACAAAGTTATGATGCATTATCATGCTTACGGTTATTACCTCAATTCATAACTTAATGTTTAATATTTTATTTAGAATTACTTCTTATTAAAACACCATTTTAAATAGTTTTCTTATAGTCTGTTTATTTGTGGGGACGGTTGAGCCACCTGACATTTTGGGTGTTTAAGATACCAAAATATAAAATAATATTTATTATTTGAATGTACTGAAAATGAATTCAAACTAAATAGGTTTCACAGAATGAAGTGATACATGTCAAATATCTTAAAAGAAAATAATGCACTTGGACACAAAAAAATGCACGTCATGTCACTGACCCAAATGTATAGCTAACTCTTGTCTGTTTTCACTTTGCAGGCAGACCAGTTACTCCAAAAGCTGAACTCTATGAGCTAAATGTACAGGAAGTGAGAGGAACTCAAAATACATTCATGTTTGAGATGCCCAGAGCCACTTACACATAACAACAGTCCAAGTCAATCTGTTTGTGATGACAAAAGGCCACAGACGAATACCGCCCTCGGGGTTATAATACTCATCAATGCTACTTTCATTGTTAGTTATATTGACGGGCTAATCAAATTTGCAGCTACAAAATTGTAGCTACTTTTGAATTGATTTGAAAAAAAGATTTAAAAAAGCATGCTGAAGCATGCCCAGACTGGGCTTCTTTCAGTCTTACTAAAAAAAAAAAAAAGATTTTTAAGGATACAGAGCAGTGACAAAGACTTTTAAAATATGAACAAGCTGAAAATGGCAATTAAGCTCAATAATAATTGGATTTAGCTTAGTCCAAATCCACTTCTGAATGATTTCAGCATCAGAATGCGGCAGTGTTTTGTCATTCTGTACTGCATCAGACAGTGACAGTCTGTTTTCCTTCATATAGCTCTAAATGAAATGTTTTACCACTGTTTATGCCGTGACATCGATTTTACTGTATGGATATAAAACATGCCTCAGATGTATTTAACTGTTGAGTGATGTAAAGTTGTATTTGCACTGTATGATGTGTGTAAGCATGTAAACAAAATAAATAATAACCTGCGTATGTTTTATGCTTTTTAATTTTTTTTTTTTTTTTGTGCTTCAAAAGTATCACATGATCATCACTCTAGATATATTTTATATTAATTATATTTATAATAAATTCAAAGCAACTCCATACACAAAAGTAGACATGTATTTTCTAGACAATACTTGTAATATCCTTGCAAGTGATTCATCATATTAGAAAATGACATACAAATAGAAAACATTTTTTTTTAAGTTTCAATAGTAAACACTGTGCATCAAAGTGATGGCAAAAATGTGATTATGGTTAGAGTATTATGGCTTCTCAACACTACAATGTTGCATGTTATTGTAGGTGTTCAATTAAAGGGATAGTTCACCCAAAAATGTAAATTGAATATGAATATGAATTTCTTTCTCCTGCTGAACACAAAAGAAGATATTTTGAAGAAAATGGGTAACCAAACAATTGTAACCATATTATACCATATTATAAAAATATTTGGTTACCTACATTCTTTTTCTTTTGTGTTCAGCAGAAGAAAGAAATTCATATAAGTTTGGAACAACTTGAGGGTGCATAAATGATGACAGAATTTCCATTTTTGGGTGAACTATCCCTTTAAATGTGAAAGCGTGTTAATAAATAAAAAATATTTTTGAAAAAAAAAAAAAAAAAATCTATCAGTTTAGTGTGCAGAGATATCCAGAAATAAGTACTTTATAGGTTTCCCTGTTGTTTCCTGTTAAACCAATCTAAGTTAGTCTCCTAACTAGACCTCTATATGGAGAGTACTCAAAACCAGCAAATAGACAGCTTAACCGGGCTGATGGGCAACTTTCTTTTTTTTTGACGAGGAACATGTGAAAAGTGTAAGCGTTGTTGCTTTGCTTTTATAGCAGCCCCTCATAACCAATGGTATGAGATGAGGGCGGGGCTACTTGATTGGTTGACCAATGACAGACAAGAGTGTTTTGAAATCTTATCTAAAACATACATTTTTCCAGTACTTGGTGGTACAGAAATGACACACTTTGAAAGCATGAAAAGGTAACAGAATATACCAGTTTGCTACATTTAAATTCATGACACTCAGTTTAAATCTCATTAGAAATAGTTTCTTTGGCCGAAAAAACTGACTCTAACCCCTGTTCAAGTAAAACGGATGCCTGTAAAGCAATGTTGGACAGTAATATTGATTTTGAGGCAGGCACGTGGTGTCCATCACTTCCGTAAATCACTGTAACAAGGTGATGAGAACTTCATCATCTCTCCCCTGCCACAGCATCTCCCCTTCAAAGTGCACCAGCCCTTGCTTGCGTGCCCGCAGAAGAACTCCCACCAGTTTATCAGAGATGGTGACGTATCTCTCAAACAGCGTCCCGAACCGCACAGCCGGCCCGCCGTCGTCTCTGCTCTCTCCGATCTCCTGAATGACCTGGCAGAGCTCAGTGACCTCTCTGCTGATGTGGGAGTGGGCGTCTTTTCCTCTCTGCTCTGTTTTAGAGCCCTCTAAAGGCCTGCCGTAGCCCTCCTGTCCTCGCTGGATCTGAGGGGGAATCACCTTGCCGTTGCTGAAGGGATTGTGTTTCTGATACTCACAGTGGTCGTTGGACCATTTCTGCCAGTTCTCTGTCAGACCTTTGACAGACACGGTGCAGGTCTCTGCCCTGTCGTCATTACACTGCGCAGGTGTTTCGTCCGTCTCCATGGTGACCTTTGGCTCACAGGACGGCTCTAGTTTTCAGCATGCTTCACTGTTGGCACAACAAAGGCTGTGAGTGAGAAGATTGCATGTCATACAGGCCTTAAATAACTTAGAGCCTCATGAAGTCTACAAGTAAGACTGACCCAATGTAATCAATACTCTGTGCACTTAAACTAAACTATATTGTAAAGATATATTGAGTTACAGACTATAAATAAATACTGATCTCAAAATTTGAGGTAGAACCACACAAGTGTGCTACTTCTGTACGGTCATTTTAGAATTTAAGAAAAAATGGCCAGGACACGGTTATTATCGTTAATTAAACGTAAAACTATTAAAAACATTTTTGTTCATTGACGTAGGGCTGAAATCAAATAAAATATAAATATTAGATGAATAACTTTAGCTAAACGGAAATTAGAAATGTTGCAACTAACTGAAACAAGTTTCAGATGAAGCAACTAATTAATAAAAACTAAAACTGAATTAAAACTTAAACTGAAATAGAAATAAATGAAAACTAAATAATACATAATGAATACAAAATGAAAACATATAAAAAGACAATACAAATGATAAATAACAGGATAAATATATTAAATTCACATTTTTTTTATACGTGACATTTCAAAGATTGATTATATGAATGTATATATGACTATGTTCATCAATTCATATTAGCTGTTTATGGAAATATCCCATGTTCATACTGAAAAAAAAAAGAAAGAAATTATATTATAATGATCATAATATAAAAAACTGCAGACAGAGATTCCATTTTAATAATACTTCCTCAAATTTGGACAATTCTGCAACCTCAATTCGAATTCTATTTAAATTGAGAAACTGATTTTCTTCTCATTCTCAAAATTCAGAAAGATAGACATTAGAGATATTTTTCTCAGTTCTATTCTGAAGGTCGCACAGCTCAGCATAAAACGGCACAATTTACAATACACAATACAACAATACGAATCTATATCACAGTGAAGCTTAGTTTAACGATTTAGTCGGCTTTACAAAGATTTATTTGACATCGAAATATATACATCACACGTTAAGTGTAGGCTACTATAACACCTTACCGCCCTTGTTTGGCTTCTTGTGAATGGTTGTCATGATGTAACAGCGATGGAAGTGGATACTTTTCTGACCGCTTGTGAGAGTGATTGACGTTGTAAACTAACCAATGAGAGCATGACAATCATGTCACTGTACGAGATGATGGACCAATGACATGGAAGATTTTAGCCCCTTAAGAAGTTAATGAGTGTGTAAATAAGATTAAAAGATATTATCAGGTGACACTAAATCGTTTCCATTTTCTAAAAAGACTATACATAAAATCATAGGGCAAACCATGATTCGGCTTTCACGAAGAGACCCTTCTGTCGAGCACATAGGCAATTTACTTAATTTTACTCATGGGTATGACTTAGTTAAAACAGGCATTGAAAAAATGCAACTATCTAATCCTTTTAGGAGATTTTCGAGCAGGCGATTTACGTACGGTCCACGGGGATGCCAAATAGGAACTTTTGTTACGGGCATAATATACCCATCGGATGATGTTGAATGTTGCACTAAAACATGGCGCTCCACTCTGGTCGGGCGTGCTGCAGACAATATTTACTTCATCTGGCACATGATAACGTCGATTTTAGATTACCGGTACAAGCTGTAAACCTTCAGTATACTTAGACCTTAGTGTCAAAATGCTTATTTATTGGATTAAACTGTCAGAGTGTATTTTGAACTAATGAGCTCGTTATTCATATTATTTTTTGCACAGCTCAGTTCAGTGTTGTATAGATAATTATTTTAATGTGAACTGTATTTGGTAAACATTCATGAATCGCAATTTGAATTATTTATTGCAGGAAATAAAAGCATTGCTGTCTCTAAGGAACCAGTCATTTGATACATCAGAAACATTCAAAGAAAAGGTAATGCTAAAATATATTTTTTTACTTGACATAAGGAATTTGCTTTAAGTTGTTTTTTATTTCCTAACAATTCTAACTTTTTCCTCTTAAGTCCCCCTTTTGGCAACTAAATGGCTTGTCGGAAGATGATATACGGAGTGTCATGTCCAGAACGGTTTGTGGCAAGTAGGTTGCAATATTTTATTATATAAATAACATTTAAAATGCTTAGGATGACAAACTAGTAGAAATATTAATCTAATTGCATTTACTCAGCGATATTTATTTACCTAAATTTTGAGTTACTTTGTATATGATTCACTGACCCTATGACCAGTCAGAACTCTGCATATATTTGAATGTAGTCAATGATCAATGTGTGAATATTAGATGGGTGAAAACATGGGTATTTTTGTCAATATTATAACAAGGTTTCATTTGTTACTAACAATATTTCTACAGCATTTATTTATCTTAATGTTATTTTCACCATTTACTATTTTTTTTTTTTTTTAAATAAAAAGTGGTTAGCATTAGTTAAAGGGATAGTTCATCCAAATATGAACATTCTTTCATCATTTTGTCACCCTCAAGTTGTTCCAAACATGTATGAATTTCTTTCATCTGCTGAACACAAAATATGATATTTTGAAGAATGTCGGTAACCAAACAGTTGATGGACCACATTGACTTCCGTAGTATTTTCTTTTTACATTCTATGGAAGTCAAATGGGGCCCATCAACTGTCTGGTTACCCATATTCTTCAAAATATCTTCTTTTGTGTTAAGCAGAAGAAATAAATTCATACATGTTTGGAACAACATGAGGGTGAGTAAATGAGGACAGAATTTTTTATTTTTGGGTGAACCTTTAAGGCACCGTGAGCCTGCATAAACAAAGAGTGAACAATTGTATTTTTATTAACAAAGATTAATAAATACTGCAAAAAGTATAATGCTCATTGTTAGTTTATGTTAGCTAACGCATTCATTGACTTTATCAAATTAAACCTTATTGTAAAGTGTTACTAAAATAAGCCATGATAAAAAAAAAATACAGTGACATTTATTAAATTGCTGTATTTATGTAAAGTTTAATATTGATTTAAATTTCAAGGTCTGCATTTGAACTTTGGGGTCATGGAAGAACAACAGACGAGTTGAAGAGGTCATTGTTGGCGTATCCAGCAGAAAGCATGGTTTGTTCATGTTTCCCTCACAGTAAAGTACAATGTGTCCTTGAGATTTACAGAGTGTATCTATGAATAAACTGTCTCTTGTATGAATTCTTCACAGGCTCCATATCTACAACAGAATTCAACTTATAAGATCAACGTCTACACTTTCAACAAAACGTTAGAGTTTAAGGACAGAATCAATAAGATTGATGTAAGTATTTTACTGTATTTTACATATTTGTACGCTTTGCTTAATTCTGTGGCATACAATCCATAATTAGTGTTAATTTAGTAACCGCTTCAATTGCAATTTTTTTAATGTCTTAATTATTTTTGACACAGGCTCTAGACTTCCTGCCGTTTAAAGGGAAGGTCAATCTAAAGGATCCAGAACATATTTTCTGTTTGCTGGAGGATTATGGCTCTGATCCTAATGACATCCCAGAGGATCCTTTCCATTTGTACTTTGGGAGATGGGTGAGCAGCTCTTCCCAGATATATAATGTTTCAGAATGTTTCTTTAGTGATGTGTGCAAGGCTTGACGTTTGCCGATTGTATGGATTTGTAAAATGCTTGATTTGTGCCCTAGATACTAAAGCTGAATGATGCTCTTGAAATAAGATGTAACATACTGTATCACCTCTTAAATGTTAAATAGGTTTTCTCTTCAGATTGCAGATGGTCAGAGAGAATTAATTCGCTCTCACAGTGTGAAGAAGAGACATTTCATTGGGAACACTAGTATGGACGCTGGCCTCTCTTTCATCATGGCCAATCATGCCAAAGTAAAGGCTGATGATTTGGTTTACGATCCTTTTGTCGGAACAGGTGAGGAAAAGTCTGTGCAGATAGAAGGCTTTGAAGTCTATTATGCTCACCATTCATTTGATCAAAACACAGAAAAACACTCATGCTGTGAAATATCATTATAGTTTAAAATAACTGTTTTCTATTTTAATGTATTTTAAAATGCCATTTATTCCTGTGAGGGTAAAGCTGAATTTTCAGCATTACTCCAGTCTTCATTGTCACATGATCCTTTAATATCCTGATCTTTTCTTATCATCAGTGTTGAAAACAAATTCAAATAGAATTTTATTGTAATATCAATTACTTTACTGTCACTTGATCAATTTAATAGATCCTCGCTGTATTAATTTATTAATATCTTAACTTACCATCGCTTAAATTCTATATTAACCAAGGCATCATAAATTGAATATTTTCCAGAATAATATATTTTTTGCTTCGTTATGTTGCTTGTCACTCCTAAAGAGCCTACAGTTAATGAACTGTATCATTTGGTGGAAGAATTATTTGATCAATTAAGTACTATTTAATTATTTATTTACTACATGAAGGTTCTTTTACTTCATATACTAGTTGTCAGTGACTGTATAAGTTTCTCATCCAACACATTTATAAAATCAGATATCTTTGTTCTGCAAATTAATCATTTAGTCTTGTAGATTGTTTGTTTGGCAGGTTGTTAATCAGAAAAGTTTTGACTCTTCATTTTGGGCCAAACTGAAGCAGGTGTTTGTCTCATTCTGAGTGAAATCACATCTGACAGCTTGTCTGGATGATTGAGGATGTGTGACATCATATTCTGTTTCTTATTTGCGTCTAACAGGATCCAGGAGCAGGTTTTTCTATAATCTTTTGTGATGGCTCACAAGAATTCTCACTTTCCCATCTCAGTTGGCCCACTTTTACTCTTTCTTTTGACTTTGAAAGGACCAATTTAAAGCGTCATTAGTCAAACGAAGGATTGCTGGCTTTCTAAACAGCATGGGGCTGCATTTCTCTCTTTCTCAGGGTTTTTCCCGAAGCGAGGCTCACTGTGAAATTGTAGCGTGCCATGATGTTGCCAGGCTTTATCATAAGTCTATTGTCACCACATGCACTGAGATCTGCCGGCCAGATGTGCTTATTTAGTTGAAAACTCTCTGGATGGCTGGAAATCCTTATAGGCCGTACTTTTAAAGTGTCATGCATATATAAAGATCTACAGCCAGATATATTTCAGAGACCACTTATTTAATTCTCTCATGATCATTGTGTTCCTCTTGTTTTTCAGGTAGTCTTCTGGTAGCGTGTTCACACTTTGGGGCTTATGTATGTGGAACAGACATCGATTATAACACTATCCATGGAATTGGTACGTTTTTTAAAAGACATCACTATCATTTTTTCCTTCTAGTTTTCCACACAATGTAGGTTTAGTCAGTAAGTTTGCTGTGAGTGTGCACCTTTGAGCATTTAAATCTGTTGCAGGAAAAGCCAGCAGGAAGGATCAGAAATGGAGAGGACCAGATGAGAACATCAGAGCAAACCTGCGGCAGTATGGGAATGAGAGTCTCTACGTGGATGTCATGGTGTCCGATGCTTCCAAAGCGGTTTGGAGGAAAAACCCACTGTTTGATTGCATTGTTACAGACCGTATGTTCCTACAAACTGAAGGCCTTTAAAGGTGAATTGTGTCCTTTTTTATGTTAAAATACTATGGTATACCTGAAAGCTAAAAACCAGCTACCAGGTTCCAAAACACCGCTACTACTGTAGCTTAAGCTGGATTTTTATTCACATACGTTTAGTGGCGTAGAAATGACACACTTCACCATTAAGTCACATTTGTTTTGTTTTTATTTGTTAGCGTTAACTGTTGTTTTGAAGCTTCAAGTGTATTTCGTTTCCCTTACGCAGCTCCATATGGTATTCGTGAGTCCACGAGGAGAACGGGATCTAATAAAGATATCATCAAACCTCCTGAGGATTTGTAAGCATATCACATTTATCCACCTGCATTTTTAATAGAACCACTTGAAACACTCTTTAGATGTGAGCCAGTCATCAAATAAGCCTACTGCCTCACTACTAGCTCAACAAATAGTACAAGACTATGCAATTACACTACCATTCAAAAGTCTGGGGTCGATAAGGTTTTTTTAATTCATTTTGAAAAAGTCTCTTATGCTCATTTTATTTATTTGATTAAAAAAATACATTGAATGTAATTTATTCCTATGATGGCAAAGCTAAGTTTTCAGCATCATTACTCCAGTCTTTAGTGTCAGCATTTATTTGAAATAGAAATCTTTTGAAACAGTATGCATGTCTTTATTGTCACTTTTGATTGATTTAATTGCAAAAAATAATAATAACCAAAGCAACTTTTGAATGGTAATTAGAACATTTTGTATGACAGTTAGAACATATACTAATTACTAATATTAATTCAGGTTAAAATTTGAGACATTTGATTATCTTTGAGTTGATTATCAATGGAAAATGATCATTGATGTTGAGTTTAATGTAAGGATGCTTCTGTGTATTGGAAACTAGTTCTTATGTTGTTTCAAATAAATGTGATTGTCTTTTTTGGCTTGAAACACAAAAGGCAATGTACAATGTATCAGTCACCCTTTTCCGTTCATTGCATTTGCATAAGAACTAGATATTTCAAAAAGGACACAACAGACCAAATTTTAAATTTATGTTTTTAAGACTTCATGAGTGATGTGTGATTGGTGACTGAGATGTTCTTTGAGATAGATCACAAATAGTGTATAAATACCATGGATTACTTAATGAGTATATAGTACTTTTAAGGTTCTTGTGTTCTTTTTGAAGCTTGAAACCTTCTGTCCCGATTTATTGCATGAAAAACAGCGACCAGCACATTCAAAAATGTATCTAGATTTTTTGTTTGTTTTCTGTTCCATGGAAGAAACTTGACTGCAAGTAAATGAAGGACTTTTTATTTTTTGGTGAACTATCACTCTTGAGTTTCTTCTGTTGATTATTTTTTTGTTTCATATCCCAATGCAGCTCTGGAGAGAATCACGTCCCTGTTTCAATGGCTTATCATCTGAGTGATATCTTTGCCGACCTCTTGAATTTTGCAGCCCACCACTTGGTTTTAGGTGGACGTCTCGTCTACTGGCTACCAATCTACAGACCAGAGTAAGTAAAATCTAATCTGGCTGAATGGTCCCATGCACTGTCTACATCAGGTATAGCATTTGTGTACTGAATCAGTCACTAGGGGGATATCTTGTACCTTCTTATGTCTGTAAATATGAGCTCAGAGCATATCAGTAGTTCAAGCCCCCTGTTTCAGTGCAGGGTGTTAAACCTGCTCAGGCTTGTTGTCCTGCGGTCAGCCCAGCATTGGAGCAGGTGTGAAGCCGTGGGGTATTTTCCACTGACCACAAACAGCAGTGTCCACAGATCGTGCTATCCACTGATTACAGGGCCCGGGAAGAGTAGTGACTCAAAGGAGGGACCCGCTGCTTGTGATCTACACCTTTACCTCACCTCCATCTCACTTGTAGACAGATTTTACATCATGTAGTTACGGGATTCACTCCCTCAGGATTGCTGATGCCAACAATCATGAATTTAGCTTGCGTCATCTGTTCCGATAAAAATCATGCATCACACAATTATTTTTTATTTATGTTTTCATTCATTTCAAAGTGTGTCTGGCAAAATGTTAACAAAATACTTTTTTGATTCACACTGCCATTCAAAAATGTTGGGTTAGTAATAAAAAATAAAAATAAATCTCTCTCTCTATATATATATAGATAGATAGATATTTATTTTTATTCACCAAGGATGTGTTAAATTGATCAAAAGTGACGGTAAGGGCATTTATAATGCTACTGTTACAAAAGATTTGATTTAAAATAAATGTTTTTGCTGTTCTGAAAAGTATCACGGTTTCCACAAAATATTAAGCAGCACAACAGTTTTCAACGCTGATAATAATAATAAATGTTTCTTGAGCAGCAAATCAGCATATTCTAATGATTTCTGAAGGATCATGTCACACTGAAGACTGGAGTAATGATGCTGAAATTTCAGCTTTGCTCAATAGGAAAAAAATATATTGAAAATATATTAATATAGAAAACAGTACTTTTAATTTTTAATAATATTTCACAATAGTACTGTATTTTTGATCAAATAGATACATCCTTGGTGAGCACAAGAGACTAACAGGAAAAATCAGAATACAGACACCAAGCTAAAGTGTCTGAACCAAACTTGACAGAACTGAACTCTTACATGTCTGGCCGACGGTTCAGAAGACAATATAATGACTGCTGATCTGAATATGTTTGAGTTTGCTGACAGACAGAAATGATTTAATTGAGAGCAATCAGTAACATCCACCACAAGGAGGCGCTGGCGTCGTGAACGATCTTCAGAGCTGGCCTTAGTATAGCAACACTTGTGTTTATAAATTTGGTGTCAGAGGAGCGGATGACTGCCGCTGGAATCTGGGGCTTCGATGTTGATTACCCTTGTAACAGTTAGAAGTGGAAACAGCCCTCAGTATCCGATTCATCCACTTCATCCTGTGGAGAAAGTTCACAATCCATCCCCAGACCAGATGAAAACACATCTGCCATAGTAAATGTCAAGATTTCCCAATTTCTGGTGACGCAGCAGTTAATTCGTAATAAACAAAGTTAAAGGAGGGATGATCGAGTAACACCCTAATGTATTTTGAATGAATCAACATGATGGTGAAAAGTGAGTCTTTTGTGTCAAATGACACATCTTTGACCTTTACTTTAATTGTTTTGTTACCACTGCATATTGTTGCAAACGGAAGAATAATCTCTTTTACAGGACATGGACGTCATGAAGAGAAAGCAGAGATGAGTGTAATCCACATGGGATGTTAGTCAGTCATTAGTACCCCATAATGCACTAGTCTGTTCTGACTCATTGCCCTATATTCAGAAATGTGATTCTGTCAGGTGATTTCTGTGGACAGAGTTCTCCAGAGGGCCCTTTACTGGAAAGCTGACATTTGTTAGACATTTCTCCAAGGTGACAGGAGTAGCTCCATGTAAACAGTACGATGGAGAATATGTATGCTTTGTATGGCTCCTTGTTTTGCTTTGTCAGGTCCGTTGAAAAGAGGGCACATAATTTATGATTTGTTTGAAACGGAGCTAACTGCGTGTGCGCAATGGTTTGTGGATCAGTGGCTTTGTGTGGATGAGGTTCAGCTACAGCTAGCAGCCCTCGGAACGATTTTTTCATTGATTTCAGGCACTAGTCATATTTACGTAATCGTCTGAAAAATGAAGGGAGTCGGTGCGTGCGAACACGTCTGTCAGCGTGTGAATGTTAACAGCCCACCAGCTCAACTCCCTGCTGAGTTAATGTCCCTATTAACTGTCTTCACAGCCTCTTGGAACAATGAATAGTTTGGATCTTCTCAGTGTTTCACATAGTTGCAGCATGGCTCCAGATTGTGAAAAAATTTGCAACAAAAATGTGGTAACAATCTAGTCACCATTTGCGATTTATGTTGTTTCGTCAGTTATTATTTCTTTAAATCGGCCTTTAAAGCGCACACCGGTTTTTCTTGCACACAGCAACATTTCAGTATGCGTTCACACATAAACAAGCAATGTACAGTTCAGTATTACTGAAAAAAAACAAAAAACAAACACTGGCATCCTAAATCTCCGACCCGAAGGTAAAAGCCTGTAATCTGATATGACTTTCTTGGCTTTAAGACATCTAGTTTTGTAGATTTGTTCTAAACCAATCAGACAGATACCAAGTAATTTAGTTGCAATACTTAGGACTTTCCTAAAGCCGGGTGCACACTGTGCGATTTTGGCCATGATTTGGCCGTCTGAGACAAATTTAGCAAATACTAAAAGAATCCTCTGATCCTAGGTTAAAATCTGAAGTCTTTCAACGTTAGTTTGACATGTTTACTGACAGCCGATTAATGACCGTTGCGATCAAATTTGACCTCAGACAAAATTCTGGCAGTGTCAGAAGATTTGGCTCACAGTCCTGCAGTGTGACTTCTCCTACGACCATAAAATTGTCTTTTTCAAGACAGGCCATAACCACAATTAACGCACCCGCCCGCCATCCGCTGATTGTTTTGCGGTCTATGGACGATGCAATGCTCTGCTGATGCGAGCCGCAAGAAAGCCCTTGTCTGTTCTAGAAAGGATGCAGCAAAGATATTTAATGCTAATGTATGAGGCATAGGCCTACGCTGAGTTTCATTCATTTACGACGAGATGCGCTCTAGTTCACAATGCAATGCAAGTGAACGCGGCGCATCGGAGCCTCCATGTCACGGTTATTATATTGTCATTTGCTTTTTATTTATTAAATACATGCAATTGGTTGATGAAACATTTATTAAAATGAATATACAATTTATACAAAACGAAATTCGCCTTAAAGAAAGGCTTTCTAAAGAAAAACTTAATGAAGTGGTAAAAATTATGTCTGACGATTTACAAAACAAAACTTGCGTTGGTACTTGGCAAAGAATCAAATACAGTTGGAAACGACGTAGACCATTAATGACACAGACTGTTAACAATTGTTTTTAATTAGTGTTTAAACATTCTCTATGATAAAAAATGTTTGTAAAAAATATTTGAATAACACGGTTTTGGCGGTTATAGAGATCTAATAACGGTGTTCGACTATAACCGTCGGTCTCACGGTTATATACTAACCGTCACACCCCTACATTCATCTGCCAGTGGGTCTTTCATGGAGACTCCTCATGTGTTTGCAATTTGAATATAATAATGTTTAAGTCAGTTATTCGTTCTGAGACGGTACTGAGTTCACAATCGACTCCCTCACTGAACCGCAACCGATCTAGCTTCATGTTAATTTAAGTCACTTGCAAGTACAAATAAAACATTTTTTTTTTAGATTGTCCTGGACTTAATACAAGCAGAATGCTCTTTTATGAAGTTACCTCACTTAAGGACTTATTTAGTAAGATTATGCCTGAAAAGGTTTTGGATATTTTTTATCATATATGTTAATTTAAAAATTCTTGTATAATATGACTTGCTGTTTTTGTTTGTTTGGTTTTTATTGTATTTATATGATATTTGTATTTTTGTAATTTAATTTTTGCCATGAAAATAGCTTTGAATGCTGACATGGCACTAAATAAAATAATCTGAATCTGAATCAAGTACAAATACAAGGGGTAAAAGTGAAAGTTAGTGAAGTTTTGTCTGTAACCCAACAAATGTGGTTGTGATTTTGTCGCTATATTTACGTTGTTGTTGTTTTTTTCATAATGAACACAGACACATATTGTAATTGCTATAGCAAGATGTCAAATGTTGTCCTTGATTGGCTAGAGCCTTAAATGTGGCTAAATTTATGCATTGCTTCTGTGTTTATTTTGGTAACCTTCAACATTGTTTAACTTCCAAAGTGAGTAGTGAATGTAAAAAAAACGACAGCCACTCATTTAACTGATCACCCCCTTTCCATTGCTATACAGTGCATGTGATACAAGTGAGCAGTGGTGCAATTTTGAAAATAACAGTTGATGGTTGTGACATCCCCTACCACTATCAAGGTGTTTCATTTGATAAGTGGGCAGCTGGCTGATCTAAAAACTGTACTGTTGTCTGCAGGTACTGTGAGGAGATGGTGCCTCTTCACCCTTGTTTGACTCTCATCAGCAACTGCGAACAAACTCTGTCCAGCCACACGTCTCGAAGACTCATCACCATGGAGAAGACCAAGGAGCCTGAGGTATGCGAGGCTTTTTTGGGTGAAGACCCCTTGCTCTTAAGATGAGCTTGATTTATGCAAACTGTCGGCATGTGCCCCTGAATACGTTTAATACGGTTACGTCTTTTATGGTGCCGCATTGAATGCTCTGAAAATAACCTGCCATCTGGCTGTGGTTGACTCGCTGTTTTTAAGCTGCTTTAATGACTTAATCACACATTGTATCACACATAATAATCCATCTTTGGATTTGACAGCCACTTCACTTCAAAACCCCAAATTGTTCCCATAAAAGCTTTCCTGAAACACACTCACGAATATCTACGCAGACTGACATTTGTCTCCTCTGACTTATGCTCCAAACCTGGAACGAATATGTTACCTACAGATGCATTGTCCTTGGCTTCCTCCTGAACTTGCTTCAATCCCGAAAGACAAAAAAAAAAAAAAAATACTATCAAATGAGTCTCCTCTGTGAAAAACTGGCCCTTTTCCCAAAGCTCAAGTATGTGATCTTGGCATCAGATCCCTCAGTACGATTATGGAGATCTCTGCCAAAGTTCTCCTCATGTCCAGCAGTAGCTGAAAAAACATCTGAATAGTGTCCTCTGCTTGTTGTTTATGTAAGTTTATCCTAATGTCCTTGATTGGCTGTGTTAGACTGTTCCCTCAATGCTCTTCACGTGGGTTCTGTTGCTTTTTTTGAAACAGAAGGAACATGTCTTGTTGCATTATGGGATAAATATTACCCAGTGAAGCTTATTTTTAGAACGGAAAACAAAACTTTCAGGAGCTTAGCAGATCTAGCATTAGTCTAGTACTGTCAAACAACTCTGAGTCCAGATGAGGCCCTGTTCCTGCCTTGTGTCCTTCTCTTTCTCTCCGTTTCCATCTCTTACTCTGTTGTTTCTCTTTACATTTTGCATTTTGGCACACATAATCTGTGTGTCCTCATCTCCCCTTGTAAAGTATCTACATCATCAAAGATCTGTGTGTTTTTCTGGTTAAAGGGTTAGTTCACCCAAAAATGAAAATTCTGTCATTAATTACTCACCCTCGTGTCGTTCCAAACCCGTAAGACTTCGGAACACAAATGAAGATCTTTTTGACGGAATCTGAGAGCTCTCTGTCCCTCCATAGACAGCTATGCAAATGAAACTTTGACGCTTCAAAAAGTTCATAAAGAGATCGTAAAACTAATCCATATGAATTGTGCGGTTTAGTCCAAATTATTCTGAAGAGACTCGATCGCTTTATGCGATGAACAGATTGAATTAATAGAATAATTTATTTTTAAAAATTTTATATATTTGCATTAGATTTTATTGTTCATTTTACAGTATGGTGCTAAGAGTGGGATAAATGTGCATAATTGTCATGAAAATAATGCAAAAAAAAAATTTCATTGTCTTAAAAATAGACTATTTGTTCTATTCTATTTGTGGAGTGAAATAGGACTTTGACATTTCGTGACTGTTTGCTTGAGATTCTCTGTGCTTTTTTTCTTCATTTGTTCATCCTGTAATTCTGATTGACATTACAGCCCACTTAGGCCGCGACAGACACTAGGGTCTGTTCCTGTGGGCTTGTGTGGTCTGTCTTGCGCAAGTTGTGTTGTAAACTAAGGGCTCGGCGCGTGTGACCTGAACTGAGTCCTTGCTGACTGGCAGAAGGGAGTGTGCTGTAGAAGGTGCCGTTGATGGTTTGCAGGCCCAGATCTGGAGTCATCACTTTGAGCTCAGTCTTTCTGCCACCTCGTTAGCCTGCGCGCAGTGTGCTTCCCTCCAGCAGGTTCTGCTTAAGATCCTGGCCTCCGCTCTGAGCAGGAAAATCTGTGGAACTTAACACTCTGCTGTCTGTCATTAGGCACTTGACTGTGCAAACTTAAAAGTGTGCTGTACTAAGCCAAACATTTATGCCTGTTTCTGCCATTTTTCTTTAGCGTGCCTTTAGTTTTTAATGTACAGTACCTGTCAAAAGCATGAGTTTTTTTTATGCTTTTGAAAAAAAGTCTCTTATGCTCACCAAGGCTGCATTTAGTTAGAAAACAATTATTTTGAATAGTAATATTTCACAATATTACTGTTTTACTGTTCTCGAATGATGCAAAGAAAAAAAGTTCATATTCATTTTTAACTGATTTAGTTAAGAAATCAATATTTGGTGGAATATCCCTGATTTCGTATGGACAAAATCACTCTTCTGAAGTTAAAACATTAGTATTGAGTTGTTTAAAAATGAATATGTACCATTTCAACTTCCCGCCATTGAAGAACTGCTTGAATCCTGCACTTTCTGTCTGCTGTTCTTTATCTAAACTGTTTAAAATGCTTTCTTGCAGGATTCGGACAAACTAGTGCACCTTGCTGACCCTCGCTTCACCTCATACCAGGGTCACAACTCTTTCAGAGAGAAATACTTCAGTGGTCTCACAAAGAAGAACGGAAAGGACAGCAAAGCCACCCCAAGAAATGAAGATTAAAACATGAAGAAAAAAAAGGTTTTAAATTGTATTTTTGTTTTGATACTTTGATACGATCTTTTTATAACTTAATTGTTACATGTAAATATATGTTGTTTCAATAAAAAAAAAACGTACGTTTACTTCACTTCTTTTTATCTACCTCTTCTCTAAAGCGAGCCCTGCAGACACGATTGAATTTGTTGGAGCATTAGCAATGTGTCGAAGATAAATTGGCGACAGGGATTAGCGTAATACCTGTTTCTCCGAGTGCTTGCGAAGTGGGAAGATGTAGGGGTGAAATGTAATGTGCCTACTGGACGTTTGCAGAGGAAGATGGAGCGCTGGGCCTGCTATCTAAACTCCCTTAAAGAGTTTTTACCAGGTCAGGTTGACATCTGACTAATGAATCTGTCTTAGACTTAAACTCACCTCAAAGAGAGCCGTCTTCAACATAATTAAGATCTCCTATGAAAATAAAGAAGAGATCTTGGGCAGAGATTTAACATGTGATGTCATAAACTGTTCGATGCATGTTTTTATTAGGATAGAGCTGTGAGCTGTCGTTGCCGTCTTCATTTTGCATTACTGAACCTTGAGTCTGATCTCAAACATTATAAAACAGTGATATTGTGTTCTGGCACAATTCCTATTTCTAGTTTCTCTGTCTTTTTTTCCACATTCAGGCATTCTTTAGAGTAAGCAGAAATGAAATGGATCAAGGAGATAAGCATCCTTCCATTCCTCAACTCTCCCCTGTAGAGGATTGATGAAGTGAAAAGCCACAGAACTGTCTGCACAGCCTTCAACTATTCTAGGCCGAAACCCACTTTCCATTACAAGATGAGCTGGCATTTGTTTCGTTTTTGCATAAAGGGTTATGAATGAAAAATAGACCGCAAACAAGTTAACAAATTAGTGGACAAGTTGTAGCAGTTGCGCCCATTGTGCCTCAGTGTTCATTAGTTAAATAATGTTTAAATTCCTTTCATTTCTATAGACCATCCTATCATCATTATTCCAGGTTAGCGAAAAAAAATATTTTTTATGGAAACATGTCTAAAATGTAATGTAACACTAAGTTTGTGGTCCGTATGATTAAGTGTTTTTTAAAAGAAGTCTCTAATGCTCTCCAAGGCTGCATTTACTTGATAAAAAATGCATTAAAACAGCAATTTTGTTAAGTATTATTGCGATTTAAAATAACTTTTATTTATATATTTTAGAACTTAGTTCATTCCTGTGATGCAAAGCTGAATTTTCACCATCATGACTTTCTTCAGTGTCACATGATCCTTCAGAAATCATTCTAATATGCTGATTTGCTGCTCAAGAAACATTATTTTTATCAGTGTTGAAAACAGTTAATAGTTTTGTGAAAACTGTGATACATTTTTTTATTTTATTTTTTTCTTTTTTGTTCAGGCTCAATTGATAATTGAAAAGTTCAACATAACAGCATTTTATTAGATTTTCTTTTGTAACAATATATAAAATCTTTACTGTAATTTTTGATCAACAAAATACATCCTTGCAAAGTATAAGCATTAATTCCTAAAAAACAAAAATATCTATCTATCTCTATCTATCTATCTCTATCTATCTCTATCTATCTCTATCTATCTATCTATCTTATCTATCTAACCCTCTTACTGAACTTTTAAATGATAGTTTATATTTATAGTTTAGCCATTTCTGAAAACATCATACCAATGTTATTTTTGGATAAAATTTGAGGAACATCACAATTGTGACATTCACATTTTATTTATTTATTTACTAATTTATTGGAAACATTTTAAGGTCTCTTTAGGTCATGTTAGTGAATTCATTCACTAACATTAACAATCGGCAAAACATTTGTTACAGTATTTATTCATGTTTGTTAATGTTAGTTAATAAAAGTACAACTATGCATTGTTAGTTTATGTTAGCTCAAATCCATTAAATCATATTAACAGATATACAACTTTTGATTTTAATAATATATTAGTAAATGTTGAAATTAAGATTAACAAATGCTTAAACTATCCAAAAACCACTAAACAAAGTTATATATTTTGTTGACTTGTCTACTTATGTTATCCCAAATGTTTCCAACAATGTTTAAATCAAGAGGAATCAGCTATTTTAACCAGTGTAACGACCCGTGTCATTGTGCCGTCAGTCACTGACGTCAGATCTGCAGTATCCTCAATTTCCTTAGAATTAAATCATGTGAATTTAAATGATCAAACGTTAACTGTAACAAAGTTCAAATTCAGTGGAGGAGGAGGCGGTGAACGTTAAACGTAACTTTAATAATTAAATAAGCATAAACGATAAAACTAAAGGAGCCACAGCGGCCGACTGCGGCATATAAGCATAGTAAAAACAGCAACGTAAAATGTGCAGGCTCTCTGCCCCGCCTGCTTCATACCGCAGTAACGTTAATAAAACTTGAATACATTAGCTCATCCATGAACTTGATTTCAGTCCCGTCGGATTGCTTTTGTTCGGCTATGGAGGTAAAGACGACAACTCCCATGATTCCACGCTCATTCACAGCGTCATCAAGCTACGTCTTTGTTATTGTTTTGACCTCTAGTGGCAAAACTGCATACTGTGCCTTTAGTATTATTTATCTTAGTGTCCTGCTCCTGCCAGGACTGGACGTTTTCAGTTATAAGTGCTTAAAAATATCTAAATTGACTCTAATACCCAACATTTCCCTTTTGTTTTCAAATGAGCTGTGCAGTTTAAATGGGGTGCTCAAGAACAGCCAATAAAACTAATAACCAGCAAAAACAATAACGCTCTCAGAAGCGCAGAGCCTTGAGAGATCTTTGAGTCAGTTTTATTAGGTTCATATGGCAGCAAAACAAATATGTTGCTCGTTCACCCACACGCGCACAAAGGATGTTTAGGAAAAAGAGGAACAAAAGACCAAATAAAAATCAACAATTTTTCATAGTTAGGATTTAGCTTTTGTGTGTTCATATGGTTTGCATGTGCTCATGGTCCTTTTTCATCAACACTTTTGGTTTTGTGTCATTTACGCATTTGGCAGATGCTTTTATCCAAAGCAACTTACATTGCGTTTCAAGGTAGACATTTACATTCTTATCAATTCTTGCTTTCCCTGGGAATCGATCCCATGACCTTAGTGTTGCAACTGCAAGCGTCAACGCTCTACTGTTTGAGCTACAGGAAAGTTGATATCTGTGTCAACCTGCAAAACAGAAAGTGAAGGATATTATTGTGTGCTTTTTTTGTGTGATTTGTGTTTTTTCAGGTTCCCTGTGATGATCTTCTCAAGGCCCACCTCACTCCCATCTCCACTTTACCTCCTCCGGCCTACACAAACAAACACTTCAGAGGAACAGATGAGTCTAAGCTTGTTGTGTTCATTAATTTCTCTCTGGAACTCGGCCATTTTGTGTCCCTTGAATGTTTACTCACAAACTCTGGTGTTAAGAGTTTGTTATTCTGGCTCTATGATTCCTTACGTTTTCAGCTGTGTCTTGTTAAGCTGTTTTGTGATTCTCACCCTCTCCGTCTAAATGACACAAGTTTTTTGTTTTGGTTTTTTGGATCATTTTTACATGACATACTATTTATTTAAAGATGACATGAACTGCTATTTGCAACCAATTTTTCTTCCACCATGTGACATTTCATTGTAAAACAGCATGTTCAACATGACATATAAGGCTGGAATTAATGTAGTTGTTTAGGAACTGATTGGATCTTGAAAAGTGGGCATTACATACCAGAATTAAGCCAGACTATTCCAAATAAGTGGCTATTTTTCTTCTTTAAAAAAATAACATGTACTAATGAAGCATTCATAGTGAATCAATTTTGATTTTATGTTTACTTTAAAGCTAATTTTGTAGTAATATTTTTTTCACATAAGCAATGCAGAGGTAGCCTGAATGCCAGCCGAACTTAGCCCCGCCCACAACATTTGAGGTCGGGAAGTTCGGTCTGGATTTGATCTGTTGTGGAGCAACTATGCTCGAACATATTCTGATTATAGCAAGGAATCTGAGACTTTAGTTAACCCTCTGGTAGCCTAAGCCTTAGACGTCACACCCACGGACTGTTGGCTGAAAGTCTGATGCATAATGCACACAAAATGGAAAAATTTCAGGAGTTTCAAAGTCATTATATGATTGGTTGAATTCTACATTTGTGTCACATTCTTGAACTGCCCACCTGAAAACAAAGCCGCTGTGATGCCAAAGCCCCTCATGGAAGAAGAAAGCCGCCATGTTTACAACTGTGACAATGAGCGCTTATCAGGATCAACTAAATGCTGGATTTTCAAAAGTATGTGAAGTTCACGGCATAGACTCTTTAAAATACATCCAAGGGTTTTACACACCGGTCTGTTATTGTAGGGACATCAATGTTAGATTGTCACGCCCCTAAACATGATGCGGAACAAAACAAGCTATGATTGGTTGCTTTAGCTGTCAGTCAGACGGCCTTGGCCAATGAAAGCTGAAGGTCTGGCTATGTGAGACTAAAGCTAATTAATATTCACAAGCAACGCCTATGGTGATATATTAAAGGTCCCGTTCTTCGTGATCCCATGTTTCAAACTTTAGTTAGTGTGTAATGTTGTTGTTAGAGTATAAATAATATCTGTAAAGTTATAAAGCTCAAAGTTCAATGCCAAGCGAGATATTTTATTTAACAGAAGTCGCCTACAGTGAACGGCCGGTTTGGACTACATCCCTCTACTTCCTTCTTTAATGACGTCACTAGAACAGTTTTTTGACTAACCTCCGCCCACAGGAATACACAAAAAAGGGGGCGTGGTCTTGTTGCGCTCCCACGGAGAAGAGGAAGAGTTGCGTTTGTAGAGTGTGTTTGTCGCCATGTCGTCGAGACGCTGTTTTTTTCATCCCGGAGTCCAATCACCTTTGTTTGGCCTTCCCAGGGACGCTGTACTTAGAGATCAATGGTTACGATTTATGCGCATGCGCATGCATCTCCACGTTATGGTAAGAGGCGTGGCCTTTCCGGGCAACGTGCGCTAAGCTGCTGTCGAATCACAACACAGGAACCGCTGGCACAATCAGAACTCGTTACGAAGTCATCAGCCCATTCTTAGGACAGTGAAAACAGCGGTATACAGATAAGTAAATTGTGTGAAAAATACTGTTTTTTTTACACGCGAAACATGAACACATGTTATATTGCACACTGTAAACACAATCAAAGCTTCAAAAACACACGAAAAACGGGACCTTTAACATCTAATTAGAATTTCCAGCAAAATGTTGTAGTTACGAACTCCTAAAATAAACATTATTTATTGGCATCTAGGTCCATGACGAACCTTTAACATGCATGGAAACTTTCCATTGCACAAAAGGTTCTTTATAGTGAAAAAAGGTTGTTTAGATTAAGATTGCAAACCCCCCTTTTAGAACCTTTTTTTAAGAGTGTCATCCAAACCTTGACCTATTGAGTGTAACTATGGTTGTTTTGACCTTTGAAAGCTAAGAGGAGCCTCTGCAAATGATAGCAATGGTCAGTGACTCTTAAACTTTTCATACATTTCTATAAATATATGACAAAAAATTCTTTACTACTTTGGTGTGGGCTGTTCTGTTTTGACCGCGAGGAAGGCTCTACTCATTCCAGCCGCTTAAATTATCATCTCACTTCCTCCCACTGGACATTCCACTACTGTCCCGACCTTTTCTCACTTCAGTGGAGTGGCTAGGATGCAATAAACCCGCTTTGATTATGACTTGCATCTTGAGAAATCCCAGATGAGTCTAGAACGCACGCCATGCTTTGAAAAAGTGGAAATTGAGAGTCACTGACCGGCCTGTCACAGAATCTCGTCCTTTATCGCGTCCGCTTCCTCGTGACCTGGCGTGACCTACAACTTACATAAGTCTTGCATTCTAATTTCGTTAAAAACAAAAATCTGTTTTCATCCCGTCGGTCAAACTGCATTTTATTACCTCTAGAATTTCAGAGGTAAACCACAAACTTCCCTTTTCCCCCATTATGAGGCGAGGTTGACAAACACTGAAAAAATGTGTCGCTGACACTATTAATGGAGTCGAAAGTCCCTAAAACATCTGTGCAGGACGTTAGCGGAAAAATGGCTTAACGATGGCCTGACATAATTATCCTCAATGAGGGGAACCTCTAACGGGTTCATCCCACCACATTTTAATGACTAGTGGGTGCCAAGTGGCAAATGTGGTTACTATGACACCATCCTCTGCTAGTTTCTCTTTCCATTCCAATAGGCATAAACAAGTCTGATCGGTTTCAACAGAGGAAGAAAGCAGAGGTTCAATATTGGAAAATCGGGGGTAATTCTCTTCATTACTATTTTTATAGATTCATTATTTTATTAAATGGTGGACCACACAAAAATGACCAAAAACAGACTTTTAAATAAATTCTGTCTTTGTTGTGTCAAAACTAAGCTTTTTATTTTATTTTTATTTATTTTTTTAAAGAAAATACTTTTTTTGAGCAAAGATGCAAATGACAATCAATTTTTTTTTAAACTTTGATAATAATAAATGTTTCTAAATCAGAATATGAGAGTAATTTCTGAAGAATCATGTAACACTGGAGACTGGAATAATGATGCTGAAAATTCAGCTTTGCCATCTCAGGAAAAAATTACTTTTGAAAATGTATAAAAAAAATTAAAATGTATTAGAATAGAAAACCAGTTATTTTAATCATTTTTACAATACTACTGTTTTCACTGTATTAACTAAATAAATTCAGCCTTGGTGTGCATAAGACTTATTTTAGAAATATTAAAAAAATTGTACCGACCACAGACTTTTGGACATAGTGTATACATAATAAAAAAAACAATGTGAATGACTTATAAATAAATAAATAAATAAATAAATAAATAAATAAAACAAATGTCAAATCATCAAAAATATATTTTTAATAATATTATAATCAATTACTATTATTTACTGAGAAAATCCCAAATGAACACTCAGTGCACTGCCAGGATAATAATGTATTTACAAATTCATTTTCCCCCCACTGGGTCATTAGGTTTGTATTTCTGTGATCTGCTTAAGTGCACACAGGGAGGATGTGATTGCAGCGTGAGGGTGTGTAATTGGGGGTGTCGAGCCGCCAACACCAGGCTCTCACGTCTGACTTGCGCCGTGGAATGTGCAGTACATGTGGGTCTGCGTTAGCCAAAGCCAGGAAATACGCAAGAGACTGAATTCTTGCTTTCTCCCCCATGATTCCTCAAAGACCATCACCCCTATCGAGGCAGACAAATTTGTGCAGGTAAACATGGCCCCTGGAGGCTCACCTTGGCTGTGGCAGCATCACACCTGTCTATGACCCACAGGTGAAGGAGCTAAACGGGCCTGTTGGATAACTGCCTCAGCCCGGAGCTCCTGAAAACCCTAGCCAGGAAAGTGCCTGTCGTCTGTGAACCCTGTGGTTTTATGGATGTTGTGTGCAGGGTACACAAAACCAGATGCATTTTAGATCCGAAGAACATCAGTAAAAGTATAGTTTTAATGCAGCTGGGGATCTTGGGTGATGTAGTGTACATCCACACAGAGCACTCTCAAAAATAAAGGTTCTTTTTTGGTGTCTTTTCCACCGTCGGGTCGAATGGTTCTAAGAACGGTAAGCAACGGTTCCAGTTATGTTTTCACTTGAGCCTGGGACGGCACAGCACAATTACAAACCGTTCTTGGCCCCTGGAATTCTCAGCATGGTTGGCTAACTGTGCCGAACCTTGCTGGTAGAATGCGTGTCAGGATTGGTCACTTGTCTGTTGCCTGGCTACCAGTTTCTCCTCCATATTGCTTTAATATATAGCATTCTGTGCAGATATCAAATGCGTCCGATACGTTTTCGTATGCGCTATTGTGTCTCTGGACAATAGCAGGCTTTACTGCAGGGGTTCGCGTGACAATAACGTGAAACCAGACTTCATTCACCCCAATGGAAAGCATATTTACACTGTCTGAATCGTAAATGTGTGAACAAGTGACCGATTTTAGCCGCAGCTTCAGCGTCTGTTTATAATGTAGGGGGCGGGACACTTCAGATCCTAGAGAGCATTTGATTGGACATAAAATCTGATGAGAAGCTGAAGTGTAGAGTGATGTCATTGAAATCACTGATCCATATTGGTGGAAGTGAGAGACTGTTAGTTTTGAATGCTTATATCTTCTAAATGCGATTTTTGTCATTGTTTTGGAGCACACCTGCTTATAGATAGCTAAGGCAAACATATTCATACTATAAGCCAAAAAACTTCAATTTTGATTTCATGGGATTTCACTTTAAGAACTGTTCACTGAAAGTTTCTTTGGCTTCGCTGTGAAAATCCCCATTTGAAACCTTTGTTTTTAAGGATGTGTGCTTTTCTAGCAGTTACTGAAGTGTTTTATGTGTACTTTGTGTTAATGTGGTGTGAACAAATAAGAAAGTACAGTATTCATTCAGCACCTGCTCATTTCTAAGATAGATATTCTGTCTGAAATTGTATCTAGATCAATTAACTTTGTGGATAAGGATGAGCTTAATGTTCAAATGTGACCTTATCATTTACAGCTGACTTGAAAATGAAGGTTTTTTTTAGGATTTTAACATTCCATTTATTTCTATAAAAAAAAAAAAGCGTATGTATGCCATTAAATCAGAATAAGTGTTTCTAGAAGAAAATTTCTTTATAGGCTGTGTGTTATAAAAAGTGACTATTGACTCTTTTCTATTACAAATAGGGGCGCGTAAAGTGCATTAAAGAGAACAAAGAAGAATATACAAGTGAGAAAAAATGTCAATTTTTTGTCAATCAAAACACTTGAATATCTTTCTAAATTTGATGCCACAAATTTCATAAACCTTGAAGAATCCTGCAATCAGTTATTTTTGAGATCTGAGAGCTTGTAAACACAATTTTGTTTCCCAGATTAAAAACTCCAGCCAACCAGATAGATGCTTCCCACTTTTAAAAAAATGTATTGTAATTTTAATATTAATATTGTGTCAGAGGCTCAGAAAAAAGGTGGATGTACCATGAATTTCAGAAAGCTATTCTATTTGGATCTTACCATGTTTCTTTTGTTTTATTAACATACTTGAAAACGTTGACAGTTGTGTATTTTAATTGCGCTTGGTTTAGTTTAATTGTAGTTAATGTTGCCGTGAGGCTTCTTTTTTCTGCTCTGCAGCTGCAAATGAACCACAAAGCGGCACAGCTTGGTCATCAGTTGCTCAGTGAGACAAAATTACACTCAGAACTGTTTCTCTCACGGGGGCTATTTGATTTGGAAATGATTAATGGTTTTTAAATGCGGGTTATTGCCAAATATGGAACTGGTTGCATAAATGAATGTGTGATAGGATTCAGATCTTTTCATGACACAATAAATAGTATTCTGTATTGAAATGGTTTGTGTATTTCAGCGTAAATTCAGTTATGGGTTTGATGTGCGATTTCCATGTTTGTTACCAATATTTCTAGACCGTGATGTGTTTATTTTGATTGTTCAAAGAAATATACACTATACAGCCTTTAGACCATCAAGAAACCATTAATCAATGTGCAGTTTTTCCATGTGTCATTCATATCCACAAGAAAACAGACTTGTATACATCCAATGGGGTCGAAAAGTCTGGAACCACATTGTAAATCCACACCAGATCTTTCAAATGTAGGCAAAAACGTGTCAGAACTCATAATTTTAATGTCTCCAGGTAAACAGGAGGAAAATAAATGAAACGGGAACATTTAAAAATGCAATAAAGTATAGCATGTGGCTTAACTTGGCAAGGTGTGTGTTGCTTGGTTGCTAACACCATAGTGATGGAAAGATGAACCTAATTTTTCTGGGTGTGCTGTTCACACTCATGCAGAGTTATGCCATCAGGGGACAACATCATAGGCTTTTCCATTCTGTTTCCTTTTGAAAGTTATTGAACCTCAGCTTTATTGAATTTGGCTTCCTGTATGCACTTCATTTCCTCATCTGTGGAGATCCAACAGGTCCAAGTTTCCATTTTCTAAACAATTATTTTATAGGGGTTTTTACACCCTTGGTTCTAAATCCACAGGTCTTAAATGGTTACAAAATTCCACCTTGTTGGATTACGATGAAGAAATGTTGAATTATTACAGGTTTGGTGAATACAGGAACAGTTGAGCGAAAATAAAAATTCTGCCATTATTATTCCAAATCCAAATACTGTTATATTTATGTGGAACACAAACAACATTTGTGAAGAATTGTTTCACAACGTTTTAGTCTAGCAGGAGAAACAGGTTCCCATGCATGTACCCGTTTTCAAGCTATCCCTCTTTGGGTTTGGTTGCTAGGGTGCTCGACAATGGTTGCTAGTGCATGGCTAGGAAGCATTGAAGGTGATTTGTGATTGGATGTTTACTGCCCCGAGTCAAATGAGCCCACCCTCATGTTTCTATGACACTTCTATCCAAAGATATCCCTTTGACCTCTTTCAGTGGAAGTCTATGGAACTTGTTCCTAGGGTACTAGGGCATGGCTTGATGGCTTCTTGGTGATCCTGAGATACCACCCCTGTCTCTGACACTGTGATCCAGAGTAATGTTCAATATAAAATTCTTATGCAAGTTACATAGTAGGATAAACACTTATGCGCAATCCATGTCTCATGGGCCGTCCCTTTACCATAGTATATCTATAGGGCAGAATTGGGCAGCTCTTGCCCCCCAGGGGTACAACTTACACCCAATTGTGAGGTGTTTTCTTACAGAGCCTGCCAGCCTCTTCAAAAGTGGTAACCCATATGTATCTACAAAATCCTTGCTCAGAGCTATGACTCGTCAAATCTGTTGCAATGTTAGACGCCTCATTCATGGGTCTGTGACAAGCAGGACTAATGCAGGAAACTGTTGCAACAACATAATAGCAAAAGTTATATTGTATAAAATGTGTTATTTGCCTGTTTTTCACCAATAAAGAGTGGCTGTACCATGTCAACAACCTTTCCATTTGATTCCTGGTTTTCAGTTTTATGAAAAAGTGGGTTAAATTGTCTTTGTGTTGCGTGGTTCAGGAGATATGGAAATCTGCATTTTTCGGCCCTAGCACTGACTTCACTTCAAGATGGCCGCCAAACGAACCCCATGGGACATTAGTTGACCTCAGCGACATCAAAAATTCTTAACCAGACACCATTAGAGTCCCAAAAAAAGCAGGTTACAAAAAAATGCCAAACGGGTACATGGGAACCTATTTCTCCTGCTAAATTATTTGCTTTTCTGTAAGTTTAATGGCCGAAATGGGTAAAAAGTTTATGATTTTATAAAACTTTGTTTTTTGTCAAAAACTATAATTTTTTTAACTGTAAAATTGCTTATTTTTTTTTAATATACTTTTTTTATTATTATTAATTTTACAGTTTAGAATGTTACTATTGACATTGGTGTTGTTTCAGAACAAAATTGCAAACAACATTCTATTCCAATATCAGAATTTTCCAAAATAATTTCAGCTGCTGATTTCATTAATATATACATATCCCCTAGCCTAGCTAATGTCAGACCTCGTCTCTTTGAGACGTGGTCTGGGAACCACATGTTCATTTTCTCGTATTTGAGGCGTGGTTTACGAATGCCCAGAGCTGTTTATTGGGCGCTACGAATGTCTATCAAATGCGCCTGTACGTAGCTCATAGCCAATCGTTTCAATTATACCAGATGACGTATGTAGAGCGACAGAAATTCGACGAGGAAGAAGACGAAATAAACTTGCGTTCTAAACTACTTAGAACACTATCTAAGGCTGCATCGAAAGGTAACTTCGCGTCTGATGCCATGTTGGATCCATAGATATAAACAAACTGCTTCGGTGTGTCGCATAGACGTCGTCATCGTCTTGCTGCTCCCTCCCCGTTCTGTGATTGGTTCCCTTTTTGAGGGGAAAATAGCAGCGTGAATAAAATCGCGCTGCGCTCAAGGCAGCATGGGGAAACCCAGGCTACATATCCCCCTCATTTTACACAACATTCAGGTATTAATATAATATAATATTTTTTATTGTAGCTTAACAGCCCCTAATCACTATGAAATCTATACCTTAATTTTAAACTGAAAAATAACAACTTGCTTGGAATGACGAGGGTAAATATTCTTTCATTTTAATTTTATTAAAATTTCTTAAATCTCCAGTCTAGGTTGGAAAAATAATCAGTAGTTTTGACATCATAAGCAGTAAAGCCTTAAGTAGTACCCGTAAATCATAGTAGCTCGCTCTTTCAACAGTTTCCTTGGCTTATGAAGAAAGAAGAAATTCACCAAGCGAATAATAGCATATTATTTTTCAGCACCCCTGACGATGCAGTTAAACATCAGTGCACGGTGTAATTATTTAAGCCGCAGTTAGCTGAAGGTTTTTGAAAGCTGAAGAATAAAAGAGCCCTCACCTGATTTAGAGAGTGCTGATCTGCCTTTATGACACACTTAGCACCTCATCATACTTCCCCAGATGCAGCTGTAAAGATCTAGAGCCTCGCCCGCAACACTTGGAACAGCGCTGATATTTACACAACAGATCACAGCCTGCTGTTCCCCACATCACACCCTACTGCAGTGGTAGGAGAGTCAAAGCTGACATGTCACATTATTCCGTTTCTTCTAGTTAAAGTAACCAATGTCATTGCATTATTCATTTTATGTTATTTACTTTTTCTACTTCTGGTAAAGTCTCACATTTTGTTGTAAGCTGTATGCATTTGATTCAATTAAAAGAACCAATTCATTAGAGTCATTTGTTATGGAAAATGGCTGCATCCGACTGCCTAAAAATGCTGCCTTCGGAGGATGCATTCCACGGTTGGAAGGCATCAAGGCAAGTCCGAATCCAATGTTAGCATCACTTCCTGTAATACCTTCATCTGATCGTTTTTTGAAGGCAGCATAGATGTATCCTTCGATATCCCTTGATTGTGAACATGATTTTACCAAGGCTACAACATGTTCCTGGATCAACATCTTTGTTGATCCTGGAACTACATTCCAATCAACCAATCAGATTAGAGGGACAAGTTTACAGTTTGTCAAACTGGCTTACAACCAGGGTTAGCTACTTCTACATCAGTGCTATTCATCTATCATTTCCCTCTGGTTTTATAGATATGTAATAGGACAAACAAAATGTTGATCCAGGAACATGCCTTACTTGGCAAAATCACGGTGATCATCCTTTGACATCCCGCGATTCTTCAACTCTGTTACGGTTAAAGGGTTAGTTAACCCAAAAATGAAAATTCTGTCATTAATTACTCAACCTCATGTCGTTCCAAACTCGTAAGACTTTCGTTCATCTTCGGAACACAAATTAAGATATTTTTGATGAAATCCGATAGCTCAGGGGGGGCTCAATTGACAGCTATTTAATTAACACTTTGAAGGCCCAGAAAGGTAAAGACATTGTTAAAATAGTCCATGTGACTACAGTGGTTCAACCTTAATTTTATGAATGTGATGAGAATACTTTTTGTGCGGCAAAAAAAATTAAATAAATAACGACTTTATTCAACCATTTATTCTCTTCCGTATCAGTCTCTGACGCGCGTTTATGGGAGCAAGCAGTGTTAATTAAAGGAGAACTCCGGTCAATTTTAACATTGAGCTCATTTTTTTGTACATTTGAAGTGCTGTCAATACAGAGAACAACGACAAAAATCGGTGTTGCCTACACCGAGTTATTCTATTTTTAAAATTTGCACCCTGTTGACTTTAATGGGGCAAGTACTAAACCTGCTTTTAGCCTCTTAACATCCTTGATGTGTCATTACAAGTGCACAGAAAATGTGAGTGATTCCTTCTGAGTGAACACGAGTGAGTCTGACTGCAGTAGATGTGAAAGATATGTATAAAAATGATGTTATTTAAGCCAGCGCAAATACCTTTGTTTACATCCTGTTTTTCGGTTGAAGTCCAAAGTAGTCGATTGCCGAGTTCACGCGCGTGATCATAGGTATTAAACCTATGCGTGTGAACTCTGCAATCGACTACTTTGGACTTCAACCGAAAAACAGGATGTAAACAAAGGTATTTGCGCTGGCTTAAATAACATCATTTTTATACATATCTTTCACATCTACTGCAGTCAGATTCACTCGTGTTCACTCAGAAGGAATCACTCACATTTTCTGTGCACTTGTAATGACACATCAAGGATGTTAAGAGGCTAAAAGCAGGTTTAGTACTTGCCCCATTGAAGTCAACAGGGTGCAAATTTTAAAAATAGAATAACTCGGTGTAGGCAACACCGATTTTTGTCGTTGTTCTCTGTATTGACAGCACTCCAAATGTACAAAAAAATGAGCTCAATGTTAAAATTGACCGGAGTTCTCCTTTAAGCAGTGTTAATTAAATAGCTGTCACACTACGCCTTCAAAGTGTTAATTAAATGGCTGTCAATGGTTTGGAATGACATGAGGGCGAGTAATTAATGACAATTTTCTTTTTTGGGTGAACTATCCCTTTAAGTTAAAAAAATAAAGATGGTGACTGAAATTTGCAGTTTGTGTATAAATGTACTTTTTTGACCTACGATTTCCACTTTTGATGTACTTTCTAGTGAGAACTTAGTATTGTAGTAATTAAATATTTGCTTCCCACCAAAGCTCTCTCTAATTTTTAGTCATTAAACCATTATGCTGCCTCAGAAGTCTGTCCGAAAGCATTTTTAATTTTGTGAGATACCTTGGCGTGAAAATGCTTGGTCCTGCAAAGTCATTAAACTGATAAGGAAGTGCGAGGCAACAAGTCAGCTGACAAAGCTTTCGGATGTGTTTTTCGAACACTGGTTGCTCAGTATGATTGACTTAAAAGAACCGGTTCATAAGAGTCATTACTGGAGAACTGGTAACAGAAATGAACGTTATTCAGTTCTGGAATTTGTTTCTAACCCTAGTGAACATGCTGTTGTAAAAGAAAAAAGAAAAAGACGGGTGCTTCCAATTTATCAGCAATACTTAATGTCCGAAGAGCAACAGAATGGCTGAAATGGACAGGAAAATATGATTACCCTGTAATAAGAAGCAGGTGCTGTGTCTGGTTAGTAATAAACCCTTCCCCTTGATCCTGTTAACAAGACTGAAATATGAACAAATGAATTAGCCTTGAATGCAGCAAAATTGCAAATACCCACAACTACGTAATGTTGGAACACATAACTGAATCTCCAAGCAATGCACTGGACATTATGTTTCGTGATGTTGAAATCCCTGTACATCACGCATTATCAAAAGGTCAAGAATGTGGTCATACCCTATCTAAGGATCAAACACAATATGTTGAATACTGAATGATGTCAGGAGCTTGAAAGCATGGCAGTAAATCTGTATCATTTTCATCACCTACTTCAGATGACGTCTATGCTTGAGACCATTAAAGCTCTAGAAAATATGTGATTATTTATTGATGTCAGTGAGTCATACTTGAAAACTTAGGTACTAAACATTAGCTGAAAGTTATTTCCCATTTCTCTTCTTGGTATTTGTTTCCAGCTTTAAATGTGCACTGACAGATTTTCAGCTTGTTAGCATCTCCGAGCTCTGGTCTGAACTTCAGAGTGCTGGACGAGCTTTGGCTTACTGGCCAGAGAATAAAGAAAAGTGGCAATTAGACGTTATACTAGTCCATAAAACGTCAAAGGTATGAAATCTGACATTTTTAACAGCTACGCCTGTTCAATATGAAAGCGATTGAGGGATTCGCTGTGTTTTTATTAAGATTTAGTTTCTGCTGAAATGGAATTAGACACAACAGAAATATGCTTCATGGGAATCTTGATGTTGTAGACTTAAATATAACTACGTACATTGATCATTGCTTTTAGCTTAATCCTGAACCTCATTTTTCTCTTTGCACAATATATCTATTTTTAGACCATTCTCATCTACGCAATGTTTATCGTCTCCACATCATCGCCAAATAACTTGTGGTTTGTATCACTCACTGATAGAAGTAATTTAAGAGATTTTGTTACCAAATATAGATGATCTACCAAAAGTAGCCAATCTGCTATGTAAACAACGTAAATTGTATTATTTTATTTTAGAGGGGTTGTCAAACAGACTACGGAGCCCCTAAAAGGACATGGTGTTGTAAAAAATATGAGATGGGGGGAAAGCTTTTGCATTCCCCACTTTGCGTTTGCTCGCAAACTTTTTGCATTCCCCAATAAAATTTTGTGTTCGTTCGCAAAACCTTTGCGTTCCCCCAAGAAACTTTGCGTTTGCTCGCAAATAACTCAAATAAAATAAAGTTTTTTGAGTGAATGCAAAGTTTCTCAGGGGAATGGAAAACATTTGCGAGAGAACTCAAAAGCATTGTCAAATAATTTTTCCTTCCATCTCATTTTTTTTTTTTTTTTAATTACCATGTATATGGTATGTATATATACCATGTTTAACAATACCATTTTTTTATTTCCTTTGCCATTCTTTCAGCTTACTCAATGTGTTGACTGTTGAGATTAGAGACCTTGATCATTTCAAAATCTGTTGTAAATGTGTTTCAAGTAAAACCCACTTAACTGATTTTTGCTCATTACCCTCATTTCACTCTGGTTATTCAAAGTACACTTGCCTGTTTACATTTTGACATCCAGAATAACTTGCATAGTCCATTTGTTTATTTTTATATAAACCCTTTTTAATGAGCTGATTTTTTGTTATTTCAGCAATCATGGTGATCTATTATACCTGAATGCAGCTGCTCAACAAGTACAGGACCCCGGAATTTTATTTTTGGCATAAATGTCATGTGACTATACACTCTGCAGTTGCAGTGATGCGTTTATGATGATGGCACCACAAGGACATGCAAAAAACAGTATATTTCACACTTGTAAGAGCCCTCCAAAATATCTATACAATGAAATCTAATTTATAAATTGCAATATTAAATGTTGCTTGCATATGGCTACTTTTGAATAGCTGTTATCAAAGAAATATGCTATTCGCAGCCAGAAGGTGTAGTTACAGCATACTAGCAGGATAGACAGATGAAGCCATTCTAACCAGCGTAACCTTTGCCCTATGGTTTCAGACAAGAAATTTTGAGATATGACAGTTGTTTGTGTGCTATGAAAATGCATTACCACTCTGAATGAGCAGCTCTTCAGCACTCGAAGCATCTGAATCCAGTTGTCACAGCTAAATTGAATGATCCCATCATATCCTTATATGTGCCAATCACTCAGATGAGGGGTGAGCCCTCTGGAAGAGCCCCATTGTTTGATTTGACAGAGTACAGTTAAGAGCTCTTCCTTTGAGTTGCAGCTGTTGGCCCGAGTGGACGGGAGGGAGACTACGGACTGCAGGTATGTGGAGGTGAGCAATGACAGGCTTTTTAAGCCTCCTCTTTGATGTCCTGCCCCCCTCTGGGAGCTAAAAGGGTAATGTGAGAAGTCAGGGAGCACAATGACTCTCTCACCTGCACCCTTTGAAGATCCAAGCATGCCTAGGACATCTCCATCAGAGGATCCACAGACGTTTATGGGCCCTTTTTCTTTCTTTCTTGTTTTGAGTGCACTAGTCAAACTACTCCCGAAGTCTTTGTGGCCGTGTGTTTCTCAGCACTCTGGTTACAGCGGCTCTTGTTCGGGATGAGACCCGGTGTCAACCTGTTCCATGGCCCAATCAGCATCAATCGTTCAGCCTCTGTATGTCAGTGAACCTTGAGGGTCACCTCCTGCACTGACCAATTCTCCAGCCAGATTCTCTTTCCAGGACAGTTTCTCACGACTTACCTCTGCAACTGTGACCTGCCCTTTTATCTATAAAATACTGTTGCTTCTCAAAATTTGCCTTAAGTATAGACTTGCAGCTGTTGCATGTGATGCAAACTCCGGTTTGCCATACTTCCTAGGCAGAAGTCACAGTGACTGACCACGAAATTGACAAAGTTCAAGTTAAAGCTGAAGTTTCCTGCACCACTATCATTATATTTTAGAGAAGTGGTTCTTAAAAGGACATAGGTTGGTTATGATAGGGCGGCAGAGAAAACTGCAGGGAAAAAACATTCTAAATCCAATTTATTTTAATTGGCATGTTTTATTAACAATTAGTAGCATGTTATGTTGCTAGGGTGTAGCATGTTATGGTTTCTACCACATAGCTTGGAGGTTGCTAAGGCTTTCTGAGAGGCTGCTAGGGAATTGTAGGGATGTTACTAGGGTGTTACTATAGCTGTGTCCCAATTCAGAGGCTGCATCCTTCGAAGGCCGCGAAGTTTGGACCAAGCGTTGTTAAATAACGCGCAATGAATTCTGGGATCAACCTGTTGTATCCTTCATTGCCCGGGAAATGAAGGATGCATTTTGAGGCCACTTTTGAAGGAGCCTTTAAAATGGGACAGCCGTTGTTGCGCCATTGGGCTTCCAATGGAGTCTTCGAAGGATACAGCCTCAGAAATGGGATGCAGCTTACGCCGTTTTAATGTTGTTTGGGTAGTTGTTAGGGTGTTGCTATGAGGTTGCGAATAATAAACTTTCATATCAAGCAAAACTTAACCATGTCAAGAGTTCAATTGATTTACTCAGGCTATGATTTTTCTATTCAAATTTTCTTATTCTTATTCAGCCTATATGTCATGTTAATGAATTGTGAGTGTTGAGTGTGAGTGAGTGAATTAATGAGTGTTGGCCCTATATATGCAGCGTTTGGTGACATGAATACATTTTAATGTTTTAATTTGTAATAGAATTTTGAAAAAAAAATCTTCACTGATCAGACAGGCACCTCTAGCCCTGACATGGCCACAGGAGGGAGTCGGAGGGTCAAGAACATTTTCCAGCTTAGTTATTTTAAACGGGTCTGTCTCTAAATATTGCTGTACTAACGGATACTCTTGTTGTAGGATGCTCTACAGCCAAACCAGAGGAGCCAGTGTGAATCAAAGCAACTATAGCCAATGGCAACAGTTCATGTGCAGACAGGTGAAAAAGATACTTCTGTAGGTCAGCACAAGGTCATCAAGCAGAAGACAGATAAGTGACTCTGCATGAGGTAATACCGCATCAACCACGCACACCTATTTGGCTTGGCAAAGGGAGCTCTTTGTTAGTGCATCGAAGTGCTGATGGCTTCTGTCCCCCTCTGATAGGGTCACAGGGGCCCTTTTCTGAAACAGAATAGGCCATGCACCTGACAAAGATCCAGCATCATCAAATATTGATCTATATTTACAATACCAGTCAGGTTTGGGCTTGACTGAATTCATTTTTTTATGATTTTAAAACCTTTAGATTTTTCTCATGATTACTTGAAAGTAGATTTGTAGACTTAAATGGTGCCTATGTATTTATTTTTTAGGTGAGTTGAAGTGTACATGCAAACTTCAATGCTGTTCTATATATATAGGCCTAACAGATTTTATTTTTTATTTTATTATTAAATATTTAAATGTATTTTATTTTTAAATATTATTTATTAATATTTAAAAGTAATTACATTTTTTAAACTACAGAATTCCCTTATAATTCCATTTTGTTATTTATTATTAAAATTTAAAATTTATTTTATTTTTATATAATTTATTAATATTTCATTGTAATTAGATTTTTTAAACTACAGAATTCTTTATAATTCCATTTTGTTATTTATTATTCAATAAGTATATGTATTTCATTTTTTATATTATTTAAATGTTTTACATAATTCCCTTATAATTCCATTTTGTTATGTAAAAGTTGTATTGACTTTACTACTATTCTAAAGAGTGGAAAATAGAGTGAGTAGGGGTGTACAAGCTTTTGACTGTATATTTATTTAAGATGCTGAAGCTAGACATGAACTATATCTTCAGTAAGAGAAATGCAATTGTATGCATATTATTTTGGAGGAGAATGGGGTAACGTGTCACCCACTTAAACTGCAAAGTGATAACATTTTATTCTTTCTCTTTGCAGTTTTGTGTCACTCTCCGAGTCCTATCCTATTTCCATCTGGAATTAATGACCACATGAATCTGGTCTCTCTGTTACTCATCACCCATAATTCCCTGCTGCGACCTCTATGACCCTCACCTCCTCTTGTGTCTGTCCTCTTCTCCTCCTCATCCTCTTTTCCAGCAGCATTCACCTCTGAATGACTCGAGGCTCTGGCAGGGTGACAGCCCCTGTCTGTCTCTCCCGGACCAGCCTGAACCAACACCAGCCTAATCCCCGGGATCACCTTTCCCCCATGGGGACACAAGTGTGGATCAGTGGGACAGAGCTCCAGGAATCTCCTCATTTAATTTGGGTACAGAACCACGCAGCGCCATACACGAAACATCTTTATTAGAACAGATGTCATATTTTGAGCCCCATTTAATGAAAGTTGGAACAGGCACGTTTTGGTACTCAGGTGTGTCCTTAAAGCTGCAGTCCGTAACTTTTTTGGGTTAAAAATTATCCAAACTAATTTTTTGAGCAAGTACATAACCAGCCAGTGTTCAAAACGATCTGCTTGCCTTAGCTCGATTCAAAACGGTAAGCTTGTAATAATGTTTTTAATTCCAGTGGTACTGGTGGATTTCCGTGGGAAATTCGAGCATGTCTTTGCGTCATTACGTCACATCTGTACACATAAAGAAGGAGTCTCGGCTAATAGGCTAGATTGCGTGCGAGGATGTTGGAGGTGGAGATTTATAGCCTTTTCTCACAGCACTTGATAATTAAACTTATCAATTAGATGACGGATTCAGAAAGGTTCAAACGACAATCACCAGTGACAACTGAAGATTCACCCGTTGTAAAATACAAAAGACTTCGGACTTCGGAGTGGCTACAGACAAAAAGAGACTGCAACCGGGCCCATGCGAAAACAAGGATAAATATCGGAAGGGCTTTTGAAAGGTGAGGTGAACTCCGTGTTTTGAAGGGGTTCAAAACAGACACAGAGATGGCTTTTTTTCTGCTGGACAGGTAAGAACCAGTTCTAAGGAACATTAATTTGTTGGTATGACAATTGGAAATTAGACTGCACAGAAATGGAAACTGAACTACAGGTAGCCCTAATACACATTAAATGTAGTCACGCAATGCTGATGTTGTTAACATTAACAATTTGAGTATAATTTGCACGGTTTGACGTGATAATGATAAGCGATCGTTAGATTTAATCAGCGCAATTTACTGCAATGCTTTTTTTCCCTTAGTTGGTCAGAACAAAAGTGGACTTACTCGTTCAAATGACATTTTCTGGTGAAAATTCATATGTTGGTCATACTTCCAAAAAGTAGAATCTTTGATTCTGAATGACAGTATCCACACCGGCGCGGTGACTGACAGCCGCACATTCTCCTCAAAACATTGGATTCATCCGCGCTGTGCCGTGCCGAGGCACAACCCACGTAAAGTTGATAATTCCGCGAATAACTGCAATTGCAGATTTCGAACAGAGATGGCGACAGAGGAAAAACTACGGACTGTAGCTTTAAAGTTCACTCAAAAAGGAAAATTAAGTCATTATTTACTCAACCTCATGTTGTTCCAAACCTGTATGACTTTCTTTTTTCCTGTGGAATACTAAATGCGAAAGTTAGTGGAATGTAGATGGAGCTGTTTTGCGTATAAAAAAAAGTAAACGATAACGAGACTCTCATGTTCAAGAAATGACCACAGAAGTACTATAACAGTATATTCCACATGTTCTGAAGTGATATGGTATGAATTTTTAGCTGTTATTCACATTTTCTCCTCTGCTGCAGATCTCAAATATCATTTATATTCAAATGTCACATCCAGGCTTGTCATCACAGATTTGACATCAGTGGTGATGATTGGTTCTCTTTTGTCTTGTGACCAATTGTGATGTGCTAAATTGTAATATGCATGTATTCAAATCACATAAATGTCACATAATGACATTTATGATCTCATAATCACATAAATGTGATTTGAGAGCTGCAGGGGAGGGCAAATTGTGTTATTCTTGCATATACACTACCGTTCAAAAGTTTGGGGTCAGTAAGATAATTTAATGTTTTCTAAAAAAGTCTCTTAAGGGCAATTCACACCGCACAGACAATCACCAGTCAGGTTTGTTGGATTTTGTTGGATCATTATGTTGGATCATCTGTTGGTGTTGGTCGGGGTTTGTTTTCACCCGACTGAACATGTTCAATCAGTGTCATGTCTGTTGAGGCAGTGTAAACATGACAGCTATTTTTCAGAATTCTAAATCCAACGGCCAACTTGTTTGTTGGCTTTTGTCTGTGTGGTGTGAATTGGCTTTTATGGTCACAAACTGTTTTCTGTTTTAATATATTTTAAAATCTAATGATTTTTCAGCATCATTACTCCAGTCTTCAGTGTCACATGATTCTTCAGAAATCATTCTAATATGCAGATTTTGTGCTCAAGAAATATTTCTTATTATTACTTATACACTCACCTAAAGGATTATTAGGAACACCTGTTCAATTTCTCATTAATGCAATTATCTAATCAACCAATCACATGGCAGTTGCTTCAATGCATTTAGGGGTGTGGTCCTGGTCAAGACAATCTCCTGAACTCCAAACTGAATGTCAGAATGGGAAAGAAAGGTGATTTAAGCAATTTTGAGCGTGGCATGGTTGTTGGTGCCAGACGGGCCGGTCTGAGTATTTCACAATCTGCTCAGTTACTGGGATTTTCACGCACAACCATTTCTAGGGTTTACAAAGAATGGTGTGAAAAGGGAAAAACATCCAGTATGCGGCAGTCCTGTGGGCGAAAATGCCTTGTTGATGCTAGAGGTCAGAGGAGAATGGGCAGACTGATTCAAGCTGATAGAAGAGCAACTTTGACTGAAATAACCACTCGTTACAACTGAGGTATGCAGCAAAGCATTTGTGAAGCCACAACACGCACAACCTTGAGGCGGATGGGCTACAACAGCAGAAGACCCCACCGGGTACCACTCATCTCCACTACAAATAGGAAAAAGAGGCTACAATTTGCACGAGCTCACCAAAATTGGACAGTTGAAGACTGGAAAAATGTTGCCTGGTCTGATGAGTCTCGATTTCTGTTGAGACATTCAGATGGTAGAGTCAGAATTTGGCGTAAACAGAATGAGAACATGGATCCATCATGCCTTGTTACCACTGTGCAGGCTGGTGGTGGTGGTGTAATGGTGTGGGGGATGTTTTCTTGGCACACTTTAGGCCCCTTAGTGCCAATTGGGCATCGTTTAAATGCCACGGCCTACCTGAGCATTGTTTCTGACCATGTCCATCCCTTTATGACCACCATGTACCCATCCTCTGATGGCTACTTCCAGCAGGATAATGCACCATGTCACAAAGCTCGAATCATTTCAAATTGGTTTCTTGAACATGACAATGAGTTCACTGTACTAAAATGGCCCCCACAGTCACCAGATCTCAACCCAATAGAGCATCTTTGGGATGTGGTGGAACGGGAGCTTCGTGCCCTGGATGTGCATCCCACAAATCTCCATCAACTGCAAGATGCTATCCTATCAATATGGGCCAACATTTCTAAAGAATGCTTTCAGCACCTTGTTGAATCAATGCCACGTAGAATTAAGGCAGTTCTGAAGGCGAAAGGGGGTCAAACACAGTATTAGTATGGTGTTCCTAATAATCCTTTAGGTGAGTGTATAATAAGTATATTATATTTTTGTGAAAACCATGATATTCAGTAATGTGCAAAAATCTTAGGCACATTAGTATTTTCACCTAAAAAAGTGGTTTTAAGCCAGTTATTTCTATATTTTGCTGTAGGGTGTCAGTAGGAAATATCAGTTTACATTTCCAAACATTCCTTTTGCCATTAATTGTTATAATCCAGTGAGATATTTGTATGCTCAACGAGTCTGACAACAGCCGATATGATCCACACGGAGATCTGATCTCACCATCATCGAGTCCGTCTGTGATTACATGAAGAAACAGAAAAAACTGAGACAGACTAAATCCAGAAGAACAGCGGCAACGTCTCCAAGACACTTGAAGAAACCTGATGTTTCTTACTTACACACAACAGCAAAATATATAAATAACTGGCTTAAAACCTTTTTTGGGTGAAAAAACTAATGTGCCTAAGACTTTTGCACAGTATTGTATGTACTGTATTAGGATTTTTTTATTAATAATAAGTAAAATTAACTTTTGAGCAAATAAATGCATCATTGCTAAATTTTTAGACGGTGATGTATTTAGCAATCTACTGAGGTAAAGTAACCAATACTTAAAATCTTATGCAGTTTTATTTTATTTTGTCATAAGATGTCGATATTTTTAATGCAAATATAAATTTAGCAAATTATTTTATTTGCAGTATAAATCACGTCGAGTGTGCATCTGATCTCATATTCAGATTATTTTGTTGGTCTTGCAAAGCATATTATAGCCTATTAACAGTACCACATTAAAGTGAAATATAATATGTATCATCTGATATGGTACTGAATCATTACCATTTTCATATAGCCTACCATGATAATTGCATGACACGTCAAGGAAGACCATGATTACTTTTGTACAAAAAATTATTTATGCCCATCAGCATTGCTAATACTTTTTGCTTGGTAGGATGAAAGCATAAAAGGTTCAAAGACGGAAATAATTCGTTTCAGATGAGTTTGACAAAAACTGCTTGATTTGTAGTCCGGGGGTGTTTCTTGCATCTGTGTCTGAAATAATTTAGTTCTCCATAGTTGACACAGGCTCATCCAGATATAGCACTTGCAGTCGCACCAGAGTGGAGTGGTGTCAGAATCAGTAGCTCTCATGAAAAACTACTTGCGTCTGCTTAATTTCACTTCCCTTGTGGCAAGTCAGAGAATGAATTACCAAGAGGGAGGATTTATTAGCCATGCTGATTTAAACCCATGGGTGATCACTCTGTTTTGCGTCTGTTGGACTGTGAGAAGCATACTTACATAGGGAAAAAAAGCGCAAGTCGAACGCTAAACTTCTGGTGTCCGATGGTCGGTAAAGATAAGATCTAGCACAATGGAAACATTTCGGATGAGGAAATACCCTAAGACACCAGTAAAGGAGAGAGGGTGGGGGGGACTCCAGTCATGAGAGGCATCTTAGCTCTGTACACTCATATGTTCACAGGCTGAGGTCAGTGAACCTGAGAGTAAAACAAACCGTTAAGCTAACAGAGGGCGCCATGCATCACTGCACATGCATTCTTGTCAGTGGGAGATCTCATGGCTCACAGAACCAGACTGGTGGATGCGTTTTTTTACAGCATGGTTTACCAAAGTCAAGGAGACTGCAAAGATTTGCACATTAGCCTGGTTGGATATTGTGATGTGTCTTTGCCAACATAGTCTCATAACATATGGTAACACTTTATTTCGATAGTCCACTTTAGACATTCTACTAGGACTATATAAGTAACTTTACAACTACATCCCAACTTTCTACTGGTACTAACTATAAGTAACTTTACAACTATGTCAACTACCAATCATTAGTGTTTTTGAGACAATCTGCTTAATATCTGCTAACACTTTATTTTAATGCACTCCAACAGATTACTGACTATAATTAACATTGTAAGTACTGTACATGACTACATACAAACCCTAACCCTATCCTAACAGTTTACTAATACTCTGATAGTTAGTTTGCATGTAGTTGCAAAGTTAATTATAGTACTAGTAGAAAGGTAGTTGACATGTAGTTGTAAAGTTACTTATAGTTAGTATTAGTAGAATGTCTAAAGTGAACTATCGAAATAAATTGTAACAACCTTTTTTTTAAACAGCAGGACGCAAATAGTACTCAAATACTCGGTTGATTTATTTTTTGATTACTCAAGTAAGTAAAATAACTGAATTGGCCATCTCTAGTTTGAATGCTCTTCTGTATGTGTGTTTGTCTGTGTAAGGGTGTGTGCTCCCACCCTCTGTGCCCCCTCACCCTGGTGCCCTGTGGTTAATTGGATTCAGACAGGGCTTGTTGATGGGAGGGAAGAGTGTGGCTGCATTGTTATCTGAGGGTCTCGGTGCAGCATCGGCCTGATAGCATAAGCTTTGCACTCCCTGAGCACTGACCCCTCAGAACAGAGAGACGCGCTTTTACACAAGACTCCGGAGCATGGCACAGCCGACCGGATACACACACACACACACACACACACACACACACACACACACACACACACACACACACACACACACACACACACACACCACAAACATCATCAAAGAAAGGAATCCTGCTTATTAGGAATGGGAATTTAACTGACTCTGTTTCTGATTCCATTTGATGCTGTAAAAAGAACATAATTGGAAATACTATCACTACTGTTTAAATATACTGTCATACTAAATACTACCTCTTTTGTAACATTTTAAATGTTTTTATTTTCACTTTTGATCAATTTAATGCATCCTTGCTGAAAGTATAAATTTTCTACAAAAAAACCCCAAAAACCTCACCCCAAACTTTTGAACAGTTGTTTACACAATATGTGACCCTGGATCACAAAACCAGTCACAAGTCGCATGGGTATATTTGTGGCAATAGCCAACAATACATTGTATGGGTCAAAATTATCGATTTTTCTTTTATGCCAAAAATCATTAAGATATTAAGTAAAGATCATGTTCCATGAAGATATTTTGTAAATTTCCTACCGTAAATATATAAAACATTTACTTTTGTGAGTGAATGCAGCACAATCGCGAACATAAATGGACAATTTTAAAGGTGATTTTCTCAATCTTTCGATTTTTTTGCACCCTCAGATTCCAGATTTTCAAATAGGATAGGACAGTATTTGGTCGAGATACAACTAACAAACCATACATCAATGGAAATCTTATTTATTCAGCTTTCAGAAGATGTATGAATCTTAATTTCAAAAAATGGACCCATGTGGCTGGTTTTGTGGTCCAGGGTCACATATGTGAATATAAACAGAAATATAAATACGGGGTCGTATTTAACATGATAGCTCTATGTTTATTTTGCGTCCTTTCACAACAGTACAGTAGAAGAAAGTCATATGGGTTTAGAACAACATTAGGGTAAATAAATGAAATCAGCATTTATTACAACAAAACTCCTGTATCTTGAGTAACTTCAGTAACCCACCCAGTTCATTAATTGATTAATTTGAACCGATTCATTAAAAAGAACCATCTGAAAAAAAGTGATTAAAATGTGAATAGGGCTTTATGACCTTAATTTTTTATCTTTTTTTTTTTCTGGAATAGTTTTCAGTCCAAGTGCTCATGATCTTTCCCTGGTCTCCTGAGTTCAGGGAGGACCAGAGAAGGGAGAACAGCGAGCAAATGTGTATTTGTGGATGTTTGTGGGTGTTCATTGCACAGGGGTGGTAACTCAAGTTTAGACAGTTTTATATAGTTGAGTACACTCTGAAAAGGTGCCGTAAATCAATTTTATATGCTGTTTGCTCTGATCACACCTCTCTTGACCTTTGACCTCCTCTGCTTGACAGATATTGTGCGGCTTTGGGTTTGCTTGAGCAGTTATGCCTGTTTATGTTTTCCTTTGTCAAATGCATGTGACTTTCCCCCTGCACAGCATTTAAGGGGGGGTACATGCAATTCCTTTGTCAGAATTAAAACAGAGGTTCATGCAATTTTTCACTCCTTTTTTTACTTCCAGGAAGAGAGAATATAATACAGGATTGGGTCTGCGTAAATAAGGAAATTATATTAAAAAATAGCCTGTATTGACTGTTTCTAGTGGTTGAGGCCTAGCAAGCACTGTATGTTGAAACACTGTTATACAGTGGTGGGAGCTTGTGATGTTCTGATAAGACAGTAAGCTAGTTGGAATATTCACTGTGTCTCTGACTCCTAGGAATGTCATCAGATAACAAACCATATGAAGTGAGACAGGAGTGTAAATCACTGTAAAGATACACAGCGAAGAAGGAGAGAGAAAAAGAATGAGTTAAAAGAGATGGATGAAAGGTCAGTAGAAGCGTAGATGTGGGAAAACCACTGCAAACACTGTGCTTTTCTCTAGCATGTCTGGCTTGAATTCCCAGACAGCACAATATTGATCTGTTAATGGGTGATTCATCAATTAGGGGAACTTTTTGTCTCTGAAGATGATTAAGGGAATGCTTAAAAAATATATTTAAAATGTAAAATTCTGACAAATCAGGAAAGTTCTATGTTGCACTATATACCAAAATCCATTTGAATCCATTGAAGAATCCCTGATACATTGCCAGCATTCTTTAACATAACTGCTGCTTCATTCCCATAACAAATGGTCCATTCTCTGATAGTCTCTTTGTTTTTCTTCAATCAGAATGGGTTGCTTGTGTTTTGCGGCCTGTTTAATCCATGATCTTGTTGTTATTTGTCACGGTATGCAGGGAGTTCCAGTGTCCCCCGTTCACACGACTTCAGTCTGGCATGTCGTCATGCACTGTACCGCAGTGGACATAAACATAAAGGGGGAACGCAAACAGCGCGCACGCTTTCTACTTTAACTCACACTCACTCTCAAAATCTCACTTCCACAAGTGGTTGCATTTCAAAAGGCCTCTCAGACTCAAACTCTCGTGAACTCCTCACGAGAAAATGATGGTTAAATAAGCTCTGACTTGATAGATTGGGTTTGCAACTAGGCCATGTAGTTATTTTAATGGCATAACGTAGAAGTAGGAGACATACATAGACCAGGCAGGAAGTAAACAAAGCAGCCAATCAGTATTGTCATGACATCATCCTGCAGTTCCAGAGTGATCAGTCATGTGGCATTTACTGCTCAGGTGATTGGCTAAAAATACCCATGAAATGTTGATGCTGTTTTCATTCCCATTCTGTTGCTTTTAGAAAAACTGTTGAAAACACCCACACCCACAGCATTACTATCAGATGCATAATGCTGACATATATTTCACATGCAGGTTCATAATTTAAACAAAGACAGGAAGCCAGTGAGAAAAATGTTGAGTTATGAAACTCCCTCTAACCTTTTTTCTTCTCCAGGGATGTGATTCATGCTGAATCAACACCACTGGTCTCAGAACAGAAGAGATATTGTCCACATGAAGAGAACACTAACATGTAAGTTCCTTCCAGTAGTAGAATGAAGGGATTGAGCAATCAGAATGAAGTATCCCTGGAAGCATAATAAGTTATTCATCTCATTACAGAGCAAGTGTATGAAAAAGATGATTTTCTTCGTTTTTTTGCCCTCATGTTCAGTCTCTTATGTTCACCAAGGCCACATTTATTTGATCCAAAATACAGTAAAAATCAGTCATTTAATATATTTTCAAATTAAATATATTTATGTGATGGCAAAGCTGAATTTTCAGCATCATTACTCCAGTCTTCAGTGTCACATGATTAAAAGTGGAAATTTGCTGTTGAAAATAATGTGTCCTTGCTAAATAAATAAAAAAATCTTTAGATCTTATATAATGTGAGTTGCAGAACATGATATTTTCCAAGCAGATGAAAATTTTCTGTTGAAATTGACTTATGAAAATATATCTGCCCTTCTCTTTTACCCCATGGAATATGAGTTTATATCCAGAGTCATCCCTTTGAAGTTTTACTTGCAGAATTCCAGAGTTCAGGGATCCATGACTGACTGATCATACTTGCAAAAAAAAAAAAAAAAAAAAAAAAAAATGCTGAAAATACCTTCACAGACCTCCTGTGGAGAAAAACGCCATAAACGCAGTTTCTGTCCAAGAAACATACACCCATGATCTAATACAGCCAGGAATCAAAGACTCCCATGATGCTGCAGGAAATGTATTAGCCAATACTAAGATTTTCCATGGTAGCATCTTCAGAGTTCTCTCCACCTGTGCCACAGTTAAACATGCCAACATGTGATTTGCTTTAATCATATGGAATGAGTTTCAGTTGCCCACAATGTTGACAAATGTTATTAATCCCATCATCTTCCATGAGGAGGATGTTCCTTTCATCTCTTAGGACAAGCAGACACATGTTTTAAATAGAACTATTTTAAAGTGTTAAGTTTAAGATATTAGATGTTTAAATGCGGTCATAAGGGCTCTGTGTGTTTCTTTGTTAAAGTCCACATGAAATCAAAATTGACCATATTTACTTTGTTTGCCTAAATTGATCGTTTTGAGGTGAACAATTCATCCATGCAAGTCAATCCACACAAAAAAATTTTTTGGCTTCGTAATCTTTAATCAAAATCTGAAAATGCCCCTCCCCTCTGCATTGGAGGACCTTCTCTGATGACGTAGGTTTGAGGAATTGGTTTGGGAAACGCTTAACCACTCCCCTCAAACCGTTAGTCTGTTATGAGCAGAGATGGAGAGGAGGAGCGCTAGAGTAAAACCCTGCCCTCTGTTCAATATTCCGTTTCACTGGGAAATGCGTCACAACACTGGAGAAAAGTCGTTTGCAACTTCCGGTTCACGCGGACTTTAATAACACATTCCGAGCAATGTGCATACTAATGAAATGTATAGCTTGAATGTGCTGTAAGTTGTTTTGGATAAAATTGTCTGCCAAAAGAATGAAGAGTATGCATTTCAATAAAATATTTCATTATTGATATATAAAATGTATTTAAATATGAAATAAGCACAGGGCACAATGATAACATATTGAAATCCTTATTTTGCACCTGTTCACAAATCCGTATGTGGAGCATATTTCCCAAGGTGTTATGACATTCAGCAGGAGCTGAGAAAACCCTTAACACGTTTCTCCTGCAAATATGTGTGACGTACTGCAGCATTTAAGCACCTGTTTTAAGTTACAAATCAATGCTGGAGGTCCATATCTGATTGGTCCCTTATCAACAATGTTGAAGCCTAAACTTTGATGCACAATTGTTTGGATCTGTGCGCTAACATCCATTTCAGTAAAAAAGCTTTAGATGTTTAGATATTATAGTGTTTAAATGCTTGTTCAGAATATATCTGTGCAGATCATATGTTATCTTAAAGTAATATCTGTAGAACACCTGTTTTAAAAAGCTTGTTCTTTATCAAAGTCTTGCAACAAAGTACATAAAGGCTGTCTGAAGATTTATAATCCATTTACTCTGGTTTAAATTACGCATTGTGGCAAAACTTCAAACACTGGATTCAGTAGAACTTTTTTTGAGCACCTGGTTGCTACATTTATCAGCTATGATAAAACAATTTCATGACCCCCATTACTTCTTCTGTTGACCTGCTGTGTGCTTTATTCTAATACCGAACAGAGCGCAACACAAATTAACCTTCTTAGGTAGCATTTCAATGGGTTCCTATCACTGACTGAAGAGCTGATAAATTAGATGCACATTGGGACAATGTTTGGAGAAGGTAATTCACTTGTTCTAATATACGGCCCCTTCTTAGACCCCTTGATCTATCTGTCCACTTTGCTTGATTTACCAAAACGGTGATATCCACATAATAATCCACATAATATTATAAATCTGTGGCTTCTTAAGTGGTTGGGAGTGATTAGAGCACACATCTAAAACTGAAGTATTTCACCAGTGACAGTCTGCGTTTGTGTAGCATTATGTCTGTCAGCCTTTGAAACATGTGTCTGCGGTCCATACTCTCACCTAACAAAGGCTGCAGTGTGGAGGAGGAAACTGAATGAAAGCTTATCACCTCCATAACTGCTGCTTTCTGTGAATGAGACTCGGCTTCACAAGATGAATGTAGGAAATGGGATGGTTGGGCCTGGTAGAATAAAATATGGTGGTGTTAGTAGCTGTGTGTGAAGATGAGTGTGATAAAGCTTTATTTCCAAGAGTTGCCACAGCAGTGGTCTCGAGTAAATGATGCATGAAGCTTTGGCGGAGACTGCCAGCACATTCCATCAAAACAGGAAGTGGAAAAATCTGTTTAGATGCTGATTAGATGCTATGCCTAAAGAGCATTGTTCTTAGTGCATAATTATTTGTAATAGACATAAAAAAGTAGAAACATACCAAAATGGATCTGTTATGTTTATATGTATAGTGGTGTTAGACATGCAGGGCTCACCAGCCACTGTGGCTAGTGGTTTTCCAAAGTTACAAGCACTCAGCATTTTCGCTGGCCACAATTTTGACCAAATTGGGAAAAACTGCCATTTAGATATTTTTTATGTTTTCTCATAATTTGGCAGCAGATATATTAGGCCGCTGTCACTTTAAGACCTGACGCACGGATCCATTACACTGTTACACACGTTTTCTTTATTAACTGTTTACGCTCATTTAAAACATAACTGACTGTGTTTAATTGAATACACTCCAAGACCGGCATTTTGACATTGTTTGTGTGTATTTGACTGTTTCAATGCAATAAGCAGTGAAAAAGAACTGAGAGGCGGCTTTGTGCACGCGCTTTGAGTTTGAGCCCTGTAACATCAACAATATTTGAGTGAGTGAGGGGAGGCGGTTTGTGTGTCAACTCACTGTCGGAGAGATGAGAGCGAGAAACCACAGCTGGTATTATGTATATTCTGTGGAAAATGATTATTGGAAGCGTTACAGATGTCAATATGTTTTGAAAAATCTGAATTTGTCAACACTACATTGCACTTGTTTCAGATGCCTTTTTAAAAGACTACAATTGAAAAATGTATAAATTTCAACTCACCAAAGTGGCTAGAAGGAGTTACTGCATTACATGCCACGGTTGGCGGGTGTTATCAAGCCCAGGGTGTATATATTTTCCTCCTTTTGAAAAATAGTTTTGAGGTTGACGATGTGTCTCTATTTAGCCAGTGTGAACCAATGCCACTATTTTACTGTACATACTTCTCATTCTCAATGTGTTTTAAGTACTTGGGAACAAAATCAAAAAACAAATTGTATTCTCGTATCAAAATATGGCAAGTATTAAGTTAAGATATTTTCATTTAGTTCTGGGTGAAATTACTTGTGCACTTATGCATGTAATTACAAGAACCCTCCAGCTGAAAATATCTGATTGTGTATGAAAATGTCTCGATCCAAAAGATTCTTAGAATCTGTAAATGAAACCCACATGAAATACCAGGACAAGAACTACCACTAATCAGTCCTTTGAAGTGTTGCTCCACTCCTTGTTTTTCTGCACTCCCACGCTTACAAATTATGTTGTTTTAGTGGCATTCTGAGGTTAGAGTAAAATTAATATATATATATACATGCAATAAACACTTAAAAATAAGTTTTCAATTACAGAAACCACATTGTTTCTTAACAGCTCAGTTGTTTTGTATCACAATTTATCAGTTAAGAAAGATCTTAAGCAGATAAATGAATCAGAAATGCAGATATGTTTTAAAAACACATTTTTGCTCCATTAAAGGGGAGAAATGGCCGTGCTTTCACAGTTGTATTACAAACGTGTAGTGAGAATGGGGGAAAAAATGAGTGGGTCGAGCTGATACATTTTATTAGTGAATAAGATGAATAAAGCCTGGGGCTATTCTCTTTCATTTTCAACTCAGCCAAATGCCAAAGCCCAGAGCAATTAATAGAAACCATAAAACATTGCCATTAAAATGGACTCAAAGTTCTGGCAACGGTTCAGCTCCATCTTATATATTAATTTATTTTTAATTCAACAAATGCTTTGCAGCTGTTTTACATTCTTTGAGCTCAAGGGACAAAAAAGTAGCCTACACCCAAAAAAAGAAAGGAAATAAAAGTCTGATCTACAAAAGCATCTTGTTAAATGTTTGTTTTATTCTCCTGTATTGTATTGCATTTTAATTGTTAATTTCTTGGCAGGCTATTATTTCATTTATTACCATTACTGGCATTTTTTTATGTCATTGTTTTGGTTTAAGCTATGGCAATACAGTAATTTGCAATTATTTGAGTTATAAAATAATGGCATTATTGTTGCAAATTAAATATTATAATACCTACTGAGGGAATTAAAAGATCTCCTTAACAAAAAGGTTAAAACAAGACTGACTCTAAATTTACACTTGAGTAAATCATTAGGCAAAAAGCAGAATCAGATGAATAAAATAAAAAGTGTCTGACTTTTTTTTTATATTACAATTTCTCCCTCTGGTCCATGTAAACACGCACAAAGCACGTGCTGGCGAGAGGGGCCATTGAGCTCTTTCTACGTCATCATCAGGAGCCGGTAGTGAAACGCGCGGTTTTTTGAATACAATAAACACAAACAGACGCTTGCTTTACTTTCGATCTTCAAATCCGTAAACTAACGCTTTCAAGCAGCCAAAACATGTCAAAGAAAGCACCGAGGGCAGCGCTGAAGCTCCATATGAAGAAGAATGCTAGTATACGGATAGGAAAAAACGCGGACTTGATGGTGAGTTGATGAAAATGAAACACACCAATTTCCTCCGTACAAACGCGCGTCACATTCGCGTGACAATATACTTTCAGATTAATCAAATGAGTGCCAAATGACGTGTACTGGTTTGCAGTTGTTGTGTAGTCAGAATATTGCTTGTTTCGTATGTAGGATATGTCATATATATTGAGTTGTGTGTATGTACATGCTGTCTTGGTCTGTGTTTCAAAATCTAGTAAGCTGCCTACGTAGGCAGCATTTTAGGAAGCTCGGAACGTTTCAAACGCCCTAGAAGCCCAGAAATGCTGTCTAGGTAGGGAGCTCCGTAGGTTTTAAGAATCAGATATGTTGTCATTAAGCAGGTAATTTAGTATTTTGAAAGACTAAAAATATCCTGCATTTTACAATTAACGTTTACACGTTACAATATTTTTTTCTTTTGAGAGTTATGTTCTGTTAAAAGAGCAAGATCTGGTCAGATGTGATGTAAGTGGTGACTGGTGAGCATTATAATGCAGTAATGTGAGGTCGCAAATTTATTAGGTTTTCTCTCTCAGATCTGCCTGTACACTTTACAAGACATTAGTAGGTAAACCCCTTATTGATTTGAAACAAACATTTTATATATAGCTTAGAGCATGGGTGAGTTAATGAAAGGAATACAGCTGATGTAAATGTGGCTTCGTGGGCTCCTTTCATGTTGTCTTTTTGTAGACCTCATTATGGCAAAGATCATAAAGTAGCATTTTCCAAATTAGTGCTTTTCATATGGAGGTGAATTTAAATGTTTAATGCAACAGTAGTCTGATTCATTTTATTGCTCATTTGTATCAGGAAGCACTTGCTCTCTTCCATGCAGCCGCATGCAGATCGTAACTTTCATAGTCAATACACCTGAACTCTTTAAAGGAGAACTCCGGTCAATTTTAACATTGAGCTCATTTTTTTGTAAATTTGGAGTGCTGTCAGTACAGAGAACAACGACAAAAATCAGTGTTGCCTACACCGTGTTATCCTCTTTTTAAAATTTGCACCCTGTTGACTTCAATGGGGCAAGTTTTAAACCTGCTTTTAGCCTCTTAACATCCTTGATGTGTCATTAAAGTGCCCAGCCATGTGAGTGATTCCTGAGTGAACACGGGTGAATCTGACTGCAGTAGATGTGAAAGATATGAATAAAAGTGATGTTAATTCAGCCAGCGCACATACCTGTATTTTCTTCCTGTTTTCGGTCGAAGTCCACAGTAGTCGATTGTCGAGTTCACGCGCATAGGTTTAGTTACCTATGATCACGCGCGTGAATCGACAATCGATTGACAAAAAAAATGGCCGGAGTTCTCCTTTAAGCAGATAATAAGCTACATAAGTTATTTTTCCCTTAGTTTTTAATGATTTTTGTTTGGTTTTTATGTACTAGGCCTACTACTAATAATCTTTTTGCTAGTTTTTATTGCTATATTTATTATTATTATTATGTGGAGTGGGACTGGTGAATTATGCTAGCCATATTCATTCTCACATTGTCTCCATGAGCTCCATATGTCAGAGCATGTGCAGTAACTGCAAGACCATGTCTCTGACAGTAATGACTTGTATGCCACCAGTGTACATTTCTTGTCACTTAGCAAAAGATCTAATTCTAGGATCAGGAAACCACAAATGGGCAGACAAGCCATTAAATCCAAACCACCATGTTGTGACTTTTGAAGCTGGTTTTATTTGAAGGAACTTGGCCCCAGATGTTTACATTTGTTTAACGTTTTATATCCGAACAGCACTGATGAAACCAATTTGTTTTATGCATCATCACGTGAAGTGGCCACTGTAAATGTTGTTACATGCAATAGATGTATAGCAATGTCGCATGCCGCCTCTTTGATTGCTTGATACTGACCACTTCATAGCTCATGATGATTAAAAGGAACTTCTATTTTCAAAAGGGGAGTCTGGTGGTTTAGGTTGATTGAGGTTTGCCTCTCGGCAAGTTTGCCTAGTGTTTTTCGTGGGAATAGGGGAATTGCTTTGCTTATCCGTTGTTTTTAAGTTGAGAGGCACTGTACATGGTTGATTGTACTCTGTGTGTGTGTGTGTGTGTGTGTGTGTGTGTGTGTGTGTGTGTGTGTGTAGGATGTCCGTGCACTAACAGGGTCCTAATTAAAGGTCCATTGCAGCTGGTCTCACTTTATGGAGACTGGAGGTGGGGATGTTAAAGCCGCCTGAAAGGTGCTCTGCTTTACAGGGGTCTAATCCAGCCATTAAACTAAAAGGAAAATTCAGGAAAAAATTAAAGAAAGGCTCCTTTTTTTGCCGTCCTATGAATATGTCCTGGTTTGATCTGGTTTCCTGTGCTTTTAATGACAAAGTACCTAATAAGGCCCTTCACATTTTGCTTTGTACATCTACTTGTAATTGTTGGTCAAGCTATGATTGTGTTTTTGGCTTTCTGATGAAGCCGTTTAGTCTTGGTTCTCTGATTGTAGACCTACAAGTATTTCCACCACTGATATTGAATCCCTTTCTTTTTTTTTTTTTTGCTGGATTCACTCAAAATTCAGTGTAGTCTGATTCACAAACAAATTACTTTTACAAACCAATTAATTTAATGACTCACACCAAAAGACTCACAAACTAGACAGTTTGGCTGTATGTGTCCACAATTGCATACTGAGTAATTACTTGTTTTGAATAAGTAATTACTTTATAACTTCTAAAAAAAAAAGTAGGCCTATGTTCTAAATAGTATGAATGTAATCCAGACCTACACATCCTGTGGCCTCATGGGATAGTAAAGTCTCCATCATATGTGCACTTCAGAATAGTGTTGTCACGGTACCAAAATTTCAGTATTCGGTACCGATACCAGTGAAAATCCACGGTTCTCGGTACCAATTTCGGTACCAAAGCTTAAAGGGTTAGTTCACCCAAAAATGAAAATTCTGTCAGTAATTACTCACTCTCATGTTGTTCCAACCGCGTAAGACCTTCGTTCATCTTCGGAACACAAATTAAGATATTTTTGATGAAATCTGAGAGCTGATCACTCCTCCATAGGCTTCTAGGTGACCGAAACTTGCTGGCCCAGAAAATGTATTAAAGAGATCGTTAATATAGTCCAAGTGACTCCAGTGGCTCAATCTTAAGTTTATAAAGCGACGAGAATACTTTTTGTGCGCAAAAACAAACAAAAATAACGACTTTATTCCACTATTCATTTCCTTCTCTCTGGGCCTCTACTTTGTTCACGTAGTGTTTTTGCGTAGTGCGTCTGTGTTGTACGTCACCACGTAGGCTCACAATTGGCCGAAGCTGGTCATGTGTGTGATGCGTGATGACGTGCAACACAGACGCGCTGCGCAAAAACACTACGAGGCCCAGAGAGAAGGAAATGAATAGTGGAATAAAGTCGTTATTTTTGTTTGTTTTTGCGCACAAAAAGTATTCTCGTCGCTTGATATACTTAAGATTGAGCCACTGGAGTCACTTGGACTATTTTAACGATCTCTTTAATAACTTTTCTGGGCCAGCAAGTTTCGGTCACCTAGAAGCCTATGGAGAAGTGATCAGCTCTCAGATTTCATCAAAAATATCTTAATTTGTGTTCTGAAGATGAACGAAGGTCTTACGCGGTTGGAACAACATGAGGGTGAGTAATTACTGACAGAATTTTCATTTTTGGGTGAACTAACCCTTTAATTTAGATTAAATTTACATAATTATATTAAAGTGTATATCACAGTTACAAAGATGGAAACTGTAGTATTAAAAACACTTTACAATAAGATTCCATTTGTTAGATAACATTAGATAAAATGACCTAACAAAAAAACAATAGTTATATACTGTCACAATTATTCTCCTTTAGGAGTTAATTTAAAAATACATTTTTAAAATCAAAAGTTAACATTATTTCTGTTAACATTATTTAATGCACAATGAATGAAGTGAACAAACATGACCAATCAAGTGTTTGTATTAAATAACATTCACAAACATTAATTCATGTTGTAAAAATATATTGTTCACTCAATGTGTTATGTTAGATAACGCATTAAGTGATGTTAATGAATGGTATCTTATTGTAGCATTACCAAACTATACAGGAGATAAAATGTTTTATTTGACTTGACTATACTTTTATTTAATCCAAAACTGTATTCATATTTAACTTTAAAAGGGCTTTTTAAACCTGCTAAGAGTTATCCAGCCAAGAATAAAACTAGAACTGCTTTTCTGACGGACTGATATTAATGACGGCTTTTTATTTCTCATCTCCATAAATATATCTAGTAGTAAAGCTAATGCAAGGGATAGAAATCAATTAATAAGCCTATGCCACACTTCCTCGTCGTCATGCAGAGCGCAGTTCGCACAAGCGTTTGTACTCCCGTGGCGTCTGTCGTTGCTATGCATCCATGAACGCACATAGAAAAGCGAGCGCGCCGCTTCTATTATGAGCGCGCTTGCCGCGCGCCATTTGAAATAACGTATCTGCACGCGCAAAAACATGAGCACCACATCAGCAGCACCGCCGATCGCCATCAGCGCTTTTATGAAGAGGACGCAACTGCACGCGCTTCGGGCATGCACGCGCATCAAGTACCGGGTTTGAGAAAACCTGGTACCGTGACGTTTAAAAAAAAATTAGTACCGACTTGGTACCGAAGTACCGGGTCTTTTGACAACACTACTTCAGAATCATGCTGGAAATCATCTAGGTCATCCAGGTACTTTTTGCTACTCTTTCACGAGGACTGTGAATTTGGACATACTCGACTTGTCATACACTGTTTTTCGCCTACTAAATAGTAGGGAAGTATGTGATGATTTCGGATGAAGCCTTTAAATTTGTCTGATGAATCCTTCAGTGTTTGAACATTGAATCCTTCAAGTGTTTACTTAATTAAAATCTTAGTCTATATCTATAATATATTCTATGTCTCGTGAAGTCATTTAACAGCTTGGTGTGTTTCTGAGGAACAGACTGAAATTGAAGTCATATGCAAAACAATCATTCTGTAGAAAACAGAATAATGTGTTTTGCAGGTATTTATATAGTTTACAGAGGCAATTTTAGGCCTTAGTTAACTTAAATAAGCTGTTAGAGTAGATGTCAAAATGTCAAATTAGAAACAGAGGTGTTTACACCCACTGATTTGAACTGTAAAACAAAAACAGGAATACGGTTTCACTTTCCTCAGAAACATCAGATCCAGATTTCCAGGACCATGACAATCACCTTGATGGCTTTTTCCTTATTATTCTGTGCCCTATCAAATGTGCTTAGACTCATGTTTTCTGTCTCCTGCATCAGATCAGCACCGAAACAGCTTGAGAGATTATCCCGGACATACTATTTCATCTCTCCTGTTTATAAGTGCGTCCTGCCGGGTGGAGCAGTGGCTTAGACAGCACTTTGTTCCCCATGCCGAACTGAGATAGCCTGTGCTGCATTTGATGGTTGATTGAACACAAAAAATAATCAGCTGCATCCTGCAAGGAAGCTTTGAAAGTGTCTGTTTTCTTTTTCCAGACCACCCCCCAAATTTTAGACCCACTTTTGTTCCCCGACAGCAACGTTTTCTCCCTGGTGTTAAGGATCTCTGGGAAAGTGGAGAAAATCATGGGTCTGTTTTGGAGGCCCAGGCCAAGAGCTCCTGGCGTTTTCACACCAAGTCATTAGATGTTGTGCCTGGCTTGTGTACTGTAATTGGATGATGTGTTCCTGAGAGCGAATGAGCTGAAGTTTGTGGTTGCAGGTTATTCAAAAGTGTTTATTTAAGAGCTGATAATGCAAATATTAGTCTGTTGAATCTGGTCAGGTGAATAGTTTGAATTTGTGCTCCGCCATTTTTCTTCTCACACCACGTAACATACAGACTTCATTCAAAATGTTTTCACTGTAGGTGTGCTATTTTTAGTTTTTATTTTAACCTTAAGATTGGACTTTTCTTTGTTATAGCCTATTTATTAATTATCTAATAGTCGTGCATTTTAATTTGGAATAAAAAAAAATATTGGCAATATTAGATTGAATTGTGGATGCTCATTTACAGTAGGCTAATCTTTAAAAGTACTAATAATTTTCACAACCAAAACAGAATCAGAGCTTAAAGTGTAATAAACACTAATAGTTTTTGGTTTTGTTGGATCAGAGTGTTAACTTTTCTGGTGTTTATTGGGGCAGTGTGGACTAGGCTATAGCCTTAAAACTTATGCTTACTTGAAGCTTTAACACTATTTGTTTGCTGTTGTGCCGTATAAGCAAAGAAATGTCCTTCAGGAACTGTAAATCCAGATTCATCTTGTTCTTATAATGTTTTTTTACACACAAGAATAAGATGACATTTTTTGGACAGATCGCATTTGGATAGTGTGACTTCTGCTCTGCACACTCTAAGGACTCTGTTCAGACTGGTTTTCTCTGCACTCCTTTGCCCTCGGTGAGGATTCCATGTGCTTTCCGTGTCTGCGTGAGTTAGTAGAAACGGCCTCTTCTGTAATCAGTTCAGCTCGGCCGTTTTGTTTTGGCAAAGCCTCTGGCACAGGGGAAACCTGGGCTTCTCAGTTTCCTTCTCGAAAACTCTCTCAAGACCAGCTGTTGGAGAAGTATTCAGACGCCCCAGAGATGACCCACAATTATGAAAATGAGGTATTAATAGATTTAAATTACATCCAAATGGCTGTCGTGTAGATGCACAAGGAGTGCTGCCTTTTTTCAGCTGAAATCATTAAGAAAACTAGCTGGATATGGTTCAGCGGATCTGGTCACTGGTTACGTTTGTGTGTGCGTGTTTCTGAGACAGAGCGAAAGTGCAGGAGATGATATACAGAACTTTCTCTGTAGCAGTTTGTAGTCAGTACTCAGACCACGGTGCAGGAAATAGGTTTCTCGTTGTTATTATGAATATCTTTCTATTATTTTGTTATTATAAAGCTCCTTCCCCAGTATACTCAGTCAGTTTATGAAAGCTAAGCTGTAAAAACAGGCCAGAAAACATCAATATTATAATGTTAGAAGTCTTAAAGGTACAGTAGCAAAAACAGTCAGTTGAATTCTAAGGGTCATTTGGAGAGTCCTATATATTATAGGCAGATATTGGATATGTATTAATGACATTGTATGTTTAATGCCCTGTTTTAATATGCCTTCAGTCAGTTCAGTTGTAACTTAAAGGCAAATGGCAACATGAAATGTAACAAGTTGTGTTGTCTAAATTCACATTAAAAAATACTTTACGTTTTATTGTGCTTTTTAAAATAAAGTAGTAAAAATTTATAATATCAGCCATTTATTGGTTATCGGTCATAAAATGAAAATTGTTATTGGCTTTTTAGAAGAGATTAGGCTATGTTGTCATGCAAAGGAAATGAAATGCTAAACAATATGAGCATTCGAAGACTGGACACAGTGACATTTGGGAGATTGTAATGGCAAATTGTGATGTACACTCAAAAGCAGGGCCATGTGATCTTATTATGTATACAGTGAATATTTATATACATGGCTTCTATGTGATTCAGAACCAGTGACCACCAATAACTTTTAATGATGCCAAATAACCCTAGCAATGGAAGGACACACCTGTACATTGACACAAGCAAGCTACAGTACACAATGAAGACACCTCTACGTTGAACTAGATTAAGTGACATTATATTTCTTTGTGTTTAGTTCTTTGGATCATATTGTTGTATATAGAGTAATTTATATACAATGTTGTCATGTTAGCACATGTTCCAGTGCAAGTAGGGCTGATTTAAAATATGTAAACCCAATTTGAGCTCAAGGCTGATCTGAAATCAATCCACAAGAAATCAATCCACCTTTCAGCATCTCGTGACAAGATGCGCTAAAACAGATGAAGTGCTGAAAATGAAACAATTTCCTGGTCTAATCCGACAAGGTTGCACAAGGGCCCTTGTCTTTGGGGAGGGCTGGAAGATTTATCTTTCTTGGACACCCTCCTTCTCCTGTTGGACCTGCCTAGCAGTTCCTGTAACATAATCCTCCTTTACTGTGGTACTTATCTGTGGATCCATGCACATGTATAGGGAAAGCTGCAGCATACTACACCTGGTGGAACAACAGAGCATGATGTTCACTTGAGTCGCTCAAAACATCGAATGGTCCTCTTGATTCCAAGCATTTGGCCTTTTGTGTGGCAAGTCACTAAGAGCCTCTTGAAATGATTAGGCTACATGGTTGTCCACTCAAGCATTGTGGTTCCTTTTTTTTTTTTTTTTTAGTTCTGGCTTATTTTATTTATTTTATTTATTTACCTTTATTTTACCAGGGAAGAAAATCACATTGAGATTACAATCTCTTTTACAAGTGAGTTTAGTTTTAGTAGCGTTTTTGGTTAAAGGAAACTGATATGTTTTCTGTCTTTGGATGTTTATTTTGAGATATAAAGGCCATTTGTGCAATAATTTTCAGTTTGGAAATTCTGCAAACATTATTTCATACATCTTAACAAATTAAACCATTATTTAATTAACAGTTCATTTGCTATTAAAGCTCCAGTATGTGACTTTGGTATTTGACCACAAGAGGGCGCAGTTTCCAACAATAACAAAGGCGAAGCTTGATGACGCTATGAAGGAGGTGACGATGGGAGATGTCGTTTTTAATGCGTTTTCACCATCTAGCGATATATCTACATGGAATTAATGAATCATGATCACGGATGAGGTAATTTATTCGTTTTTGTATTACCTGTATGTCTGATCGTATTATTTTATGTCATCATAATTAATGAACTGCAAGGACCGTGAAATGTTATGCTATATTATCCCGTTACAACATACAGCTATTTGTCAAATGATTTGTTTGGTTAATGTTGTGCAGTTTTACGTTTTTATGGTTAATGCCGTGTTGTTTAACGTGTTCAAACCAATATCTAAAAGTAAATTTGAACGAACATTTGCAAGTAATGACTAAATATATATTTTTAACATCATATCCGATTGTATTTAATTGTACTGCCATAATCTCGGTCACCACACGTGATAAAAAGCCTTACCAAAGTACAAAGAGCAATATAACTTTGTTTATAAGTGCTATTATTGACAGTTGCATGTCTTACCTGTCTCAATACACTCGCGAGAGCAGAGTCTTTGTCAAGTCCAAGATTGACGCGCAGCTCTCTCCATCTCGAAAACGCCTGGCCGATATTTATCCAGGTTTTATTCCTTCGTTTGTCACACAGTCTGCGTGTATCAGAATATGGACGCTTTCGTTTTGTTGGCACTTCAATACTCGCCAAAGAGTAATCGTGATCCATAACAGCTATAACCATACAGTCTATGGCTATAACGCTTTAACCACCACTTCCGCATTTGACCATGCGATATTCCGGTGTGGTGGGTCATATTTTTTATTTTATTCTTTTTTTTTATTCTTTGTCAGACGTCTTTATTGTTTATTGTGATAAGAAAAAAACCTCAATAAAGTTGTTGTAAAAAAAAAAAAAAAAAAAATCCGGTGTGGTGGAATATCCTATCACATGGTCCACACCGGAAAAAGGATTGCGTCACTGAGGCGCGACATTTCTTTTCCGGGACGGCCAGTTATTTAAAATCGGAATTTCTCTGAAATAAAAAATCTTTGGAGACTTTTGAGATATTGTAAGTACACAACTGGAGGAAATATATCACCCTGTGCAAGTTATTTTTGGAAATTTTATTACAAAATTCCTACATATTGGAGCTTTAACAATTGTTCTTTGTGTTTTCCATTCACATGCTGTGGTCCCTGAGAAAGACACTTAGGTTATGTTTACACGACAGTTTTCAACTGAAAACGGAAAACTTTGTATGATTTTTGGCCTTTCGTTTACACGACAATGACGTTTTTGGGGCCTGAAAACGTCTAAAAACAGGTTTCAAAGTGCAAGGTTTTGAAAATGATACGTGTTCGCAGGGTTTCTTGGTGCATAATACAGCCTTTAGGGTGTATTATATGTATGTAGGGTGTCCCATTTGTCATTTTAAGTTTCAGAAGCGTGTTCACGAGCGCTTCCTTTGCGGTCAATATGCGCACTTTTGCCAAGCCCGCACTGATGCGAGCTTTGCAACAGACATCTTCCCGACAGTCAAAGCGCCGCTACGTCACGAAAGTGCAGACTCGTAGGAAGACGGCCATGCTTAGGGTGCCATTTGGGACAGGGCCTTAGTGTACTGTAATTTACTTTACATAAGTGTCAGCTAAATAACAAATTAATTTACTTTCCCTTGTGTCCACAGGCCCAGCTCAACCTCCTGATTGTCCTGCATCGTCTAGCAGAGGAGTCCAAGGTGAAGGCCTTTGAGGAGAAATCAGCAACCATCAAAGTTCACCACGTCAGAGCTGTTGCAAAGGTATCCAGCACCACCATAATAAATTAGCTAATTAAGAGCCCTATAAGATGCATTCACTTTTTGTAGCCGGGTTCTATATGGACAGATATTTTGTTTTGATTATACATTTATACTGTAGATTTTATTACCACATTTTTATTTTATTTTTGTATGAATTATTATTATTATTATTATATCATTTATTTTGTAAAGCATTTTTGTAGTATTTATTGCCATTTTTTTCATTGTTGAATGCAAGGCAACACTGTTAAATGATGTTAAAATAGTTTATTTTTTATTTTTTGTGCATATACTGTATCTTTACTTTCCCCCAGATCTATTGAACATGGTCTTATGCACAAAATATGCTACTTAGATTGAGGACTATCCACATATTTGGTCTTGAACCCTTGTTCTGTGAGTGTAGGTCTCTTATGTAAACATTTAGTTGCGTTTAAGTGACTTTTATCTCTGGTCTCTGCGCCGTTGAGCTATCAAACAAAGTGTACTTCTAACTTCCCTCCTTTATTCTTCAGTTGATTTATTTTAGCCTGAGGTCCAACAATGTGTTGAGGCAGTGATGTTCTCTAACAAGCACAGTGGGTACCTAAGATTTGGCTGGGTTAGGTTTCCAATGCATATTAATTTAATCAGGCTGCATTGTTAGCAGATGTCACCCGTGGCCGCCCTATTGATCTTCTCAACAGTATGTGTTACAGCAATCAATTTGGTCATTAGTGAACTGCCAAGAGATACATTATGTGAATGGCAGCTTATCTCCAGGTCTAGTCTACCATTCCCATTGCAGACTATTTGTTAGAGTTCACATCAACGCTTACAAATGGGAAGAAATTGGCAGCTGTGTGCACCCCTGTGCTGATTACGATAGATTCAAATATAACTTTAAACACCATGCTGGAGTGCATGGAATTTAGTTTTAAACAAAATCAGTACAAAATAGCAGAAAAACACACTCCCACTCACCAGTTCAATTACAGGTAAAAAAAAAGAGAACAAATTATATTTTCCATAAAGAATTCAGGTCTAATTTTAGGACCGTTACGATTTTTTCCACTGACACATTGTTTTGACCTGTAGATGTTCTTAGTGACATTCACACTAAAGTGATTAAACAATTTTTTTTTTTTTTTTTTTTACTCAGTTTTCAGGAATGAACGCATGTGTTTGATCGTGAATGCAGTCCATGCTTTGGCAGAGTTGACGTGTTGATTGCTGTTGGATTTAGTTTAGATATAGTGTTTTACTATAGATTAGGCCCAGCTGAATCTCCTGTAATTTCTATTTATTTATTCATCTATTGTTTTGAAGTTCAGGCCTTTCATGACCTGAAAAAGGAATTAAGGCAGCAAATGAACTTGCTCATATTGCAGCCGGTATTCGGCTACATCATCTTGCAACCGCCCCTTTGATGGATATTTGTTCTCCAGCGCTATAGATTTGAACAGGGCACCACATCAAATGAGTCACAATAACACTGAACAGAGATCCGGCCAATTTTGAGTCATCGTGCTGCGTTTATTTTCACGAGGGAAGGCAGCTTATTTGATTAAGATGTAATTGTGTGCAGAGTGCTCCTTGTACAGATGCACTTGAACAGCAGGGGCATGAAAAATTCGATGCTTGTTCCAAATCAAGACTAAGTCATGATGGCCTGTCACAACTAAACATGTTAGGAATTACACGCTTTGCAGAGTTCAGGCGCAGACTGGTTCAGCATGGCCGCCTTTGAAAACAGGTGTGTAATGTTGAGCTCTGCCATGGAAAGTGGGATTTTGAGGAAAAAAATGGGGGCATGACTGAGAAACTGGGTGTTACCACACGATATAGGCTATTAGTAGTTTCTCTAAATCAGGGGTCAGCAACTCTCTGTACATGAAGTGCATTTTTAGTAGTTTCACAGTGTAAATCTATTAAATCCATAAACACAATTACATATATTTCAGTTCATCGTATATCTTAAAATACATTTAATATTAATGATATATAATATTTGATCTACATTTGATTTACATAGATACATACATGAATATATATGAACACTCAAATACTGATAACTTCCAAGTATTTTCCAGAAAGCAAAAAGCTGAACAGACCCTAGGCTATCAACCATGCAAAGCACTTTGGTTTACTTGCATTACCCACTGAAAGTGCAGTGCTGCCCAAATTGATCAAAGGGTTGTGATGCTGAAGTTTGTTGAATATTTCAGTTTCATCACCCTTTGATAGTGTTTGGCTTTCCATTCAGCTCATAGCTAAGAACCGAGGAAGGATTACTGCAAGAATTAGATTGACATACAGGTGCAAATGTCCTTTTTAAAATGTATAAATAAAACAAATAAACAGGCTATTTATCTCGTGCCAATGATTACCCCTCTGTGATTTCCCCCTCCGGTGACGACCCCTGCTCTAAGTAATTATATTTCTTCTCTTTGTTACAGAAACTGTTAAAGAGCACACGTGGATAACGTGGATAACAGGAGCTCCCCACCACAACCCTTTGTTTGTTCTACAGCATTGACCCTGTGACCTTAAATTTACTTAAAGACTTTAGTATGTATGATCTATGGTGTGAAGCACACTACAAATTTGGGACTGGTGAAGATGAACATTTAACTTCTATTATTTCCTTACGACTTTTTATGTGTACAATGGAATATATATTCCCTCAAGTTGGGCCCGTTATTAGGCTGTGATCCATGATAATTTTTTCTTCATGACTGTTGAACTTTTGCTTTTTAAAATTTGTGTGAACCATGAATGATAGACAGTATCTAGGCCAGATATCTAAAGTAACACATGTGTCCCTCATCTCTTTGGATCATATTATGACTTAATACCTGTTAATAAACAATTTGTACCGCTTAACTTGGGTAGCACATGGTTGAGTAACCGTGCAGTGTTTCTTTCCTCGCTCTGTAAAGCAACAAGATATCTGGCTCTCGGCCACTGACAACATTGGGACCATTATCAGTGGCTGCTCACGAAAGCAGGTTTTTAGCAGGAAAGTTTGCTCGGATGATATTTCGCTCTCCTGTGTTGACTCAGTATCAAATGGACATCTTGTAATTTTCATTTCAAATTTAATCGCTACTATCTAACTGACCTATAAGAAAATACTTCGGTAAATCAGTATCTATGAAAATAGTCCTTTTTTAGTTTTTCTGACATGTTCAAAAGTTTAGGGTCGATAAGATTTTTAAATGTTTTTGAAAGAAGTCTCTTGCTCACCAAGACTGGATTTATTTGATCCAAAATACAATAAAAACAGTAATATTGTTTCTTTTTTAATGTCTTAAATGTAATTTATTCCTGTGATGGTAAAGCTGAATTGAATCAGCACATTTGATACATCATGTGATACATCAGCATCATTACGCAGTCTTCAGTGTCACATGATCCTTCAGAAATCATTCTTATTTACTGATTTGGTGATCAAGAAATACTTTTTTTTATTATTATCAATGTTGTAAATATTTTTGTGGAAACCTTGATACTTTTTTTCAGGATTCTTTAAAGAATAGAAAGTAAAAAAAGAACAGCATTTATTTGAAATGGACATCTGTTGTAGCAATGTATCTCTGATTTCGCTTTTGATCGATTAATTTGATCCTTGCTGAATAAAAGTATTAATTTCATTCACAAAAAAAATTTTGAACAGTAGTAGTTTCTATATAATTGTTCTCTTCAGGTGTCGGTCAGTTCTGTGCTTGCATTTGCTCCATGCATCTTGCTCCATGTTGTGTGGGACCATAGGGCCTGACCTGACCCCAGGACCACAGGAAAGTAAATGTTTGGGTCTCACTTTTCGGTTGTATCCCACCAATGATCACGGGACATGGGAGTCACTCTCCTCTAATCCTTCTGTCAGAATTAATTGGGCTGCCAGGGATTGATCAGTGTAGTGTTTGTTCTTTCTGCCCGCCTTCGAGTTTTGAGAAGAGTTGCCTGTTGATAACAGTCTAGAATGTTCTCCAGACCTCTGAATCCACCTCTCTTATCTTCATCTTTCATGTGTCATCTTCATCCTGTTCATCCTCACCCATCTACATCCTCACAGTGGGAACAGTGCTGTTTATTCTTCTACTTTTTCATCATCATGCTCTTTGAGATGTAGTATGTCTCTTTGACAGGAGCAAACTGGGAAAGCGATCATGATTAGCCTTGTCATGCATGACCAGACGAGGACAACAATGAGAATATATCCAACATGTAGACAATTTTTTTTTTTTCACACTAAATACTTAAATTGTCTGTTTCTCTGAATGCTGTTAAAAATGGATATCACACATGTAAATATAACTTTTAACATTTAAAGACATTTCTCACAGTCCATATAGATCCATATGTCCAGAACGGCCATTAAGTGTTGGGGGTGTATTGTTATTATTATTATTATATTTGATGTTCAATGCTATATAGAATCTGTTGGGCATTTATGGGCATTTATGGATATAAAGTAGGGTTACGTATACATTGTCTCAACTTTGGTCATAATGAAGAGTTAGTTGTGACTTGTTTATATCCCTCTTTAATGAGAGAGATTCCTAGATTCCTTGGTTAAGCATCGGCTTCTGGACCATTTCAATGGAAAAGGAGTATCCTATAGTTCTTCAATCAAAAGAGTATGTTGTCATCTGGCTAACAATTTGAGGAGGTATACTCTCAAGAAAGTCAAGTCAAGTCAACTTTATTTATATAGCGCTTTTCACAATACAGATTGTATCAAAGCAGCTTCACAGTATTAAATAAAATAGTACATCAGTGTTTGTTTCTAGTGTAAAACGTCCACGTTTGGTAATGCTGATCAATAGTATTGTTGATTGATTAATTAAATTAAGTATCCCCAACTGACCAAGCCAAAGGCAACAGTGGCAAGGAACCGAAAAACTCCATCAGGTGACCTAATGGAGAAAAAAAAACCTTGGGAGAACCCAGGCTCAGTCGGGGGCCAGTTCTCCTCTGGCGTTTATGAACTAGAGACCGGATTTAACTATAAGATTAAAAATATTATATAAATGCCTGGCTGAAGAGATGCGTCTTTAATCTAGTTTTAAACTGGGAGAGCGAGTCTGAGCAACGAACAGTATCAGGAAGGCTATTCCAGAGTTTTGGAGCTAAATGTGAAAATGATCTCCCTCCTTTGGTTGATCTGGATATCCTAGGTATGACCAAAAGCCTCGAATTTAGTGATCTTAAAGAGCGCGATGGATTATAGGGCGATAGAAGATCCGTTAAATAAACTGGAGCTAAGCCGTTTAGGGCTTTATATGTCAGTAGCAATACCTTGTAATTTATACGGAACTTTATAGGTAACCAATGTAGTGATGATAAAATTGGTGTTATATGATCATTATATGGAAAAAAAAAGGAACAAAAGCTGTCACTGGGATGGTACCCTTTAGAGAGAAAAAAATTACCTTTATACCTTATTTACCCCTAAATGGTGCATATTGCTACTTTAAAGTCGTCATGAAATGGAAGTTGTGATAGTCTTTTCTTCCCTATTGTAATGTATATCTGAGTGAGATGGCTTTTCGAACTAGATAAAATGTAGAGCAGAACTTTATCTCATCCACTGGGAATTGATTGAATTGATCGTTGTGATTTGCTATTGCCGTGATCTCATGTGAGTGACAGGTTTTCCCGCCCTTGTGGCGTCAGTAAACACGTCATTAGAGAAGAGAAGAAATGTTGCTGCAAGAGGGAGGGGAAGTTATTTTGATTAAAGATTATGAGGGCACATGAATTTAAAACAAATAATGATCTGTACAGAATAATCATTTATAATAAATACATACTATAATCCATTAAAAAGTACCTAAAGTGTACATGTTAGTACCTAAATGGTACCTTTTTGATAAAGGAGTGCCGCAGTGACAAATTTTGTACCTTTTTGTCTGAGAGTGTAGATGTGAGTCTTATATAGTCATATTAGAGACTAGCTTCATCAAAGAGTCCAGAGTCTATCAAAGAAACAAGTCTATTGATGTGTCTTTGCAAACTCCTAAGGTTTTTGTGACTTATGCAGCGCTGAGCTAATGGAACTTACTGCCATTGCGATGGGGTATGGTGATGGTCCTCTTGGGGAGATGGTCCTTCTGCTTTCCCAGCCCAAACCAGCTTCAGGAGCCAAACGCTCCCTATCCCTTCTTTGAAGTAGCGTAATGGTGATGCCATATAAGCTGACCCTCTGTGGCATTGCGGTTTGTGGTAGGGATTCCTCATCCCCACCTGCTTATGTTACCCAGCGATCTGCACTGACCCTTGGCATTACATGATTTAAAAGGGCTCCAGGCCCTCTGATGTCATGCAAGGTGTTCATGTGCCAGATGGGTGCCATGCATAGGTTATTCTTTTTACTTAACCGCGGCTTGCAAAGCACTTAGCTTTTATTATTGAGCTAGAAACGTACCTTTACTCTCCAAATTATGTGCCATGATGCATTGGAAAGATATTCACTATGGTAAAATACATGTGATGTTTCTCGGCCATAGAACATTGATCATTTACATTTTAAGACAAAGCTGGTTTCTCAAAACACTTTTTTAAAGCTCAGTGTGATTTACTAAATTTATTGCAAATTTTCCAGTTTTATTTTATATTACTCTCGTACCAATAGCATCCATCACAGAACACTAAGAGATTATTATTGTTGTAATTTAGTTTTTTGACAACTTTTCTGTTTTTCTATAATATATTATATTTTCACTTTGTCTATTCATTAAGTTTATTGTTCAGTAGTTCCTTTTCATAGGTTCACTCAACGATGTGGAAGCCGTTGCTATGGGAACACCTTCGGTGTCACGAATGTCTGAAGCCCTTATACCATCACAGCATTTTTTTGGCCAGTAGGGCTTAGCACCACCCCAAGAATGTCACGTATGCTTCATATCAGCGTGCTACATGCTATTTCATCATATTTAATTCCTTCAGGAAGCGAATTTTCTGCTGCATTTCAGAGCAGTTTTCACTCTCAAGTGGACACGAGTTACAGGAGATGCATCGACCTGTGCGACAGGTTCATCGCAGTAGGAGACACTCATGACAGGTGTGTGCAATGCTTCAGCCTTCAGCATGCTCAAGCTTAACGGCCTATCTGATTGTCGACAATGCGATAGTCTGTGTTCAAAAGTTTTGCGCTCGAGGCTCACCTCCTTTCTGAGGAAAAAAGGTTTGTCTAACCCCCGCCATTCCGTTTCTGCGGTTGCCGAGACTCCGCACGAGACAAACGCTTGGGGTGATTATGAGTCGGAGCACATGCAGAGCACATCTCCCCGAACCTCGTGACTCGATTTCTTTCGGTTGTGGCCCATTTGACGATGAAAAAGGGCTTGCAACCCAGAGAGTGAAGGCTATATCCTCATATGGCAGAGATTCAGCCGAGCGGAAGTGGATGTGTTTGCTTCGAGCATGCCTCTGGGAATAGATGCTCTGGCTCAGGAGTGGCCCAGGACCAGACTTTTTGCCTTCCCACCATTTTGTTTACTCTCAGTGGGTGCTGCTCAGAGTACGAACAGATGAAGTAGGACATCTGTTGTTGGCTGGCCCAGTTCTGGCCCACTCAGATATGTTTTTCAGACCTGTTCAGTCTGTTAGTCAGTCCTCCTTGGGTGGTTCCCCTAAGATCAGACCCAGGGTATGATTTGGCACCCCCTTCCAGACTTATGGAATCTGTGGGTGTGGTCCCTGAGCGGGGCGCGTTAATGTATTCTGGTCTCTCGGCTGAGATTACAGATACTATTCTAAATCTTAACTCTAGGGCCCCTTCCTCGAGGCATCTGTATGCTTTTAAGTGGAATCTTTTTGCCTCTTGGTGCAGGCAACGTGACCTGGACCCAGTTCATTGCCCTGTCGGTTCAATACTGGAGTTCTTGCAGAGTCGCTTTTCGGCAGGGACAGCCCCAGCCACTCTTAAGGTTTATGTGGCAGCTATATCTGCTGAGCATGTGCTTAAGGGGGCTGTTTCTGTTGGTCAGCCAGAATATTTTAAACTTGCATGTGAAAAGGTTAAGAGAATAGGGGATCTACAGGCTCTTTCAATCAGCCCTCTTGTATGGATTTTGTCCTGGGTTGGTTAAAGTCTTGTTGCGATCTAGGCCAGGTTATGTTCCTAAGGTTGCTTTGACTCCTTTTTGTTGCCAGCAAGTGGTCTTGGAGGCTTTTCCCCCTCCTGATTCGGAGACCGGGAGCAATGTGCACCCATTTGCAATTGTTTGTGTGCAGAGCAATTGTTTGTGTGTTTTGGCGGTAAAAAAAAAAAAGCTGCCGTCTCCAAACAGAGAATGTCTCATCGGGTGATCTAAGCTATTTCTGTGGCCTATGAGGCACATGGATTGGCTTCGTCTCCAGTTGTGTGTGCTCATTCCACCAGAGGAATGGTTTCTTCTCAGGCTCTTTTTAAAGGCTCTTCTTTGGAGGATATTTGTGTTGCTGCAGGATGGTCCTCTCCGTACAACTTTATCAAGTTATACGGTCTGCACATGAGGATGGCTCCTGGCTCCAAGGTTTTATCTGCTTGAGCGGACGCTTTCCCCGGTCTTCCAGCTACTCTCAGGTATGTGAAGGCATTATGGTATATTGTTCCCATAATAACTGCTTCCGCAGTGTTGAGTGAACCTATGAGAGGGAACGTCTCGGTTACGTATGTAACCTTGGTTCCCTGAGTAGGGAACGGAACGCTGTGACGCCGGCCGTTCTCTTACCTTCGATAAGTAGCTTCCTTCGTCTTGGAAATCTGATAAAATAGTGCGTAGCACGCTGATATGAAGCAAACGTGACGTGTTCTTGGGACAGTGCTAAGCGCTACTGGCCAATAAATGGCGTGATGTATAAGGGCTTCAGACATTCGTCACACCGAATGTGTTCCCATTTTCAACAGATTCTTCCTGATGTGTGAACTGGCCCAAAACTCTGGCACATGGCCTTGGGCCAGTGGGCAATCCTTATTGTTAAACCCTGCGCTGTGTTTTTTTTTTTTTTTATTATTAATGTGACTATCTTGATACTCATTGGAGCCACTCCAAACCGTTAACTTCAAGTTACTTTAGATAAGCTATAAAATCTTTTGGTGTACCAACTAAAATATGAACCTGCAAAGAATGAATCAAAACAAACAGATTAGACCCTGTGATGCAGCTTTTAGTAAATCTGTTTCTGCAGGTCATGGGCAGAAGAAGAGTATTGAAACGTATCTCCCACGCTTTGTTTCATTACACCACAGAAGTCATTACATTTAAATGGCTTTGCATTTGTTTGTTTGTGTTACACATGCCCTGATGCAAGGCACCCAGCCTGGAGCACTCTCAAAACATATGTATTTGCACAGCTGGATATTTACAGATGCTGTTCCAGGTGAAGGAGTTTAACACTGTTCCTTACCTCACTAGTTAACCAGCTGGCTCACGGCCCACCTCTTTGTCTCTGGGCTGTGGTATATAGCTCTTTTACTCTTTCATGCCCCTAGGCCCTCTCAGATCTGCCTCTTCTCTAAATGCACATGACTGGCCTGCTTCTAATCTCACTTTTCTAGGGTCTTGGTTGTTTTACTTGTCCAGAATCCCACATAGCTCTTACAATGCCCGGGACCAACTCGAAGCATGCAGATTTAATTTGATAACCCAATGAAAACGCTGAAGAATTGAAATTGGACATGGTGTTTGGAGCACGCACTTGTGGCTTGACTGCAGCCAGCGACTTTTGTGAAAAAAAGAGAAGCTTTTTTTTTTTTTTCTTTTTTTTTTTTTCTTTTTTTTAAATAATTGCATATACACAAAGACTACAATATTCTTCCTGGAGAGCCCAGTGTGGTCAGTGGCTACAGTGTCTTTTAAAATTCTGGAATCACCCTAAGGCAAAGTGGGGTTTGGAAAATATCAGCATTTTCTGATGACTTTGCAGTGATAAGAGAAGACATAAACAATGAAGCTCATGTCAGTGCATAAAAATAAAACGAGTTCAAAACATAGAAAAACAATTTTATGTCAAGAAATGGTAAGGATTTGCACAGATATTGTCTAAAACCCCATTTTGAAACCAAGCTCAATGTTTCCATCCAAGTTACAAATATCCATAAAGTTATATATTGGAATATCAAAAAAACTATTTGCGAATAAAACAGAATATCCATTCCTTTTTGATGAAAGCCTTTGGCTCTGACATTTTGAGAATGACCAGAATAATGTTTTTTTTTCTCTCATTTTCATTTATGCCTTTTGGCAGATGCTTTTTTCCTTCTCATTTTTCAGTTTAAGAATTTAACCCATGATCTTAGTGTCGCGTGCACCAAGCTCTAAGATTTTAGCTATTCAGTCACATGACTTGAGGCACAGTCATATGTCTTTTTTAAATGCATATTTGGGAATGTATTCAGTAAATGTGTTTATATCACAGTTTATGTTCACGTCTTCTAATGAAACACATTTTGGACATTTCATCCCTGTGTTTCAATCCAGCATTTCAATTCAATATCTTAAAATTCACATTAAAATGTGGATGAAAACGTGGCTATTGAGACCAGGGCTGCGTCCGAAATCGCATACTCCCTTGAGTAGGTACTTATTTTGAATAAGTAATAACTTTACGACTGCTAGTCGTAAAGTACATTATATATACACTGCTCAAAAAAATATTAAATATAAAAATATAAAATAAAACTCACCAGTTTTGCATTTGGCTAGGGTCAGTGTCACTACTGGTAGCATGAGGCGATACCTGGACCCTACAGAGGTTGCGCAGGCAGTCCAGCTCCTTCAGGATGGCTCATCAATACGTGCCATTGCCAGAATGTTTGCTGTGTCTCCCAGCACAGTCTCAAGAGCATGGAGGAGATTCCAGGAAGACAGACAGCTACTCTAGGAGTGCTGGACAGGGCCGTAGAAGGTCCTTAACCCATCAGCAGGACCGGTATCTGCTCCTTTGTGCGAGGAGGAACATGATGAGCACTGCCAGAGCCCTACAAAATGACCTCCAGCAGGCCACTGGTGTGAATGTCTCTGACCAAACAATCAGAAACAGACTTCATGAGGGTGGCCTGAGGGCCCAACGTCCTCTAGTGGGCCCTGTGCTCACTGCCCAGCACCAGGGAGCTCGATTGGCATTTCCCATTGAACACCAGAATTGGCAGGTCTGCCACTGGTGCCCTGTGGTTTTCACAAATGAGAGCAGGTTCACCCTGAGCACGTGACAGACAGGAAAGGGTCTGGAGAAGCCGTGGAGAATGTTATGCTGCCTGTAACATCGTTCAGCATGACCGGTTTGGTGGTGGGTCAGTGATGGTCTGGGGAGGCATATCCATGGAGGGATGCACAGACCTCTGCAGGCTAGACAATGGCACCCTGACTGCCATTAGGTATCGGGATGAAATCCTTGGATCCATTGTCAGACCCTATGCTGGTGCAGTGGGTCCTGGGTTCCTCCTGGTGCACAACAATGCCCAGCCTCATGTGGCGAGAGCATGCAGGCAGTTCCTGGAGGATGAAGGAATGATACCATTGAAGGGCCACCACGCTCACCTGACCTACGTCCAATAGAACACCTCTGGGACATTGTGTTTCGGTCCATCTGACATCACCTGGTTGCACCTCAGACTGTCCAGGAGCTCAGTGATGCGCTGGTCCAGATCTGGGAGGAAATACCCCAGGACACCATCCGTCGTCTCATTAGGAGCATGCCCCGACGTTGTCAGGCATGCATACAAGCACGTGGGGGCCATACAAACTACTGAGTACCATTTTGAGTTGCTGCAATGAAATTTCAGCAAAATTGACAAGCCTGCTGCATCATTTTTTCACTTAGATTTCCGGGGTGTCTTTGAATTCAATCCTCTGTAGGTTGATCATTTTCATTTCCATCAAACGATGTGGCATCCTTTCGTTCATAACACATTACCCAGTCCATATTAGTATAGATATCCAGCATGATATTTTTCCCCATTGAGATCTGATGTGTTTTATTTTTTATTTATTTATTAGATTAATTTCAGACATGTTAACAAGTTCATACACTTTGTTTCTATCATATATAGCCAGTCTTTAACTCGCACAAGAAATTGAGCACATATACACATATGTGCATAGAAACCCACATCCATATCCATATGTACCTACATATATATATCCACACCTACCCCCACATACGTGCATACATACATACCCATATACATACACACATATACAGGTACATAAACATACCTACATATACAAACGCTTACATATATACACAAATGCATACATATAAACACAAACACATATACACTAACACTCTTTAACATGTCTGAAAAGGGGTTGGAAGAAGTAAAAACTTATTTAATCCTACCCCTTCTCCAGTATTCAAAACTTACATTTGCTATAATCATCCTGTTTCCAAAGTCTTCTAATCTACGGGAAAAAAAAGAAAAAAGAAATGAAAATTAATATAACCGTATATCAATAGAGAAGTAATCTAATATTATTCTTGTAGTAAATTCTAGAGCCTTGACTTCAAATCCTCAAATCCTTTTCAAAGTGTTCCTTTAATTTTTTTGAGCAGTATAGTATGAGTATGTGTAGTATGAATGTAGTCTGGACATACTACATTCGCCATTATGTGACCTACTAGCGTCAGTTACGTCGCTTCACTTTCATTGATAAATCCTCTCCTGTGGTCTCGTGGGATAGTAAAGTGTCCATCGTATTCACACTTCAGAATCCCGGCGGAAGAAGTAGGTCATCCGGGTACTTTTTTGAGTACTGTGAATTTGGACATACTACTTTTGTCACATACTATTTTTCACCTGCTATATAGGGAAGTATGCGATTGTGGATGCAGCCCAGGTCTTTATGTGAAATTATCCCTCTAGAGCACAGATGCAGAATGGCCCTTGATTTCAGAAAATGGTTTTGTTTTACTTTAAGAGCCTATATGTGTTAGATGAGGGGGAATCAATCACAGCTAAAGCTCTAGATCCTTCTGGCCTGTAGCCTAATGTTTAGATGGGTAATGGGATTACCCATATAACTGTCTACACCCTGGGTTGAAGCCAAAACCATATCAGTAACAGATACTTTTTTTTCTTGATTCATCCTCTTTTCCTTTGTCTTAGGCAAGATGCCAGTTATAATTTAACTACAGTACATAAACAGTCAATATTGCAGGATCTCCTTGATCCACATGGAAATTTTGTTTTTAGTCTCTAAACCAGCTGTTTTTATTCCTAGACGGTTGATTCCAGTGCAAAACAATTCAGTATGCCAGAGCTAAATAACAACTGTTTACTCTGGTTTTACCCCTAAGCAGCACTGGTAAATTCTTTGGACCTCATTCTCTAATAACAGGGATTTTAATATTAACATGATCTTCAGAGAGAATTAGAACCTGCACGATTCAGGTGCATTTGATTACAGGCAGTTCCAGATCTTCATTAGAGTTATTGGAGGTGGAGAACATTTGGAAGGCCCGTGTGTCTGTATTCTTCTTTCATCTAGCTCCCAACCCGCTCTTTGCGGATCATCTAATTTAGCCCTCTGTACCTGAGCTGAACTTTATTACTGCTATCATTACGATTGGTAATCAAAAATAATTTAATATCAACATGCATTAGGGCTTGCAAATGTTTTTTTTTTTGTGTGTGTTCATTACCCATGCAGAAATTTCAGCCATGATGCTAGGGTTTCCATAATTGTTCTTGTCTGCCAAGCAAAATTTGTAAGTTAACAACGCACCTTTCCTTAAAAATCTGCACAATTTGAGTCATTCTTGTCCGTAGCACACACACATACACATACACATGTTGTACCAGCAGTTTCGATCTAATAAAACTGATTCTGAGAAGTCACTTTTGTAAATTACAGCTCAGTAATTTGTGACATGCCTAAAAGAGACACTTGTAAAGACTCAATGTAATGCGTTGTACTTCTCAAAGTATTTTGGGTTCAGTGTAAATGATGGTTGTGTTATTGTATCATATACTGTTGTAAGAAATCCCAGATGCTGCATTATTAAAAAAGCCAAACATCTGCTCACTGGCACATAATGACAGATCTGCAGTAGATTGGTGTAATGCACGAATTGACTTTCGCACAAAAAAAACACACACATTTAGTTGTCTTTTCGAGCTCATTCCCACACTCTTCCCGTGTCACATGATTCCTGCTGCTTCTTTGCTTTGAAACATCTGTTGACAAGGGAGGAGTGTGTTGAATGGCCGAAATACTCCAATTCGCCTGATATTTGACTTCAAACAACACACCGAAGGTCCAGATGATGGGAGAAGACCTTCTAGAAGTTTTCACATGGTTCAACCCAATCAGTTAAGATGATTAGATAATATAATTACGCAGATGCACACGAAACCATGTTCCTTAGTTGTTGCACTTGGTCGTTTGCCTTTGATTAAATATATTAGTTCTCAGATAATTGAACAAAAATAGCATTGCCACAACTGGTTCATGTTTTAATGACTAACCTCTATTGAGCTAATTGTTTTTACAGGTCAGATACATTGCGGATCCAAGGTGTGAGAAGTTATGCATGGTTAGTTATCTGCAATGTTTATACCCTAATGTTATACCCTATTTAAGTGTTGGCCTTATCTCAACAAAGTTCCTCTGTTTGCAGTGCAACACCTGCGTCTCGTCCACTTCTTGAACTTGCTCCAGCATAAAATTGTTCTCTTTATCTTGGTGCACAGTCAAGGACATTGTGAAAGTGAGATGGCAACATTGCTGATGTTTTTAAACTCAAACCATTCTCTCTCTCAAAAGTGTGCAGGAGGGAATCATATGAACGGGCGATTCCAAGAGAAACGGACCTGTCACTGATACAAGCCAATCAAAACTGAAGGTCACTATGATATATTATATAATGATCCCAGCAGCATGAAGACAATCACATAAAAATTCCAGGTAATGTTTTCTAACGAGAGTAATTGTTTGGCGTAAAAGCCAGCAGGTTTGTGTTTGAGCAGATGGGGGAGAATTGGCCACGATTCCCAAGGGATGAAATTTACTCTGCCATGGAGCCCGCCCCATGTTTATCTTTCAGCTTTATTGGATGTTGATGTTGGCCCAGTGAGAGAACCTCTTGTTTAAGGCTATTTTTAAGGGGTGAGCAGAAGGGGGTAGTTCTTGGACTTGAGTCGCTGCAGACCATTGTGCCGTCTCACAAAATTCAGTACAGAGGTAAACCTGGTAATCCTCCATGAAAAATACCATGGACTATGTTCAATCACCACATATACAGTGTTGGACAGTACTGCCCTACAGCAGTATTCTCTGTACTTTACACTATGATTTTCTGGTCGGTAGATCTTTATCAGTTATTTATTTATTCCTCCATTGATGTATTTTAAAATATCCAGCTGCGTTTATGTTTCTTCAAAGCTCCTTTAAAGATCATCCAGAGCCTAAAGTCTAGTGCAACACTGGCAGACGATTTGAAGTAAAGCTTAACCTTTGTCCTCTATAGTGTTATGGGTGTCCCACCAGCTCTTCACAATATTTAAGTAACCATAGAAACCAATCCAAGAAACACTTTTTGAGGCTAAATATTATTTTTGCTGCGCTGGCTGTCCAGTGAGTGGATGACATCACACGATGTGTGTAAAACACTGGATGAGGGCACTGCGCACCTGAGCGGAGTTTATAGATGACTCATGGGAAAACAAACCCTAGGCCCAATTGCCCCTGACTGTGACTGGCGGGCTCTGCTATACTAACTGTTTAGCGCAGGGCAACATGGATACTGACCTGCTAATCTGAGGTGCTTCACCAACACGGTTAGCATAGTGTGTGAACTGGTTGTTATTTTTTATCTTAGAAGTTGTTAGAAAAGCAATTCTGGCAATTTTGAAACTAGTTTTGTATACAATGGAAAATTCAGTTAAGTTATTTCACAAATCATCTGATGCTTTATTTCCTAAGCATGCTTTGTTTCTTTTTTGCACACATTTTCCAGAGTTGAGAAATATTTCACAGCGATATCTCTGCATCAAGGAAACATTCTGAAGTTTTTGGCTGCACTTCACTAGTAATGAGGACTTATCACTATTCCATGGTTTCCTATGCAATTATGCTGTTATTTTGCATTAAACAGGCCAACATCACAATCTAACCTGTTTGAGTTTTGTTCTTAGTCCAGGCACAAGGGATTCTGTGAGGTTTTTGAACAGCAATTACTTACGTTGGATGTTTTGGTGATAAGATAAAATAATTTCTGACAGATGTATAGTGATTTACAAAAACATTTCCAGTTCAGTGTTTCTACAGTGAGTGCTGTAGAAGCTAAAAGAAAGTTCAACCATACAAATTTGCTATTTAATATTATTTAATATTTAATAGTTTTTTTTGGTATATTTTTTGCATGATTTTCCTTGAGTAAGTTAAGTTAGATGTTTTGTTCATAAAATATCATCTTTTTTTTTTCAGCAAGGAGTGCTAGAGAGGCAAAAATAAATATAGTTGAACCATCCAATATTTCTGTTCAATAAATTATTTGACAAAGCATCGGATGCAGAGCACCTAAGCGATTTGTTCTCTTTTTGGTATATCTTTTGTGTGCTTTTCTTAGTAAATATAGCAAAATCCTTGACAGATATTCCAAGGTACATTTCCAGTGTGTTTTTTTTTTTTATGTAAAAATTGTTTATACAGTGTATCATCTTAAATGGTTCATTGCGATCGTTTTTAGATTTTAGCATGTTAATTTTGAGAGTTTGTGAAGTTTAAGCAACACAGTTTCCAATGCACTCTACAATCCCTTGAGCACTCTGGGTAACGCACTGGCCAGAACCTTTTCAGCTATGCCTCAGTGTTAGCATGATTGCCAAGCAAAACATAGAGGTGTATTTGGTTTCAGAAGAGCAGAAAAAAAGCTCCAAGTTGAGAAATGTGGCATTGGCTTGGTCTTAGTTTTGCTTAGTCTGCAGAATAACATGCTTTGTTGAAGAGACATGGACTTTACTCCGTGCCTATTTCAAACATGTTCTCAAGACCTTGGGGCACCAAACTATGATCAATGTGCTTTTGATTGGAGCACTAATGGCTGCATTCAGAGATGTGTTCGGGACCGTTGACCTCTCTTTTGAAGAACTGGCCTATTGGCTATAATGTCAGCAGGTATTTTCCTAATGGCATTGCTTTTATGAAGATGCTACTGAGGTTTTAGCAAACTTTGACAGACCTTAATCGCCATATCACCCATTGTGATATTTATTAGCTGAATTGTGAGAAATCTGTTTGACGCTATTGTATGAACACAAATGGTGAAATATATAATGCCGCTTGTTCAAGCCATCCAAGGGTTTCAATCACTGCTTCCTGACACTTAAATCCTGTAAAGAGCCCATTTTGGGGGGGAATCACTTCTGGCAGGACATTGTTTACATGTGCTCTGCCCCTCTTCACTCTGTCTGTCATCATTTATGGCTTTTGTCCACTCTCCACAGCCATACACGCTGCAAGACTTTGACCGGTCGGGTCGATGGCCGGTTTGAAGTAAGTGTGGGCCCATCTCCTCTAGCGATGCCATGCGGCAGCAGAGAGCAATGTGATGATGAACAGCCGTTATCAGTAGATGCCATCTCTGCCTCTGTCAACGGGGCCTTGCTTGGTCAGGGAGAAACTGAATGCACCGTGGCTCCTTTTCAAAGCATGTGCCAGACGTTCCCTTCTCTTTATGCTACATTTATTACTCCACTTAGATGATATCCTGTATAATTGTCCTTTTTATAAGGTAATGAGGTCATATGGCAGTGACTCAGAAACCACTATACTTTGGAATATGGAATGTGTTGAAAAGCACACTTCACCTCTAATGAAAACATTTTTGCAAATGTTCCTCCCTTTCACCCCACTCCCCAGCAAAGAGCCAGGGTGTGTGTAAACAGCCGTCAGTAGTTCGTTTGGCTCGTGGATTAAATAAATATTTAAGGAGGGGCTGTAGAATATGTTGAAGTATATTACATTACATAAAATTTTGTTAGAAATATGGTGGGATGCAATCAGGGGAGATGCATGTTTTTTCGTGTCATTGACCTAGAGACCCTTCCAAAAATGTTTATTGTGAAGTGCAGGAGATTCGCCTAAATGATTCTAAATAATTTGTAATTCCATGTACACATACACTACCTTTCAAAAGTTTTTTTTTAATGTTTTAGAGGGAAGTCTCTTATGCTTATCAAGACTGCATTTATTTGATCAAAAATACAGTAAAAAAGAATTGTGATATATAATATTACATTTTAAAATAACTTTTCTATTTTATATATTTTAAAATGCAATTTATTTCTGTGATGGCAAAGCTGAATTTTTAGCATCGTTACTCCAGTCTTCAGTGTCACATGATCCTTTAGAAATCATTCTAATATGCGGATTTGGTGCTCAAGAAACATTCTTATTATCATCAATGTTGAAAACAGTTGTGCTGCTTAATATTTACAGTATGTGGAAATCATGAAAATTTTCTTCTGGATTCTTTGATGAATAGAAAGTTCAAAAGAACAGCATTTATTTGAAATCTACATTTTTATAACATGTCTTTGATGTCAGTTTTGTTCAATTTAATGGATCCTTTCTGAATAAAAGCATTAATTTCTTTAAAAAAATCGTACTGACCCCAAACTTTTGAACGGTAGTAGATTTCATTTCATATGAAGGAGGTGTAGATAGGAGACCACACATCACCAATGAGTGACAAAAGCCTCTCTGGAAATCTGTCCTCGCAGTGCAGGTTCCAGACCATTAAAGACCAGACTCTCACTGAGGTATGTGAATGCATCATTTTGTGCCTGGTGGTGCAGACCCTGGAGAAGAGTTTTTCAGTTCTCAAGTCATGCTGAGAGCTGAGGGGTCAATGGCGTTTTTGGACGTTTATCATTATTTAATGAGTTGGATAATTGAGATTTTGAGATGTCCTGAAGGTAAATTCCCAGACTTTAATGAGGAAAACCTTAAGTTATCCCCAGATATCAAGCTATGCTCATTGCTTGGAGCTGCAAGTTTGTGTAGAGTCTATCAAATTTGTTTTTTATGTGATTAAATATTTCTCAAAATATTTCCAAATAATGACTGGGCTTGACTGCTTTCTTGCCTTTTGTCTCTTTCAACTATGAGCTTCAAACCGTTGTGAGAAGTTTTTCTACACTGTATTCTTTTCCAGAAAGTTCGCTTTGGCAAGCTGTTTCAAACTCCCAAAATGAACACCAAGCTAACTACTTTTTTGCCTGATTTGGTTCAAAATGATGTCACACCAGTTTGTTATTCAATTTCGCTTGAAGTAAATCGGGGCGTTTAGACAAAATGTCAGTGTCTAATTAACATCTCAGTTTGGTTTTGTGCACATTATGTAAATTGAATGTTAATGCGATTGCCACTTCCTGAAAATTACAGAACAAGATTGAGCACTCAGAAGAGGAGTGAAAACCGTATTTAGCACTCTTTTTTTTAACACTTTTAGCACCCTCCAGTTCTGTTCAATGGAAATTTTTGCTCATCAACACCCTTGATTAAGCTGTAGTAGTTTTTAGGGAGAATGCTGAGACTAGTAATATCCGGAGGTCTTCTTATTAAGTTGCTGTTTGTACACTCTTCTCTTGAAGAGACCGGAGCATCCTGGAATATAAGGAAGCTCTGGTAAGGAGGTCAGATTCTTTGAGTAATACATTTTAAAACCCTCAGATGCATCCCCAAGAGAGCTGACCACAGTCTCGATAGTGTAGCATTAATTTAATATAGTTCAATATTATAGCTCATAGTTCAAACAGTGAAACAAGACTTTTGCAACACCAAGGATTCACTTTGGATAAAAGCAGCTGCAGATGCATACGTCAAATTCTTTCTCTTTTTTTTTTCAGTTGAAAACGTCCCACTTCCCTATAACATGAATATAGATCTACGTGTGGCACTGTGTCTGCTCCACAGGCTCGATGCAAAGCAACAAATCTAGATTGCTCGCATTTTACTTAAGGGGAAAGTTCACTCAAAAATGAAAATGTAACTATCCCTAACGATGCTGTCTACACTGCATGCAGAGTAATGTTTAAAGGGGTCATAACATGCATTTTTTCGATTATTATTATTTTAGTATGTTCCTTGAGGTTCACTTATAATATTAATAAAGTTTTTTGCACAGAAAATCAATTATTTTCAACCTACATGACTCTGTCTTAAATGATCCATTTTTAAGGAGCGGCTAAAGCTTGTCAGCAAACAGCCACAGTTATGACTGTATCAACATCCACTCGCTATTGCACGAGAGTAAGTGTCGTGAAAACATTATGCGAATAAAACGGTCATTTACAGACAAAGCATTATGAAATCATTTACTTACAGTTTGTGATGCAGCTGCTGTCAGATCCAATACAGTTGGTTGTTTCATTAACAAAAGATTCTTTGCAAACTCTCCATTACACTGTGCCTCATGTACAAAACAAAATGCTCTGAACAAACATATGATCCTCCAATGAGATCTGGAATGCCATTTAAAATAAACCATCCAGTTGTTGCTGGGATCCTTGTGAAGCCTGTAAAGAGACACAAACGACCTGTTTAAACTGGACAAAGTGAAAGTTCTTTCACTCTTCCAATTTTCCTGTTGTCAACAGGCTCAAGCGCGTAGAGTGTGTCAGAAACTGTACACGCATAACAGTGTAGACAGCATCAGTGATTATAATGGTTCTATTTGCTTTTGGCACTCACATACAGTGTAAGCAAATGTCAGCCGTTAAGCGACTGAATACTCTTAAGTTTAAAGACTCTTTATCTTTAAATCATTTAAATATTTGCAATTAGGTTTCTGGTATATTTTTAAATATTTAATAGTTAAGAAAATATTAAATAAAAAATCATTTAAGTAGTGTCTGTATAATTGGTTCCTTTTAACGTAAGTTGTGGTGTCCAGATTATATTGACACATGCATGCAAAATGCATAGTTAGCATAATTAATCACTTTTGGAGTAAAACATATTTTTAACATAGTACTTTTAAAGGTAATGTTCCCCATCATTGTTTGCACTTGCTCATTCCCAGTGTTTTGAGCTCAGGTTGTTTTCATTGCAGACTTTTTGCCATCACTTCCTCCATTACCATCATATGAAATGCCTGTCATTCTTTGAGAGCAGGAAAGCAGGATGTGACCCTGCTTCTATGCACAGTTTCTTTGTCAAGGGTGTTGTATTATCTCTTGAAGAAGTGAGTTAAACGAGGCCTCTTGTCGCGTTGTATCTGAAGCTCTGCAGGACGTCCTAGCATCACCCTGAGCGGGTTAAGCGCCTGGGAACCACCGGGGAGAGTGTAATTAACTTTAGTTGGTGCCCTGCTTTGCTGAACCATGACCTCACTCGGCCCACCCCCTGTGAGTGGCATGTTAGAGCAACATTAGCAGTAATGAGCTTTTATTTGGCAGGTCTGTCTGTGGCAGGTTGCCTCCCAACGCTCACAGTCCGATACCGAGGGAAAATGAAGGCTCGAGAAATGATGCTAGTGGGAGGATGGAATGCACTTTTAGAAACAACGGGGGCGAAGCACAGGAGGTTCTGTGGTTGTGTGTGTGTGTGCGCGTGTTTTCATGGGCTCCTAGGGGCCACCCTGGATGTTTTTTACCGAGCGAAGGTATTCACATAACATTTAAATCATCTCAGTGTGACTTAACCTGCAGATGTAGAGAAACCGAGGAGCATGGGAACAATGGTAGAGGGAATTCTGCAAGGGTCATTATCTGAGAAAGGGCCTAAAAATATGACTGAAGGCTGAATCCGAAATCACATACTTCCTTACTATATACACTCTTAAATAAAGGTTCTTGATGGTTCCATGAAGAACCTTTAACATCCATTGGAACCCTTTCAATGCACTAAGGTTCTCTATACTAGAAAAAGTTTCTTTTAGATACAAAATGTTCTTTGGGGAACCCAAAATGATGGTTCTATGGCATCTCTGCAAAACCACACTTTTGGAACTTTTATTTTTAAGAGTCTAGTACAGTGTTTCCCAACCCCGCTCCTGGAGGTACCCCAACACTACACATTTTCCAACTCTTCCTATTTAATTACACCTGAATCAACTCATCAGCTCGTTAGTAGAGACTACAAGACCAGAAGTATATGGGTCAGATAAGAGAGACATCCAAAATGTGCACTGTTGGTGTACCTCCAGGAGCGGGGTTGGGAAACACTGGTCTAGAAAAAATATTTATAAAAAAAGAGTCATATGTCCAGTTGAGCAGTTGGCAAAAAGTACCCGGAGAGCATTTGTGAATGGCAGTGAAGCTGCACAACTGATGCTGGTAGGTCACATGACAATTACGGATAGTATATGTCTGGATTACATTCACACTACACACATACTATAGAAGTAATTAATTATTCTAAAGAAGCATGTACTCAAAGATTTTCGACACAGCCATAATGTTTTTGTTTTTTTTAGATGAGAAACCAACTGTAGTGATGGGGCTGTGGTGTGGGAAGTGTGATTAGCTTGGTCGTCAGAGGAATAAAGCAAGCAAGTGCAGGAATCTTGACCTGCGGGTTCGGTCCTCGCTGCCTGCCGGGCCAGGAGAAAGAGGCTCTCCACAGAGGCGGCCTGGAATCCCAGTCCAGCCGCCCTCCCTTTCATTACTCTAGTGCTCCCGCTGTGGAGTTAGTGGGCATCAGCAGCTCAGTCTCCCCCTTCTCTTCATCTACACCTATAGATGAGGTCCCGGTCCTGAAGATGGAGACCTCCTGCTCCTCTACTCCCCCGTGTCCTCCTATTGTTGGGAAGGGAAGGGGGGTGAGTGTCCACCCTCTTGAACACACAAAGAGGGAAATGAAAGTTGTTTCCAGCGTGTCTGAGGTCTAGGTGGAAGGCTTTAGCGGCCTCCTCTCAGGGGCCTGCTTACTGAGATGAAGCACAGCATGCTTGTGGGAAATCACCTTTTTTGTGTGTCTTAAAGCTTTTCTTCTGTGATATCTCAGCTTCTTGTTGTGTAGGCTCACAATGGTTCACATGAAGTCTGACGAAGGTATCATAGCATGTAAAAGCATGAAACTCAATATGAATAATATGTTTTTTGGATGTCTTAAACCATCCGTTGGTGCACTGCGGTTTATAATTGGTTACCTTAGAAATGTGGCTTAATGTGATTTACAAAAGGAATAACATTCCTCTGCATCAGAGCCACAATCAGATTTTAGGGTTAGAAATATATTGCGAAAGATGGGGTACTTTAATGCATTTTTCTTGATCGGAACATCATTATTTGTGAGATTAGTTCCATCTGAACAGGATTATCTAATATTTGTCATTATCATAATTTTTACACTAAAAGACTGTAAAAAATAAAGATAAAAACCTGTTAAATGGTTAACGATAAGTTTGCATACTCTATACAGTGAAAAACGAATAATCTAATGGCACATTTCATGTCATTTTACAATAAAATACTGTTAAATGTATTTAAATGTTTGAAAAAAAATCCTTTTATAATTTGCAATGAAAAAAATGTAAATTGACATTCCCAGAATTCTCTGTGTGACAGCTCACATTTGAGAAATAACTGTTTCTTTTAGTGTTTTTTTTTAAGTTATGTATACATTAGGGTTTTGTGACATTTTATGAATAAAATAATTAATTTCTCTAAAAATAACCAGAATCTTACTGACCCTAAAGTTTGGAATGTAGTATCTTTGATTGGGATTCTGTTCACAGCTAGGATAAATTGGCCGCTGGGGCTTCTTGCCATAGATAGAGGATTATTTTCCCCCAGTACCTAGGCACGATGGTCCTTTTTATATAATATATTGAATGATGTATCCCGTGTTGGCCAAACATTTTTGTACTTGTATCCAGGGTTTGAAATTAACTTTTTAATTTTAACTTTTAACTTTTGAAATTAACTCACCGGCCAATTTGACTACTAGATTTTTACGTTTACCAACCATTCAGAACTTCTACTAGCCAAAAAAAGAAAAGAAAATGAATAAACCAGATTAACTACGTAACAGTTTATAAAAAAAAAAAAAAAAAAAAAAAATATATATATATATATATATATATATATATATATATATATATATATATATATATATATATATATATATATATATATATATATATATATAAAATAAAATTTGGATTTCATGCATTGATTTCTTGTTCAAACAAAAACCTGTCATCCAGCCATCTCCTCCCTTCCTCTTTCATCCTAATCACCAAAAATGTATTTTAGGTGGACAGATCAATACAGTACAAAGAACATAAAAAAAAACTAGGATGTTGGAAAATAACAATGTCTTTTCTGTTAACCAAATGCTTTTTAATCTTCGCTATTTCTTCAATGCAAATGAACAAGTGCACCATTATTTGTTGCATAGTGACGTGTACAGTAAGTAAGCCTGATATGCACAGGTTCTGTGCAATATGCTGTATTTAATATATAAAAAATGTTGACTCACAATATGAGTATTTGCACTAAATCTGCACAGATTTGGCTAACGCTAACTTCCTCAGCAAAGTGAGTAAACATAATAAGTAACCCGCCAAATTGGCTAGTGATTTGACAGTGTTACCTGCCACAGTTGATTTTTACCCGGCGGGTTGGCTGGTGTTAATTTCAAACCCTGCTTGTATGAGTATGTTCCTTAAAGGGATAGTTCACTTTGAAATTAAATTTTGGTATGTTTTAGCTTACCTCAAGGGCATCCAAGATGTAGGTGTCTTTTTTTCCGCAGTTTCAATTTTGATATTTTTAGGTCAAACCGTTCTTGTCTGTCAGTCCTATAATGCAGGTCTGTGGTCACTGTCTCAAAGAGCATGCACAGAGTCCAAATTAAAACAATTCCCCATCGTAAGTACACATTGATGGCCTAAGACATGAAATGAGCGGTTTGTGTGAGAAAAGTGTAGTGTATCTAGTGTATATATCTATGCACCAGTCTGCGTACACGTCACACACCAGGATGCGCGAGCGCCCTCAGATCACTTGGACGTGGCTGTGTATAAGAGGTAAAAACGATATAAATACTGTTCGGTTTCTCACACAAACCACTTGTTTCGTGTCTTAGGCCATCAATGTGTACTTACGATGGGGAATAGTTTAATTTGGACGATGGGGAATTGTTTTAATTTGGACTCTGTGCATGCTCTTTGAGACAGTGACCACAGACCTGCATTAAATGACTGACAGACAAGAACGGTTTGACCTAAAAATATCAAAATTGAAACTACTGCGGAAAAAAAGACACCTACATCTTGGATGCCCTTGAGGTAAGCTAAAACATACCAAAATTTTATTTCAAAGTGAACTATCCCTTTAAGAATGTTGGTTAAGCCACTAACCACAGCCTACATCCTATCAACTTTCCCTCTAATTTGGCAGGTAGATTATAGTTAGCAATAGAGTTTGGCCTAGTATTGTCTGCTAGGAAATGTAGGAATGTTGTTTCTGGAACAACAAAGGCTATTTATCTAGGAGCATGTCCTGCATGGCTCAATCACATGATGCATTTACTGTGCATTACTAATTTATGCAGTTTCCATCATTTTGACAGACATGTCAATACTTCTTATAATTATTTTCTTAGGTGACAAGCACGTCAGAACCGAATGATTAATTTTGTACTGAACCCATTTGACAGATTTTAGTGCAGTGTGTGTGTGTGTGGTTTATGAGGGTCTAAATTTGTATAATGACATGGGTATTACAACGTAAACATGGTTTGTGAGGACACTTCCTGTGCCCCTCGTAAACCAAATGGCTTAAAATACATACTGAACTGTTTTTTTTTGTTGTTGTTGTTGTTGTTGTTGTTGTTTTTTTCATTAATTGTTTTCATAAAAAATGCCAAAAGTTTTGTGTGATGGGTAGGTTTAGGGGTAGGGTTAATGTAAGTGGAGAGTCCCCGTAAACCACATTTTCAAGAATGTGTGTGTGAACATTTGTGTGTCCATAAGAAAAGCACTTCCTCTCTAATTGACATCATCAGTGGTAAAACCTAACAGACCCAGGAGGGAGGTCTGGAGCCTGTGAGAAGATGTACTAATCCCTTCTTGCTTTCCTCCTCCCCTCTGGATCTATATATATTTGTGTGTGTGTGTTGTGTTGGTATACGCCTGCTGTTGTTGTATTTGGATGAGTACTCCAAATGGCTTTGACTGTGAGAGCGACTAGGGAGAGGAGATCATTGTTTGTTGCACTTTTCAATACTCCAGAGCTGCACCTCCAGAGAAGAACCCATAAAAAAGCACTCCCATCTAATTGGGGACAATATCACTCCCTTAGTGGTACAAACAAACAGACTGGGGAAGGAGGTATGGAGCCTGTGAGATGATGCACTAATCCCATCTTTTTCCTCTTCCTCCTCATGTGTGTGAAAGGGAGACTGGGGCTAGTTGTCACTTTTCACTCCAATCAGTGTTTCTCAGTGTATGTTTATTTTTGAATGTTATTTTCTGTATTGACATATATACCTTAAATTCTTAGTTACAGGATGCTATTGTAATCCACGCCTATGGGCCAGAGGAAAAGCATTTTGGAGGGGCATGTTGTCACACTTATTAAATGGCTTATTGTGGGCTTTTCAGCAAAATGTAAATGGTAAAATGAATATAAAGCCACAAAGTTTACGGAACAGAAATGTAAATTAATATTAAACCATTGTTTTGTCCAAAAATTATAGAAATTAATAATATGATGCCCTGCTCTGATAAAAATTACATGCCCAGACCAGAAGTGTGTGTGTGTGTGTATATTGTTATAATATGCTGATTTGGTAATCAGGTAACATTTCTTTTTATTAATATGAATAAAAAAAAAACATTTATTTAAAAGAGAAAACTTTTGTAACATTATAAATACATTTACTGTCTATTTTGATCAATTTAAACAAAGCATCCTTGATAAGTAAAAGTATTCATTTATTTAAAAAAAAAAACTTATATCCCAAACTTTTAAACTGTAGTGTAGACCTTGTTGACGTCCTCATGTGACAACTTGCCCCAGTCTTCTCTATAAGCAGCACCTGGTCTCTCTCTTTGCCGCTTCCACTTGGACGTTGAGTGTGTAGCTTTAGATAATTGTTCCTCAGCTTTTCTGTCAGTACACAATGGGACTAGTCTAAAGAATAATGATCTTCTTATTCTAAGTGCATATAAAGACCAAAATATGCTTTTAACAGGGTAATGATTCAAATGTGTTTTGTCAATGTTAGCTCAGCTTCATTTCTCATTTGCTCACTGATGTCAACTCATAAAACATCTCAACACCTCATCAGAACCGCTCAGGCTGCATATAATACGCCATATTTCTTCTGCTGACGATGCCGATGATGGTCTGTTGGGAGTTTGCAGGTCATAAGTATAAGTGTCAAGCAGAGTTCAATAATTAAACCTATTGTAATATTTAAAACATCTGCACATGTTGCATGTTGAATCCTCATCGGCCGTCTTGTCTTACGCGCTCATCTTTATTTCCACTGAATATATCAATGTTTTACTCTGGTCTTTGCTTATTGAGAGCTGAATTGCGGTTCCATATTCTCGATGATGTCTCACCCCGAGAATTTTTTTGATTGAAATAACAGCAAACACCTGGACTGAATTTGCCCTACCTGAAAGCACCCTATCAAAGTCTATTTAATGCTTCATAAACGTTACTTATTGCACAATGTTTATATCAATATGAGGTCCGGGGGCCTCCAGAGCTGAAACCCGAGGAGACGGTTACCACAGCCTGAGTGGCCCATTAGCTTAATGGCTGTCTAAAGTTTCACTCAGGATGTATTGCTGTTATGGCTGAGAGCTTTGCGTTTCCCTTTTTTACGACTCCCTCGGATTCTAAACGCCCAAGAACCGGGAAAAGGAGAAGAACAAAACAAATAGGGAGGGAATGTGACACTTGTTCAGTATTGCTGGATTCTGTGCTGGAGTGTGGGTCGACTCAGCTTGTTAATAGGCTTGACAGAGACTCAAGGTCTGATTTTAAGTGATTGTCCTGTTCAGTGTCCGTTGCACTGAAAACTGCACTGACCTCAGGTCAGACCTTTGACCTCGGTCTCCAGCTGGTGAATGGAGAACAGGGTGAGGTGTTCCCTATTTAATCCAGATTCCCACTTGCTCAGGCGGTGATGGAATGTCGCAATCAACAAGTATGCAAGCATGCAGCTCCTAATTAAACCTCAATTTTGTTTGACTTAGTTGGACTAAATTAAATTTGAAACTTTTTTTTTTTCTGGCCCGAAATACTGTGAGTGTATATGTATGTATGTGTGTGAGTGTGAGTGAGTGTGTGTGTGTGTGTATTGTGGCAGGAGGAGCAAACGATGGACACAGTGGGAGTGGTGTCAGGCCTCGAAGAGGCATTATTAAAGTAATTAACATAAAATGTCCAAAAATGGGGAAAATAAAGTGTTAAAACAAAAGGGGATCTGATGTCCTCGTGGTGCCAGAAAATCGTGAAGGATGGGTAGTGAAGAGATGGGATGGGTCCAGGTAAGGGGGCGGTGTCCGGCGGTCGCACGCGCTACTCTCTCTGTTTGGTCTGAAGGCGCGAGGGGGCGGTGGCTTCGGCATCGCGGCTTGTCCTCTCTTGGCCCCGACAACTGAGGGGATAGCGGCCCGGCATCCTAGCCCGTTAGCGGCGTCACGCATGTTTCTCCATTCCGGACCACGGGTCCGGCGACTCACATATTGGACGGCGCTGGAATCCCTCCGCGCTCCCTTCCTGGTCCCACGACGACATCAGTGTGCATGCACAGGGAAGAGACCGCAGTCTCTCGAGGAGAGGCGCGCTCAGCATTTAACAGCGGCGGTGATGATGAGGCTTTATTCTCGTCAGGTGTGCACTGGGCCCTCGTTAAATTATGGAATAATAAAAAATAAAATAAAAAATAGGCCCATTTGTGGAAAAAAATATGTAATATTTGAGTTGCATAAAAGCTTTTTATTTGTTTTCTTCCTAATTGTCCTTGAAATAGTGGTCAAGAACCCCCCCCACCCCCAACACATAAATGGTTTGGCCACTGATCAAAATTTGATGTTGTCATTTGATTTGAAGTTCAGTAGGCTACGGTCAAAATGTCCGGTCCGGTGCTCAGAAAAGAGAAGAAGAAATTAGAGGTCTTAGAGATTTTCTAAACAAATATTTTTTTTAAAGAAGGTGGTGACGGTGAAGCTAGAACTAGTAAATTCAACGTAGAGCAAGGTAAGAAACAGCGCAGCCAACGTTACGAGGCTTGTCAGGGGCAGAGAGAGCGCCCCGGCCTCGCGCGCGCGCGTACTCTCACGTCTTTAAACAACAAGTCGAGCGCTGTCTTGCTCTCTCTCCCTCGCGCATATTAATCAAAATCAACTGGCATGATAGTAAACGGTCAGAAGACCGCAGTTTCACGTGAGGCATTTGGAGATTTTTTTCTCCTGAATTACCGCGGGGTGTGAATTGTGCTTAAAAAAAACGTTGCCTTAAACGTTGTCTTCTCTAAAAAGCGTTCCGCCCATTCAGCTGACATAAACCACAATTTCAGTAAACGAAAAAACCTATCCAGTGATGAAATGTTTTCGGTGTTGACACAAATCTTGTGCGATGTCCTGACCTAAACTGCCGAGATAATCACACAATGCGTGCCGTAGTCTACTCTAATGACACGTTAATACGCCAACGAATGACTCCTTTGAACCGATTCACTTTAATGAATGGTTTGGTTAAAACAACTGATCTGTCCAACACTGAGCTCACGAGAAGTCTGAATCGGTGTATAAAAAATCGGTAACACTTTACAATAATGTTCCATTTATTAGTTAACTACATTAGTTAGCATACTATTAATAAACTGCACTTCTACAGCATTGTTAATGTTAATTTTAATATTTAGGCTACTAGCCTACATTATTGCAATCAAAAGTTGTATTTGTTAACATAGTTAAAGGGATAGTTCACCCAAAAATGAAAATGCTGTCCTGACATTTACTCACCCTCATGTTGTTCCAAACCTGTATGACTTTCTTTCTTCTGCTGAACACAAAAGAAGATATTTTGAAGAAAGTCGGTAACCAAACGACTGATAATAATAATTATAATAATAATTCGTTACATTTATATAGCGCTTTATCTGAGACCTCAAAGCGCTTTACATAGAAGGGGGGAATCTCTTCAACCACCACCGATGTGCAGCATCCACCTGGATGATGCGACGGCAGCCATATTGTGCCAGAACGCCCACCACACACCAGCTTAGACTGATGGACCCCATTGACTTCCATAGTAGGAAAAAAAAAATACTATGGAAGTCAATGGGGACCAGCAACTGTTTAATTACCAACCTTCTTTAAAATATCTTCTTTTGTGTTCAGCAGAAGAAAGGAAATCATACAGGTTTGGAACAACATGAGGGTGAGTAAATGATGACAGCATTTTCATTTTTGGGTGAACTATCCCTTTAATGCACTGTGAAGTAACATGAACAAACAATGAACAGAGGAAGAAGAGAGAAAGAGGAGAGGAGAGGAAGAGCAATGGAAAAGGAGAGATCTGGGCGCGGTGGGGCCCATCTAAGATTATCTCGTCCCGGGCCCAGGCAAGACTGTCAGCTGGCCTGACAACAATGTTAGTGAGTAAATCTACTGAAATGGCCACCAGTGGAGTGTGATGTGTAAGATGAGAAAGCAGATGTTAAGTTGTTTGTCATGGTTGTAAAAAAAAAAACAATGGCTATCTGAACATCTTTTCCAAGCGCAAACCAGTACAGAAGCAATCAGTAAATTATCGGGGAGGGTCATGCCTTTTTTCACAATCATTTTGGAGGGTCATAGAAAAATGTATTGCTAGATCTCAAAACTCCTCCGGTAGCCCCTTAAAAAAACGAACAGTCCCTAACCATTATTTGTAGCGCGCCTCTTCTCCAATAATCACAAATAGCTCTGTGCTTTGTTTCTTCTAAAAAGAAACAATGTGTCATCTTTCAAATTCTGTAAATGTTATCATGAAATTCAAAAATTAAATGGCGTTTTGACGCTCCTAAATGTGACGTGACAGATCCCTGTAGCGATAATATCTAGAAAAACATGCATGAATATCAGAAGGTAAGTTAAAAGATACAGTACAACCATATAATGTGTCATGTAATCACTCAATCAGTGTTTCAAAGATTTCAATTAAACAGCTTGTGAACAATGTCACTTAATGTTGCATTTACCTCAGGAAAGTCATCCGTTTAGCTTTAAAAAAAAAAGAAAAGAAAAAAAACTAGTGAGGAGCTTATTTACTGTTAATTATATATGTATGTTTGAATAAATTTGCCATGAAGACAAGTGCTCATGAAAACTACCTTATATGTGTAACCGAGTTGTATACAAACATTTCAGCTTTTATTTGAGTGTAGGCTAAATATTATATCTGGAAATAAATAGCCGTTGAATATAATGTTGTTAATTTTAACCTCTAATAATATAGTGTACCAAATGAGACGGTTATCTTTAGTTTGCAGCATTATTTGAGAGAGATTTTTTTTTTTCCAGAAGAAAAACCAAACTATCGGCATCGGCCAGTATCATTCTGAATAATCGGTATCGGCTGAGAAATTTAATATCGGTGCGTATTATTATAATATGTTTAATATATTACAAATACTATATATATATATACACACTCACCTAAAGGATTATTAGGAACACCTGTTCAATTTCTCATTAATGCAATTATCTAATCAACCAATCACATGGCAGTTGCTTCAATGCATTTAGGGGTGTGGTCCTGGTCAAGACAATCTCCTGAACTCCAAACTGAATGTCAGAATGGGAAAGAAAGGTGATTTAAGCAATTTTGAGCGTGGCATGGTTGTTGGTGCCAGACGGGCCGGTCTGAGTATTTCACAATCTGCTCAGTTACTGGGATTTTCACACACAACCATTTCTAGGGTTTACAAAGAATGGTGTGAAAAGGGAAAAACATCCAGTATGCGGCAGTCCTGTGGGCGAAAATGCCTTGTTGATGCTAGAGGTCAGAGGAGAATGGGCCGACTGATTCAAGCTGATAGAAGAGCAACTTTGACTAAAATAACCACTCGTTACAACCGAGGTATGCAGCAAAGCATTTGTGAAGCCACAACACGCACAACCTTGAGGCGGATGGGCTACAACAGCAGAAGACCCCATCGGGTACCACTCATCTCCACTACAAATAGGAAAAAGAGGCTACAATTTGCACGAGCTCACCAAAATTGGACAGTTGAAGACTGGAAAAATGTTGCCTGGTCTGATGAGTCTCGATTTCTTTTGAGACATTCAGATGGTAGAGTCAGAATTTGGCGTAAACAGAATGAGAACATGGATCCATCATGCCTTGTTACCACTGTGCAGGCTGGTGGTGGTGGTGTAATGGTGTGGGGGATGTTTTCTTGGCACACTTTAGGCCCCTTAGTGCCAATTGGGCATCGTTTAAATGCCACGGCCTACCTGAGCATGGTTTCTGACCATGTCCATCCCTTTATGACCACCATGTACCCATCCTCTGATGGCTACTTCCAGCAGGATAATGCACCATGTCACAAAGCTCGAATCATTTCAAATTGGTTTCTTGAACATGACAATGAGTTCACTGTACTAAAATGGCCCCCACAGTCACCAGATCTCAACCCAATAGAGCATCTTTGGGATGTGGTGGAACGGGAGCTTCGTGCCCTGGATGTGCATCCCACAAATCTCCATCAACTGCAAGATGCTATCCTATCAATATGGGCCAACATTTCTAAAGAATGCTTTCAGCATCTTGTTGAATCAATGCCATGTAGAATTAAGGCAGTTCTGAAGGCGAAAGGGGGTCAAACACAGTATTAGTATGGTGTTCCTAATAATCCTTTAGGTGAGTGTATATAGGCTGTGTTTGTGTATGTGTGTGTGTTTATTTTTATACTTAGTGATATTTCATTTTTTTATTTACTTTTTATTTAAAAAAATATATATTTATTTTTTACTTATTTCCAATTCAGCCGGGACCTCTACCGGTGCCCCCTCAATAAGAATAGGTGCTTGACATCCCTGATTATAAGGACTTCAAAGACACAATTAGCATTATGTTGACATTATCTTCACTCTGTTATTATATTGACCCATTGAAAAGAGCTGTTGTGGTCATCATTACTGACTTATTTTGCATAGTCATGACAGAGTTACTCATACTATAATTGTCATGGACTTGATTTACGGGATACTGCTGTCTTCCTCTAAAACACAAATACAGTTGCAGCTGGGAAATGACACACTGCGTCAGTGGAGTAGCTCTTTCCAGTAAGAGAAATTTCAGCTTCATTTTTATTAGAACTGACAGAAATGTTTCTCGGAGTCATTTGGGGAAAAAGTTATGTGTTATTCTTTTGTCTTGACCTTACACACCAGTTGTCCATCTTGCTAAATGTAAGCAGGGCCAGAAATGTAGGTGTCCAATCATCTGATGCTACTCTTTAAATGTCCGTACACAACTAGCATAAATGAGTACATCTAAAGTAAATGATCAAGTATAATATACAAATTAGTTTTAAGTTACTGGAACTCTTTTGTAAGTGTACACTACTAGACATGCACTTGTTAGTACTACTATTCCTATTTCACGTTACTTAGTTTTTTAAGTGCAATCGGTTTGCATGCTTTTTTTGAGTAAGGTGAACTAATTGGATTTTACAGTGTAGTAACTACTGGAACATTTACTTTTTGTGCTTTTTACTGATTGCAGTCTACAGCTAAATTGTGTGGAATATTTTGGATGCAGTCCATCAGTCCATTAATTTTTGTTACTGATCATGTCTTCTTTTAAGTTATGTAACATCCATGGTTTATGAGCCAAAGTCTAGGTCGTGATGCTTGTAATTGTGTTTTTCTTCAATTACAGGCACACTGGTGTGCTGGAGTTGTTGATTTTTATTAAAACTGACTGATTGTTTTGTTGGTCATATTAAAATTAAAAAACACTTCATGTGTCAAAAACAACTTCATATTTAGGCATTACTATAACTCATTATTTTGAGCTTTACAAGAACTGAGATTGAGAAAGAAAAATGTTTGAGATAATGAGGAAATGTTCTCATTTTTATTGCTTGCTAAAAGTAGTCTTTGTCCTTTTTAATTCATGAAATTCTTATAAACACATTACCCACAAACAATCTTGGCACGGTGGCGGCAAAGCCGTTATGGCCCAGTGAGTCTTTTCATGCTCAATAGCAACGGCTTGAGTTTTATTTCGGCTCCCGCGGAGAAAACCAGCATGCTCACTCGCATTTGTGCTCCTATACAGAGATGGTGTGATTACTTCGTCTCGAGGCAGAATGGAGTGAACGGACGTAAGGTCTTGCTGTTGGACAGATGGATTTGGAGCTGTTATCTTTCCTTTTTACCGCTGTAAGGAAGCTATTCTCCATCACCCCGGTACTCTTGACCCTGCTTGACCCGGTCTGCCCACAGACCTCTTCGACAGGCTATTTCCACTTGGTACAAGGGGCTGAGCGAGCGCCAGGTTTGCTTGCCTTGGGACGGAAGCATCAAGCTTCCTCCTCTTGTCTATGTAAGGCCCTAGAATCTCTCGCACTCACACTTCTATTACCCCACGACTGTATGTTTATGTGTTTCACAGACCATGGTGTGAGATTCAGCCAAACGCATCAGCCCCTTTGGGGTCATTGCGCTTTTGACCTCGCTAGGAATTATTTGAATGATTTCATAGCTTTTACAGGAGCAATGGCCCCTCTCCTCGGTGTCAGAGAAGGTTTCTTTATATTTACACAAGTCATTTTTGGATAAAGAATTAGTCTTTAGAGGGAAACACTGATCATACCATCTGTAGCGTGCACGTGAGCTATTTGTAATTTGAATGTCATGGCTTCAGCATTTGATTATTGACTCTCATAATAAAAGTTGTGCCTGTTATGTTTACAGTTTTTCACAAAAACAGCTGCAGACAGGCAAAGATTGATGTGATCTGGTGAAATTCAGTGCCGCTTTTTTCGGATCACATATTTACAGTGAGCTTGACGACATACTGACTGTGCTTTGGGTACTTGTTGAGTTGTTGTGGAAGAAAGGGAGATGCCTCATGTCAAGCCCTGATTTATGTGCTGCTCGGGGTAAATTATATCCCAAACTCACTTTTCCACTTTGTCATCTGTGATTAACATGCAGTTCACATGCACCCCTAAACAAGCAACCATTTTTCAGCCCGCCTTTGTCCGTCACCCTGTCTCCTTGCAGCGACAGCCACTCACCCCGGCGTCTTCACAACACGTCCAGGGCTCAGAGGTCATATTGGTGTGGTGAAGAGAGAGTGAGAAGTCACATTGTTGAAGAATACTTGTGATAGTGGTGTTTTTTAGGATCATGGGGGAGGGGGGATTATGTCTGCTAAACAGTCAACAGGCACATGGGAAGTCATTATTAATCAGTTCTTCTCTCTTCTCACATACCAGCTGATTTCTGTTTGAGCGAGTCACTGATTGATTGAACGCATTGATGATTAATCTGTCTACAGATGCATATAGCTTCAAAAATGAACTGTTTATGCCCTAATTTTGTATTTATCAAAGGTTTTTTGACTTGTGTGGTGTTGAATAATAGTATTTTCTAGAATGAAGACAGAAACTTTTTTTTTAGTTTGCTTTTTAGTTCTTTTTAGTTTTTAGAGTGCATGTTTCTGTTTCTGAAGCCATTGTATTGCTATTTTACTGATGATTTGACACATTGTCAAAAGTTTGGGGTTGGTAAGATTTTGTGTTTGTGAAAGCAGTCTCCTATGCTTACCAGAGATGCATTGTATTGTATAAAATATACAGTTAAATGTTTTCTATTTTAATATATTTTAAAACGTACTGTATTCCTGTGATGGCAAAACTGAATTTTCAGCATCATTAATCCAATCTTCTGGGATTAGGACTGTTCGTAGGTTGATTTCATGAAGAGTGTAAACACTATTTGTGATTTTGGCGCAGCACCCCCTGTTTGTTTGTAGAATGGGGGCTAGGTAGAAGGTGGTGGTATTGTTTGGGAAATCTGTTTGGAAACGATCAGTATTTGTCAAATTCCATTTCTCACCGCTAATGATACAGAAACTGCATGCTTCACCTTTAAGGTGTGAACCAGGAAATGCAGTGCAGTATTAAAGGGGAAACATTCTTATCTTTGCCTGATTAAGACACCGGGCCCCTGACCTTACTCGCCACTTACATAACGCACAGAAACTTCCCAACATCTGCAGCACAGAAGACGGAGAGACAGATGGGGGAGGAGGACTTCTGAAGGTTTTCTCACGCTCTCTGTGAGTTTTAAGTGTGAAAGCATATTTACAGTAGAGGGATTGTGTGGAGCATGTGGCTGCCATTATCACCGATAACCCCCGTGGTCACTGCCATGGACGGAGCCCCTGTGTGGGCCCTTGACGGACTCTCTCTTGATGAGAGAGTACACAATACATCACCCCAAAGATGCAACTGATCGATTGATGAACTCTGAGAGAAAAGCAAATTGTTGCTTTTATTTGTCTTTTGTGCCCTGCTTAGATGACATCATCTGACACACTGCTCCATTTCTGCTCTGAAACTAAGACGAGATTGAAGCAGTCCTCCAGATATGTTGTTTTCACGCCAAACGGGAGAATTTATTGCCCGTTTTAGGGTCGGTAACAGTTTACTGAGGAGAACGGAGCTGAGCTTCATTGTCCGCCGTCATCTGGTCAGGAAGGCTCCTGGGAGCTGATAAATGGAGAAATTCTATAGTGAGGCAGTCCAGGGTAAAAAAGACTGACCGAAGGTTTCTCTCCGTTACTCATCCTTTTATTTATTTATTTGTTCAGGGAATAAAGTGCTAAATTTATGACTTGTGCTGGCTCCATAATCAGAAGAGGAATTTGCAAGGCAGTAAAACGTTTCATTGTTCCAGTTGCCTCTCGCACACTATAATCTAAAATGAAACCAGTGTTCTTCTGTAAAAGAGGATGATTGTGGACTTATTGACAACTTAATTTGACTCTTCTAATGAAAATGTGGAGAAAAACTTGCAGAACACGTGTGGGGGGGCGTTCATCGCTATTGATACTTTTATAGGAATTAAAAGTTTGATTTCAGTTGGACTAAAGCAGTCATTTTTCATATATACGTTTTAATCTTGCAAAAGATTCGTAAGCATTTCCCCCCACCCTAAAATCATGCTAACACACATTTCTTATGGTTATAATATTTAAACTGTATTTTAATGTTTACAGATTGGCCCTCAAAAGTTTGGGGTTGGTAAGATTTTGAAAGAAGTCTCTAATGCTCTCGAAAACACATATGACATATTTTATCAAAAATATAATAAAAAAATCTTAATATTGTGCTATATTTGAATATATTTTAAAGCAGCCACTACTGCAGTCTTCATGATCCTTCAGAAATAATTTTAATATGTTGATTTGGTGCTCAAGAAACATTTCTTATTATTATCAATGTTTTATAATATTTTCTTGAAACTGTGATAGATTGTTTTTCAGGATTCTTTGATAAAGAACAGAATTTATTTGATATATATAATTTTTTTGTAACAATGTAAAGGTCTTTACTGTCACTTTTGTTCAATTTAATGTGTCCTTGCTAAATAAAAGTATTTATTTAAAATAAAAAAATGACCCCCAAACTTTGAATGGTGTAGCTCATTGTAACCCAGGTTTTTGTTTTTCTAATAGAACAGTTGAAATTCGTTTTTGTGGTAATCAACATTATTCCCAGAATGCTGTTGATTTGACTTGACTTCTTCTCAATACAGAAAATTCTTTTAAAGCTTCAAATTTCCGAGTTACGCATTGTCATGTATACTTGAACAGACAGATTACTGGAACTCGATTAGAACTGTGCAAGTAAACACCCCGAATGTTTCCGAAGATCTTTGACCTTCTGATTGGAAGATAATTCAACATTAGTTAGAAGAGCACCAGCTGGAGGTGACCTTATTTGACTGAGAGCACAGTGACGCATTGATTCTGAGGAGGCTGCAGTCGCTCGCAACCTGCTATCTTGCCTTTCAAACTTTTGAGGTTTTGAGACATCTGTCTCTGTGTTCTTTGACTTGTATGTTGTGCTTTCACTTTATTTATTTTCAAGTAATTATTTCCAAGTCCTGCAGCAGACTGATTTGGCACTTGCATGTAATTTGTGATGTAGCTTTTCAGCCTCTTCTAGTTTCCTGTTAACATGCATTGACAGCATCGCAGCCGCCACGGCACAAGATGGATGGGGGAGTCCGCTTGTGACATCTTAAACATGTTACTTTTGAATGTCTGTTTATTTGAATTCTTGAGAGTTGTGATCACATTTAAGTAATTCTCTCTTAGATTCACTCGAGCAAGTACTGTGGAAAACCGAGAAACCATTGCGAAATGAAATGTAGTTTTATGTAGAACATTGGTTTATTTAAGTCAGACCTTTGAGTGTGGATGTAATATGGCACTTTTATTTATTTTTACTGTGCATAGTAGTAACTGATGAATTTGCACTTTAAATGGCAGAACATTGTGTTTTAAATTCTCCTTGTGCAATTGCCACCCATTATTATAAGCCTGTCTTACAGAGTGAATACTTTAACTCTTGGATGTCATACTCCTGTTTTCATATACCATAAAAACAGTGAAAGTCTGGGAAAAGCATTGGGCTGGAGTAAATGTACTTTAAAGCATATTAAACATTGCAAGATTTAGGCTAACATGAGACCATCATGTTCAAAGTTTTGCAGTCCAATTTTCTCGTGTCATGATCATGTAACTTTGAACCCTGTATAACTTTTGCACAATATGCAGATAGACACCAGAAAGGAATTAGGCTGGTAACACAAAACCAGACATTAATAGGCCTAGAATTGTAGTCTCACCACTGCAATTTTACAGGTCACATAACACATTTCAGAACGTGAGATGTGCTTTAAAAAAATGCAAGCTTCACATTCTGATTTTAAATCCCCTGCAATGCCTTTCCGCATAGACTTCCATTGTAAGTCTAATCCTACAAACATGGTTTTTATTTGTATTTACAAACTGAGGCAATTAAAAATGCATATTCTGTGGCATATTCAATTTGAGAACTGCATCAAACTATTTTCTACAAACCTTAAAAAAAATAATAATAATTTGACTATTTGAACGGTATATTTCATTTATTACTCCCAAATGTGGTAGGTAAAGGCCTTGAGGTATTCAGGTGATCGATCAGCTCTACTAGCGTCAGTGGCTGTTCTCGCTCTTAAACACTGCCATCAGAAGGAAGGACAGCAGAGGCAGTTTGTCTGCAGGGGTGAATGAGACGGTTCGCTTCTGTCTGTGAACCCAGGTCTTCACATCACAGATCAAGACCCCATCCAGGCAAGGACACACCTTTGTATATCTGCGTTCAGTTCTGGCCAACCAAGTCTAAAGATTTTGTTACTGTAAGCAAGGCAGAATGGAAAAAATAAAGTGTGCCCACTCCTAATGCCCTTGGCATCTAGTCCAGGAAAACTTGAGTAAGCATGCCTAGGGTTCTGTCCCCATTTCCACACCTCTATAGACTGATTTTATCTGCTTGCATTTAACAGAGCTTGTCGTTTGCATTGCAATATTCCTTTTCTTCTTTCTAGTTTCCTGTGCATTTGTGGTATGCAAACTGGCAGCGTATGTGAAGAGGGTATTTTCCACTCAGACCTCCCTTTGACGTCTAAACTCCCAGATCTGACCACTTGGAAAAGGGTTCTCGCAGATTCCAAACAGGCACTGCGGAGCACAAAGCATGTGCTAAACAGCCCGAGTTGCTGTGTAAAAATTCCTTGTGTAATGTCAACAAACCCCCGCATAACAAGATCTCACCTCACCGACGTTATCACATCGGCTGATTTGCTTATACTTGTGAGGAGAAATGACAGTATGCTTGTGTAATTTTGCTGGCAGAACAGAACGAGTATGTTTAAAAATTCCACTTATTAATGCGTAAACGAAAAGCCCTGAATAACGTCAGCGTTACATATGTTAAAGCATATTTCAAATCCTATCTCTTGGGATTTGGAAATGACACCACTGGGGCGCATTATAGGTTAATATGGGAAAGTGAGGTTGGTTATAAATGGTGAATATTATTCCCAAGAGCCTTAATGGCTCTTAAGACCTTTCCTCATGACCCTGCTCGGAGAGAAAAACAAACCTTGAGCGTTTCCCAACTTCATTCCGACCCCACATCCAGCCCCCTACACAAACACCAGACATATGCTTTCTCCCTCACACTTCCATGAATCTTTGAACCTGTTGTATATTCAAATCATAGATCTAAATCTCCTTTATTTGTATAAAAATTGCTTAAATTATGATTGATTATGCACTTTTTTTCAATTTTGTGGAATCAGTTACACTTTTACTTCTCTTCCAGCTCATTTTCCATGACTTATAAGCCAAGCACACACTGCAAGACCTGTCAGGCGTTCATTTTTTAAGTCTGCAACTATTTTGCGACAAAAAGCTCCAGATTGAAGCCAACTTGCAACATGTGCCCATCATGTATTCTCTTGCAGCAACTAGTCACATTTGCTACTTATTAATATATTTTTACTCTAAAGAAAAAGTCATACTTGTTTGGGATGACATGAGGGTGAGTAAATTATGACAGTTTTCATTTTGGGTGAACTATCCGTTTAACTCTCAAATAAAGAATGAATTTAAAGACCATAAATATAGTTGAAGAGGCTTCTATCTTTTAATTAAGGGGTTTTCAAACGTTTTGATGCCAGTGACCCAAATTCCTAAAATACAACGACTGCTATTTTCATGTATGACCCATTAACTATGTGTGAAAAATATTAAGTGTGATATAATAAAGATATAATAACATTATTTCCTAAATTAAATAATTCAATCTTTAGAAATCAAAATGAAACTAATATTATTAAAAAAAATATTTTAATGATTTTGCTAAACTTGTTTATTGCCTTTTATATAATTTTTTTTGTTAATATATTGCAATTGAATGATTCAATCTTCAGAAATCAAATCAGTAGTATAATCAAATAGTTTTTTTTAAAGATGCAATTAATGGTAACTCTTTATTTTGATGGTCATTCTAAGTTACTATAAGTAACTTTGCAACTACATGTCAAATTATTCTACTAACCCAAACCCTAACACATAACCCAAACCTTATAGTTTAATGAGAGTTAGTTGACATGTAGTTGCAAAGTTACTTATAGTTAGTTGAATGTATAAAGTGGACAATCAAAATAGTGTTACCTAATTAATATCTCAAGTTAGCGTGTTAACTTTGACATTTAACATTTTACAAAAAAAATGTTTAATTCAAATTCCTCATGCCCCGTTTACTCAGCACACAACACACTGTGGGTCAATCTTGTAAATTACATGTCACAATCATTCGCGCAGATGTGGCTTCTGTCTGTTACTGATTTCCCTATCTGTTTCTCTTTTTCCTTTCTTTGTTTACAGTGACACATAAAGCGTCATCAGGGTGATTACATCTGACAGCACTCCAATACACACACACACCGGCCAGCCAATCACACGGACACAAAAACATATCATCTCATTCATCTTTATGCCATGCAGCACACATTTCGATTATACAAAGAGGAAAAGAATACTGTTTTAGTTTCTCGCCGCTGACAGCTTTCATAAATAGTATCAAGTCTACCGTCAGTCTAAGCAAAGCGTTGCAAACATGAGACCGTTTGATCAATTTCAAACAGACTGTTTGAAAATCGACTCTGTAACATTTGTTTCTATAAACATTGGTGCATTTAGGATATAAATCTTAATCCGCACGTGGGCGGTTGTACCGCGAAAGACACTCGTGTCTAAACACCTTTGTCTCAGCTTCTGAAATATAGTTCAGGAAGTTTGAGTAAATAGTCCTGTCTCCCTAAGGACATGACGGTGAACGGCGCTGCGAATGTAAAATAAAACCACAACAACAACTTATTAAAGGGATAGTTCACCCAAAACTGAAAATTCTGTCATTAATTACTCACCCTCATGCTGTTCTAAACCCGTAAGACTTTCGTTCATCTTCGGAACACAAATTAAGATATTTTTGATGAAATGTGAGAGCTTTCTGTCCCTCCATTGACAGTTACGCAACTACCAATTTGATTCTTCAAAAAGTTCATAAAGAGATCGTAAAACTAATCCATATGAGTTGAGCGGTTTAGTAACACTTAGACTCAATAACTTTATATGATGAACAGATTGAAAAAACATTCAACTCACACATCAGTTGTGGAAAACAGAAGCTCAAGCATGTTCGCTTAATGTGTGAGAACCAATGAGGCTCATTTTCGTGTGTTAAGTGGCACATTTGAGCTTCCGCATGAACCAATGAGGTTTGTTCTTGTGCGTCAAGCAGGTTCTGTTGAGCCTCTCTTTATGTTCACTGATTAGTTTTATGATCTCTTTATGAACTTTTTAAAGCGTTAAAGTGGTAGTTGCGTAGCTGTCAATGGAGGGACAGAAAGCTCTCAGATTTCATAAAAAAAAAAATCTTCATTTGTGTTCCGAAGATGATCGAAAGTCCGAAATTCACGTCCGAAATTCGCGATTTTCGCATCCGTAGCAAGCATTTTGAATGTTTTTTTGACAATTCAGAGCCACCGAATCACGAATACAAAAAAAGCATACGAAAATTTCGAACTCGTGCAAGGACCTTTAGGGTTTGGAACGACATTAGTAAATAATGACAGAATTTTTTTATTTTTGGGTGAACTATCCCTTTAAGCTTTTTTTTTCTTAAACTTTGAGCTGTAGCCATATGGTGTATAATCAGTCTTGTTTGACCAATAGTATTACAAGTGCAATCACTAGGCCATACAGGCGTGGGAAGACTTAGTAGTTGGTCTATCACACATTCCTTCCCCCGCCTACCTGTATTAGATGACCTCCTAAACAACTCCAATTACCCGGCCACTGACAGACAGACAGATGAGACACTGCTCCGGGGGTCTGCAGACGTCTGAACGAAAGAAACGCGTGAGGGAAGAGAAGGAATGAGGGAATGATTGAGAGAGCAGAGCTCAGACAGCGGAGGGAAGCACTGATTGACATTAGATAAATCTCTCAGCGGTTAGGATCTCTGCTAGACCATTAGCAAAGTCATCATCACGCGTTGTTCTTCACCCTGTATGTGTCCCCCAAATGTGTTCTGTGCCGGTGTCTGGAGTTTCCCCAAGTGCTATTAATTGTCAACTTGTTCAGCGTAGTTACAAAATATACAGTTGATCTCGTAGCCAGGCACCACGATGTTTACCATGATGAGTTTTAGTATTGGTGGAAACAGCTTAGAGGAGCAGTCATTAATAATATTAAATTATGTGTTTCTCATACACTATATGGGCAGACGAATGTGGGCATGTTTTATGAACATATATGCCAAAACTTCATTTTACACTATATAATGACATTCTAGAGAGTTGCGTGGTTTTATCTTTGTGGCGAGAGTTATTGGAGGATGCTTTTCTGTACTACGACAGTATGCCTCTACACAGGACTGGGTAACAATATTGATTTGCCTGATTTTTACATGTATTTGTGAAGAGCTGCCCGTCCTGCAAATGTCATTGCATTCTGCTGCACTGACTCAGCTGCATAGTTTGGCCACGAAAGAAATCAGGTTTTACCTTAGTTGGAAATGAGAGTTTGTAGTCTGTTTTGATTGTGATGTATGTGGTTATAAGACATTATTTAACAAAACATTAAATAGCAAAAGAAAAGGATTTCTTTTAAGTTGAGTTGTGCAACGTGTGCAGGGTAGCCCAATTTACGAACAAATCAGTACTCTTATCAGACGGTTCTTTTTAGTGAATCAAAAACATGCAGCATGATCAGTGTTGTTGATAAGATTAGTTAAAAATAGTTGTGTGAGTTTCTTTCTTCTGTTGAACACAAAGATATTTTGAAGAATGTTGGTAATCAAACAGTTGATGGTAGCAATTGACTTTGGAAGTCAATGGCTACCTACTGTCTGGTTACCAACATTCTTTAAAATATATTATTTTGTGTTCAACAGAAGAAAGAAACTCATACAGGTTTGGAACAACTTGAGGGTGAGTAAGTGATGACAATTTTATTTTATTTTTGGGTGAACTATCCCTTTAATATAATAAGCAGTGAAATGTTTGAACAGCATTCATTTGAAATATAGATTTTTGTAACATTGTAAAAGTTTTTACTGTCACTTTTGATCAGTTTAATGCATTCTGAATAAAACAAATGCATGCTTTATAAAAGTATTAATTTTGTTCAAAAAATGAACAGTAGTGTAAGCAATGGACATTATAACTGAAATAAACCCAAATCAGAATCCAGTTGAATCAAGAGCTTCTGAATCAGAAATCTGTTTTGATACCTAGTCCTAGTGCACAAAATGAGGTCCATAAAAAAATGATTTACTTAGACGTGAAAGAACTAGAATGGTATGCACAAAGCGTTGAGGTTGAAACCTTGGAACTGCATTCTAGAATTTCTTGGGTTTAAGTCATAATAAATTGAGCACCAACTGCTGTTGAGGGATCAGGAAGTGAAGCTTCATCTGAAGATTTATTATTCTCTGAATTTATGACTTCTGTTTTCATATTTCCAGCAAAATGGCTTTCAGGCGGAATTTATTTCTCTCTGGTCAGAGGTGTAGCGGACTGTAGATCCACTAAGGTGCGACCAGCAGTAAAAGGAAGCCTCATTTAAGTCTTTGAGAAGATTAAAACAGTAAGTCCATTGTCCAGCATCTATACATGCTAGCATACCTTCACCTCTCTCAGATCTCATATAGAGTGCCAAAGCCATTCAGCACAATGGGTCCAGACCCACACTCGCAGTCACAAGACCCGTTTGTAACTGGAGAAAATTGCTGAGTGCAAAATCATATCCCCATTGATCAATGGCACATGGTGGTTTTAGTATCAGTTTCCTGGGATGTAGAGGAAGCATTTGTACAAGATCAGTTGTTGCTCCCAGTGTACTGGCACATGCAAAGACAACTCACTTGGATTAGCAGTCATCCACACTGGCAAGCCGACGTATTGGTTTCATCTGTCGTAACTTGGAGGTCCGTATCAGTGTTGACTGATTCCTTTAATTCCATTTCTGCCTAAAATATTGAAATAACCCTCTTTTTAACATGACTGATGCTCAAATTGCCGACCACCCTGCTGGATGATGCTGCCCCTCAGCCTGAATTGAATTTAATGTAAATAAAATTTTAAAAACCCTGAGCTTTGTGAGGTAATGTGTAGATAAATGGACAGACTAACTGGTTGTATGGAACCAGTCCTTTTGTTCTGCTTAATGTATTCAGCTTGTTGGTCTTGTTTAAATTGTTCTAAAGTTGAATCAGGTTCCATTTTGTTTTTAACCTGTAACTTTGATAATTGAACAAGCTCTGTTACTTATTATATAACACTTTAGCCTATTCGATTAGATTTCAAATGGCTGATCATAAACAACTGCAAACATTGCAGCTGCATCAGGATATGGAAGGTTAGCTTAACTTCTTTTTTGTCTTATGTTGTAAATAGGTTTGTGGGGTCATGTGTTGGGTGAACTTGTAATGACGATAACAATGAAAGCACACATTTGGCTAACCACCAGCAAAGGAACACACCTGAACATATCTTGGGATTTAATTTATTCCATAAGCTTACGTTTTACTATTATTTTTGAAAAATTGGCCCCTGGTTACACGACCCTTTTTCCTGTTTATTTTGTCCAAAAAGCGAAAGAGCGAAAGAGGTCTTTGTCAGACAGCCCTTCGAGAAGTTCAACAATCAAAGAGCCTTCTCATTGGAAACAGATGACACTTTTTCTGGCTCGCACCACAGCTTTGGAAAAAGAGACGGGGTTGAATGACCTCTTAGATGCCAGTACAATTTAGTTTAAAACAACTTCTGAAATTGTTTGCATATTCATATGAATCAGCGCTGTGGTTTGTGTTTGCAGAGTATGAACTATATGACAGCAGTTGAGTGAGTCTGTTGAGTTTATGTGGTCACTGTGGTATTTTGAAGTTTATCATACATACCAGTTTGGTAAATCTTTGGAGTTCCAACTAAATGATGTGTTCACAGAGATATTGAACAGTGCTAAATTATATTAAAGCTTCTCGACCACTGGTTGGCCGCTAAGCTGCAGGCAATGTTGACTAACACTGTAATTCTAACGCCAATGTTGAGTCAAATCAGTATTCGCTTATGTGATACTGCCAGTTCAGACCTTCATATAATACTGTAGGCCAAACTATTAAGTTTTAAATTGTTTTTGTTAAAAGTAATTATATTTGAACTGTTATATTCACCAGTTCTATTCAAACTGGTATAACAGACTGAAAATAATCAAACTGAATTGTCCGAACCAACTGATTCACTAGAATGAGTCAGACTTTCCAAATTTACCTTAGAGTGACGACCGTGTAGGACAAACCGATTCACTAAAATTAATCAGACTTTCCAATGCTACAAATGAGAGGGAGGACTGTTTAAGATGAACAGATTCACTTGAGTAAATCATACTTTCCAATGCTACAAATGAGAGGGAGGACTGTTTAAGATGCACAGATTCACTTAAATGAATTAGACATTCCAAGGCTAGATGAGAGAGAGGACAATTTAGGGTGAACCGTTTCACTAGAATGAATCAAACTTTCCAATGCTACATATGAGAGGGAGGTGCTTTTAGGATGAACCGATTCACTAGAATGAATCAGCCTTTCTTACTCTACATACTCAGATGTTAAAAACAGCGATATAGCATTATATGTGCTACACCACTTCTTGTTGAATTAAAAAGCTATCTACTGGAAAAGCTACAATATTATGAAAATAGGCATTGTACACAGTATACTTCATTTTGGTTGCACTAAAATCTGAATCTTTCGAAACCCGTATAAGAGAGACGTGACCGGGTGGAATATTACACCCATGCCCGCAGTTTACCCAGCTGCTTTGCATGTTTAAAACAAACTCAACATCTGCTTTTACTTCATGTTTTACTCTTAGAAAGGAGGGTGAAGGGTTGAGTGAATGGACTGACTGAATACAACTCTGTTGCTGGTTTCTTCTGGATCTGAGCAGGATATTAGACAGGGATTTGTACATTCTAAAGTTAGCTTAATTTGTGACTGGAAAAATCGGTCTGTGTGATGCCTGCCGTCGCACAGCAGGAATTTATTTAGCTTTAAGACCCCAGTCGACAGAAATAAATTGTTGTTTTCCCCCTCTCTTTTCCTTTCTAAGTCATTTCTGGTGACAGTCACCTGCTGTGATGTGGTTCTCCCTCCATAGTTTGACCTTTATCCGGACTGCTGCCTTAAGTAATCGCTCCTGTGTTCACCAGCAGGCCAGGAAAAGATGAATGATTTGTTATTCCATAACCCGGCTCAGCTCTCCTCCAAACTAATTACGCACTTACCCACAGAAAGCAAACAAACACAGCACTGAACTTCACTCGACTCTATTGACGGTTCCTCCTCCTTCTCTTTTCCCAAAGAGAAGCGCCTCAGAATGGATCCCAATAAACTTTCATACCTCTCCTTAGTTCAGTGGGGTCTGCCCAGCTTCGTGACCCAGCTGTTTGGTGCTGCTCCACGCATTAATTACGAGAACTGACATTTAGTGCAGCCCTAAAAATAACTGCAATAACGCACTGGTGACGGTGATTAGGAAGTGTTGATGCCCTGCTTGACGGGTAGCAAAGAAACGTCCCTCTGTTTCCTCTAGCAGTGTAGCCATGGCAGCGCAGTGACCCTGTCCCGCAGGTGTGGATGGGTGTTTGTTTTGAAAGCACTTAGTGCTCAGTTGCCCCTCAACTCCACGTCTCACTACACCTCTGTGGAATTTCTGGCATTCTGTGCTCTTGCAGCATCATGTTTTTTTATTATTATTATTATTTATTTTTTTTATAGAGAGAGGGGGTGCTCTCACATTTTATTACCATCCCAGCATCTCAAAAGTAAACAAAACACTTAAAGTACAAATAGGTGAGTGAGTGTCCAAAACAAGATGATCTTTGTTGTGCAATTAGAGTGAGATCCCAAATCCAGGCACGTCTGGCATGGCCGCCGCGAAGCAGTGCGCAGTGTATGCAAAGAAACGCAAGTAGCATGCAGTTTGCGGTTGGCTGCTTCTGATGGAGATAACCTTCATAATCTGGCACTGGCATGCTGTTGAGATGTGCTCTGTGCCTGTAGGCGTTGACTAGGTTGGTCTCGTGGACCCAGCTGTGAATCAGTGCTGCAGTGAGCAGAATGCATTGGAGACGACGCGCCTTGCAGTTTAGAGTTCTGCATAACTATGCTTTTAAGAGATTTTTCGTTTTGGGCAAATAATACGTTTTGCTTGTAGTTTCTTGGTTTTAGATGTATCTTTGCACAGTAGAAGGACTAGGGATATTTTGATTTGTTAATGTATGAATTTAGCTTTACAACTACATTTTTAGTTTAGTTATGTGAGTTTTTATACATTAAAACTAATGTGAATTAAAGGAATCACAGGAATTAAAACTAATTCCTGTGATGGCAATGCTGAATTTTTAGCATCATTACTCCAGTCTTCAGTGTCACATGATCCTTCAGAAATCATTCTAATATGTTGATTTGCTCAAAAAAACAATTCTTGTTGAAAAGTTGTGCTGCTTAATATTCTTGAAGATAATTTGATATGATAATTGTTTTCTCCGTAATGTCCGTATTAGAAAGTTCAAAAGAACAGCTGTTAAAGTAAAAATAAATAAAAAGTTTGAAAACTTACAATTTTATGTTTTTGAAAGAAGTCTTTTATGCTCAAGGCTGCATTTATTTCATCAATAAAAACAGTAAAATTGTGCAATTATTACAATTTATAAGAACTCTTTTCTATTTGAATACATTTTAAAATGTCATTTATTCCTGTGATGCAAAACTGAATTTTCAGCATCATTACTCCAGTCTTCAGTGTCACATGATCCTTCAGAAATCATTCTAATATGCTGATTTGGTGCTCAAGAAACATTATTATCATAAGTTGTGCTGCCTAACATTTTGTGGAAATGGCGATACTTTTTTCAGGATTCTTTGATAAATATAAAGTTCAATGAGCAGCATGTATTGCATTTATTTATTATATTTATTAAAGCGTTTATTAAATTGAAACATTTTTAACATTATTAATGTCTTCACTGTCACTTCTGATCAATTTAATTCGTCCTTGATGAATAAAAGTAGTCATTTATCTCTCTTTTTTTTAGGCTTCTACAAACGTTTGAATGGTATCATTGTTTCCACAAAAAATGTTAAGCAGCAAAAACTGTTTTCAATATTGATAATTAATAAGAAGAAATGTTTCTTGAGCACCAACTGAGCATATGAGAATGATTTCTGATGGATAATGTGACGCTGAGACTGGAGTAATGATGTTGAAAATTCAACTTTGCCATAATAGAAAACAATTATTTTACAGTAAAATAGTTTTTGCTGTGTTTTTGATGTTTCAAAAACATAAAAAAATGGTAATGTTTCCAAACTTTTGACAGTTACTCTTTTGTAACATTATAAATGTATTTACTGTCACTTTTTTATCAATTGAATGCATCCGTAATGAACAAAACTATTCATTTCTTTAAAAAATCTTACTGACCCCAAGACAGATTATTTAATTCTTTGATTGTGTTTTCTTTTATCAGCCAGTATGCTGTCATTATATGAAGAAGATCCAGGTTTCTTACGTCATTGGGTTTGTTTACATATATTTCCTTCTCTGATTCAATCTTCATCATTGGTATGCTGATTAACTTGTTATTGTCTAGTTTGTGAGGTAGTGTATGAGAAATGAGATTACACTTGTTTAGCTCATGGTTTGGACTCTCTCAAATGTCCTGTAAATCTAGGATGCTTTGCTTTCATCACGCAGCCTAATGAGAATGCAGCAGCAGTCTAAACCACCATCATCATAGTAACAGCACATGCCAATCCATGCGTCCAGGTCGAAATATCTTTGAAGTGTCCTAATGGTGTGCTTAGAGACAACCAGAGTTAGGAAAATGAAATGATACCATACAAATCAAAAAGATTAAAGGATATAAACAAGGCTGAGGAAAAGGAGACTTGCGTGCACATCTGAGATCTGTTTGCAATTTCAGTGATGATGTATGAAATAAAAGTTTGAGTACCTGAATTTTTATTGCGGAATCAAAAAACAATCCATCATGTTGTGTGTCGAACGCATGTGCGTGTGATGAGGTTGAGTTTAAGGTAATTCGTTTTTAGTGTTGCATGCAAGTAGACCTCGGTCTAGAGCGCTTGGCTCGAGGGCCTGATGATACTTCCTGACCAAATGTTTAATTTCTCCCCGTTCAACCACATGCACATTCGAAAGGCTTTGGATGTATTTTATGAAACTTTGTAAACAAGTTTATCACTAGCATGAACCCTCAAAGGAAATTTCCACCCTTAGACACTTTAAGACTGATAAACAGGACATCCACTTGCCCAGCACAATGTCTTTTGTTTTGAAGGTTTGAGCTGTAGTCATTTATTTGTTTGTTTTTGTTTATTCCTCTTTTAAAGTAAAGTGTTTCGTTAATGAGCCCAGCCAATTATGAACAGCTTCTTCTGAAAACGAAAAAAGGAAAGCTAAGAGCTCATTGGTGGAGAGACAGACAGAACCTGTAATGTAAATTCAAGGGATCACTTTATTTTAAGATGACGTAGTTACACGTTACTACATGTTGTTACTATAATGCTAACAGTAAATAATGCATAATTAGAAGTAACTAACCCTAAACCAAACTGTAACTCTATAGTAAGTACATGTAGTTAATTAATATTCTCAGTATTTGAGTAAGTAAAATGTAACTACGTCACCTTAAAATAAAGTGTAACCAAATTCAATCTGTAAATTTGTGATAAATTCCCAATTATAATCTGGAACATATATATTATTAAACATAAATATTTTTATAGCACATACTCAATCAACTACTTTTTTTCCCACAAATAATGAATTTTGTATGCTATTTCTTTCTGCTCCTTCTTTCTGTGTAAAAAAAAAAATAGGATCAATAAGTTATGACAACATATGTTTTTACATTGCTTTAACTTTATAAGTTAACCAATTATACAATATTCAACTCAATTTTTAAAATCAGTTTAATGTAATTTAAGTTTAAATGACTTAAGCATCCAAGTTGATTGTACTTAAAAATTTAAGGCAGCAACTTTTTTTTTTACAATGATGTAAAGAAGCGACGGCTTGAAATATTTGGGTAATTTATTATTTTATTTTAGTTTTTACTGTTTTTATTTCACTATTGAATCCTTGAATTCTTGGGTTAGATACTACAACCTGTCCGCTGTTCTAAGTAAATCTAGCCATATATTGTGGTGTTTTTTTGGACACAGTACCTTTGATTTGATAAGATAATAAGACTTTTGTATTTTTTTTATTTTCCTATCTATGCATGATTATATGGTTATTAATTGCATTGTATTGTTTGTCTTTGGGTCATGACATACCAGTTGAGAACCACTCATATACAGCTCAACACACTCCTTGGTTAAGCAGCTGAAAAAAAAATTCACTCATTGGTGTTTACTGCTCACCAAAGCAGTGAAACCACTTGTGTTTGCTTGAGTCATAATACCATGGAAAAAGCTGGCCCAAAAGTGAAAATCGTAGTCATTTTCAGTAACACGTCACCATAAGAAGTGTTTATAAAAGTGAAAAAATATTGCAATTACCATAGCAATAATTCTTAAAGAGACCGCTGGGTATATGTTAAAGTAAACACAAAAGAGTTGCATTTTCACTTTAACTGAAGTCATATGTGTGCTGCATTTCATTTGTGATGATTCTGACGTTATGTATGAAAGGCCTATCAAATGACATGCTAAAAAATGCATGGAACCTAAAAAGCCATAGAGAAAATTGAGATTAAACCACTGTACATAACATCTTAAATGTTCCCTGCACAAAGATATCATATGACTTTTTGTTCGACTTTGTCCTTTTTTGAGCTTTACAATCTGTGGTCACTGTAAAAAGAAAAATAATGGCTTTGTTGGAAGAAATTGATTCATAGGAACATCCTTTGTCACAACAAACCAAGTGGAGTGTTTCCATTTGGACTTTAGTTAGATTGTAGTTTGAAAAGAGCCACATGACCGTCATAAAGCCCTTTCAATCTAATCTGTGACATTTTTAAAAAATATAAAACCTTTCCTACTTGAGTCATAGTCCTTCGTGTGCATTTAAATCAAACTGAAAGTGTATACTATTTGTAATTTTTCTCCTAAAACAAATCTGTTTTGTCAGAACAGTGACTTGATTGGAAACTTCTGTAAGGCCGTCATCCCGTCAATATTGCGCAACATTTGCCTGCAACCATTCAAATCAAATATGTCTAGTTCATTTGTACTTACTAAACTTTCATGTCTGCAGCTTTAGTAAGAGTTCGATGTTGTGTATGGTAAGAAGGCAGTGTGACTACTGTTCAGTGTGCGTCATGGCTCTAAATGATATCTGTCATCGGTTTAGACCGTCCGGGTCTCAGTTGTTCTCTCGCTGTGAGAGCGTGCGACGGGCAGTGGGCACTCGAGGAAGTGGTTTTCCATCACTGCACATGAAGGTTAATGCATTTAAGGCCCTACATGTGTCTGTGATTGTGGTTTGACTGGGAAGAAGGTTTTGTTCAGTGATGAACAGCTACTCATGTGCTCAACAAAGGCCAGCTGAGGAGAAAAGCTCTGGAAAAATTAAACTACAGCATGTTTTGGCCAATGCATATATTTTTCATATTTAGTTTACTTTCACCATTGACTTAGATAATATATCATATATCACCATGTTAACTTGGCGCAACATGATAAAACATCTCTTCCATGTTCATCTGTTTTTATTTTTTATTGTGCATCTTTTTCTGACTTTACCTTGACTTTTTGTTAGTTGCTTGGGTCCTGTTTTGTCAAATTGAAAACTAACTTAAATTTCAGTTCCAAAACCCTCCTCTAAATTGTAAATTTAAACGGCAAATAATTGTGGCTATGTCATGCAATATTTTACTTTCAGTAAGATTACTTGTTTAAAGTCAGAACGAGATGTGCATAGTACTTGGTATGGGATTCTGTAACAATTCCATTATAAATTATAATAATATTTTTAATGCATAATGCATTTTTATTCTATGGGGGAAAAAAATAGATTTGACATTTAGATTATAACCAGTTTTGATTACAACTTTTTTATTTTTTTATTTTTTTATTGTTGGATGCACGAAATATCAGTATCAAATTTGTTATAAATGCACAATATATCAGTATTCCTTTTCCTATTAGTGATTTTTCTTTTTGGTATCAGCTGATACTGCATATACATTGGTCAATACTGGATTTTTATTTGTGTCAGTTAATTCCCCTTCATCTTTAAAAACTCTAATAATTTAGTAAAAATGCTGAATATAATCTTTAGCAAATCTCAAAATAAATATTTTTTTTATACTGTTTATTATTTTTGTTATGCCTTAATCCCCTTGAAGCATTTAAATCAATTGATTTCAGTTTTTAGTGTTTTATTTTCAATTTATTTAGACAAAATTATATGGAATTATGACTATCAGCCATTTATTGGTAATTAGCCAGAACATAATGAAAACTCTATCAGCCAGAATTTCTATATCGGTGCATTCCTTGTCATAACATGATGGTCAATAGATGTAATGTAGTGTATGGTATAGTTCAGCTTTGGGTCATCTGTGAGCAATGCCTGGTTTTGAAATTCCCATCTCTCCTCTGAAAAACAGTGTGTGTCTGTCAGGTGGTAGATCAAAGGTTGCTGACTGGTTTGTGCTGCAGATCTTGCAGAGGTACCTGTATGTACAGGTTCAAGGGAGCTTTATAATGATTTGCTGGAACCTTCTGTCCAGTACATGTAAACACCCGTAAACCTGCTGCTCTTTTCCTGAAAAACGCTGTCAGGGATCTCACTGTTCACATTCCCTCTGCCTGAGACAAAAGCTATATCTGTTCTCTCGCTCTCTTCCACTTCACTTATCTCCTTCTGTTTCTCTTACTCTTTTAGGCCTGTTTCACACCACACACATAAAGGCCCAATGAAGTGCCTTGAAACGCGCCGCATCATTCAATATGTTGACATAATTTCCACTGAAACAGCAAGACAGGGTGGGACTTATCAAACAGCTCCTCCCATTTAAAAAAAATAGCCAATAGCTTTTTGTTTATATATTACATCTCGGCCAGAGCCGTTGAGCTCGGTAAAGCTGCAGTTTCCAATCTCTAACCGTTTCTATTCCTAATCTCTTATATCGCTTTAAATATAGCATTCTATGCGTTTTCTCCACTCTGTGCTATCGTGTCTGTGGACCGGAGCAGACTTGTGTGCGCACTGCGGCGGTTCGCGTGACAATAACGTGAAACCACACTTCATTCGCCCCAATGGAAAACATATTTACACTGTGTGAATTGTTCCCTATCCCCTATATTGTGCACTATGTTCCATTCACTATGTAGAAAATAGTAATTGTGTGAACAAGTGACCGATTTTAGCTGCAGCTTCAGCGGCTTTCGATTCTGATTGGACAGAAAATCTGATGAGAAGCTGAAATGAAGAGTGATGTCTTTAGAATCATTGATCCATATTGGTGGACGTGAGAGACTGTAAGTTTTGAACGTGTATATCTTCTTAATGCGAATTTTCTCATTGTTTTGGAGCCCACTAGCTTATAGGGCAAACATATTCATACTAAAAGCCAAAAAACTTGATTTCATGGGGCCTTTAAGCTTCATGTATTTATATTGGTACAGTTATTTAAAGGTACATCATTCACACTGCACAAGAAAGCAGTGGTGAGCTCAAGTAGAAGAAATGCATAAAGAATTCACCTATTTATCAACATGATCTTTTCATTGTTTTTCTGAACTGCTATCCAATTGTATTTAAAAATATATATATATAATTCAGTTGAATATAGTTATAGTTAAAAATATAGACTATTCATAAAAGCGTTGTCAGGCACAGGACTTAATAATTCTGACTGAATTATGATGATTTAAGCAGTTTATTGCTTCAGTTTGGGTTACCACCATGTTATTATTGTAATATAAATATTTTAAAATATTAATATACACCACTGTTCAAAAGTTTCTTATGACCAAGGCTGCATTTATGAAAAAATGCAGTAATATAGGCTACAGTAATAAAAGTAACAAAATACATTAATATTGTGAAATACTATGAAAAACAACCGTTTTAAATAATCAGCAGCCATTACTCCAGTCTTCATTTTCACATTATCATTATAATATTCTGATTTGATGCTCAAGAAATATTTCTTATTATCAAAGTTGGTAACGGTTGTGCAGCTTAATAATTTTGTGGAAACCATGACATTTTTTTAAACCTTTTTTTTAATTCTTTGATAGAATTGTATTATTATAAATTAAACAAGCTAGTGTGTGTGCTGTGTAAAACACATCTTAAACCAGGGAAATACGGGCAATCTGAAAAGAGTCGTAGGCCTACACATTAAATAAATATTATTAGACTGGTTCAAGAATATTAAGTGATAAACTCTTTTACTGAAAAATCCAGTAAGATCAGATGCTTGCTTTATTATGACTACAGCTTATCGGTTGTGCGTTTATTCATTTGCACATAGTGTGTTTGCGGTAATTTTTTCAGCCGTCTACATGTTTTTTTTATCTTTTATGTTTTAAGGTCAAGTAAAACAAAGTTCAAAATGACTGAAATAAAATGATAATTGCCCAAATAGTGAGATAGGCGGTTAAAATGCCTCTGCTTTAAACTTTTGGTGAATTACGCAGTAGAGAACACTGGGCATCAAAGGCTGTGGAGAGCAGAACATCTCCATGATTGCAGTTAAAGCTTTGGAAAACTGACGCAGGGAAACCGTTAGAAGCTTGAAGTGGTCCAAGAAAAACCATTAAACATGTGGCAATTAAAAAAACAGTGTAAATCTAGTATATTTTTCTAAGTGTGAACAGCAGTCCATCCTGCTGGCATTGGCTGGCAACGTCCAGCTGAATTTCCAGAATGAAGTAGAGGCTTTAAAAATCCTTTTCCAACATGCCACTAAAGGCTTTTCCCTTGATTAGAGCAGCCCCGCTGTCTAAAACCCCTGAATGAAATATTTAAATGAAACTGATATCACTTGTGTGAATGCAGCAGAATGGGAGAAATGGGGAGGGGGGGTCTTCTTTTAGATGCTGCCAAACTGAAGTTTTATAACAGTGCCAACTGCCAAGGGCATTCGTCTTGAGAGGTTTAATAAAATCCATAAATGGGTGGAATGTCTGGGATTGTGTGACGGACAGGCAACAGTATTACCGAGCAAATGAGAAGCAGTCAGCAGCTCCGACATGCTCAGAGGCAGAGCAGAGGTCACGACTCACACGCTCATTAATATTACACTGATCTCAGGTCAGGTTTCAGTCTGCTGGGCCAGTTCTCTCGTCTACACAGACATCAGCGCGTGTTGGGGCCACAGGACACATGACAGCGTGGTGATGGACAGCTCTGTTGTGCAATGGTTAACTAAACAGTGCATCTTACAAAATACCACAGAAAGTGTGAGGAAGAAGTCAGCCCCTTTGATAAAAGAGGAATTTGCGTGCAAAAATTGAGGCATTATCTCATTTCTTGTTTAAAAGATAAATTATCTCCTTAACGCTTCCTTTTTCCTGAGATGCACGTCTTTGCGATGACAATGTTTAAATAACTTTATTTGTGACGTGTCTTTGAAGAACTCCTTTCTCATTAAGTTTTTGATAGAAAGTCTTTAAATAGAAGCCTCCCAAAAGGAACCCCTCCTTGGAACCACTGAGGTCAGAATCCAGTTTTCTTCTCATTAGTAATTGTAAGTATTCATATGCGTTTCGGTTTGCATAGACACTGAAACATGCATTTTAAACATGTTGACAGCATCTGAAATGTAAGTCTATTTTGAAAAAATTGAATCCACAGAATTTATTGGTTGGTTTTAATATTTAACTTACAAGATTAGTAAAATGTGTTCAGTTCCATCACATTTATTTATATTTGACATTAGAACATTGCATATAATTGCATATTTAAATTTAGATTGTTCGCCATTCGACAGCTGCAACAAAACAAAAAAATCAAATGCACCATAAAATCAGAAATATGATTTATTCTATTTGTGCATTATAGTCCAAGTATTCACAAGTAAGATGATATGATTCTCCCCTTCTGAAACACAGAGTCCCAATTGTTGAGGAGGTGTTTTGACCTCGATGTTTAGTCTGAAGGTCAAGGTCACCCACAAGAACATCTCAACATATCTCATATCTCCAATTTGTAACATTATACTTGCATTTATCCTGGGACCTTTATTATATTGTTCAGTATTAGATTACTGTGTGGCAATTTTTTTAAAAGGATGCATTACCTGCAATAGTAGAACAATGACAAAATAGCTGTTTGGCTATTAATAATAATTAGCTGTTCAGCCTTGATGGCGTTGACAGAACAAGTTACATTTTGATGATTACGACTTACAAGAAAGTTATTAAAAATAACATGCAGTGGTTAATCATGCACAATAAGACTAGAAACATGCATTAGAAAAATAAATAGATTTGCTTATTAACTTTAAGTTGTATAAAAGCGTCTACCAAATGAATAAATGTAATGTGAATAAATCTAACAGTGCTCATAGGAAAAAGAGACAAAATCTAAATTCACTACCTTCAAGTCCTGGCAGAAAGGCTTTATTAGCCCACCCAGCACCTGTAGTTCAGTATGCCAAGTTGGTAATCAAACCTTACTCAGCATTCAGCGCCACATGTGAGGTGCCCATCCAAAGAATGACCTAAGACTGATGGAGTCACACTGTGCGCTAAAACACACAAACACTCTGATTGGGCGTCTCCGGTAGAGAGGGTGTGATGAGAGAACTCGAGCTGTGGGAGACGTTTTTGCAGCTCGTTAAACGCTCTTTAATCACGTTACGCAGCATGCCAGCGCTTAAGCCCTTTTTCTCTCCGTCAATCGCGAGATGCTTGATAAATGTGTTTAATAACTTCAGGAAACGAGAGCACTTACGCTAATCATCAATCTAGCCGGAGGTTTAAAAGAAGAGGCTGGGAATCCAAATCCAGGACATTTGACTTCAATTCCTTTTCCAGATATGTGTAGACAAATTTGTTGAGGAAATGTGTGTACCAGTGTGTGTTTGTGCCTGTGGAAGGGGGTGTCTTTAGCACAAGACAGACTCACTTATCTGAGAGCAAAGGGCTTGTTTGTGTCCTTCAAGGGCACAGGTTGAGAGAGTCATGAGAACACTTTGCCTTTTACAAGTTGAAATCTCTGTGCTTTGGGCAATAATACTTTTAAAGGAATTCCTTGTTAAAAAGAGGTGTGCTTGAATGCATTCAATGTGAACTTGTAGTCTACTTCAAAACTTAAAAGATGATGGAATATTAAAGGGTTTGTTCACCCAAAAATGAAAATTCTGTCAGTAATTACTCACCCTCATGTTGTTCCAACCCCGTAAGACTTTCGTTCATCTTCGGAACACAAATTAAGATGTTTTTGATGAAATCTGAGAGCTGGCTCACTCCTTCATAGGCTGCTTGGTAATTGCATCTGCCGGTCCAGAAAAGTTAGTAAAGACATCATTAAAATAGTCCAAGTGACTACAATGGCTCAACCATAAGTTTATCAAGCGACGAGAATACTTTTTGTGAGCAAAAAAAAAAAAAAACTAAAATAACGACTTTTATTTAACTATTCATTTTCTTCCGTGTGGGCCTCTGATGCGAGTTCACAAGAGCGCCACGATGCATGCGCGAGAACTGAGAAGATGATGCAGAAGGGTCTCGATTTAGTATTTCCTGGATGTCCAAATCGTAAGAAACCAATAAGAAAACGAGAAAACGTACCAATGCCGCAAAATGAATGGCTTACCTTTCACACTTTCACATCAAATGATCACGAGCGTCATCTTCTCAGTTCTCGCGCATGGAAGAAAATGAATAGTTGAATAAAGTCATTATTTTTGTTTTGTTTTTCGCACAAAAAGTATTCTCGTCACTTGATAAACTTAAGGTTGAGCCACTGTAGTCACTTGGACTATTTTAACGATGTCTTTACTAACTTTTCTGGACCGGCAGATGCAATTACTATGAAGGAGTGATCCAGCTCTCAGATTTCATCAAAAATATCTTAATTTGTGTTCCGAAGATGAACGAAAGTCTTACAGGGTTGGAATAATATGAGGGTGAGTAATTACTGACAGAATTTTCATTTTTGGGTGAACTATCCCTTAATTGAAATAAAAGGCCACCTAAAGAAAGTAGGCTTTCATAACTTTCATGCACTTTGTAATAATGTCAAATAAACGGTTTTACTTTAAAGTGCAAAATCAGTGTTTGTATAATCTTTAGTCTGGTTTTGAAGAAGTACACTTATTTTGATGTGTTGTTGACTAACATACTAAAGCACATGTGAAGTACTTGATTGTAATTTTAACTGTAGTCTGTTAATGTATTTTAAATGTACTACAATGCTAAAGTGCACTACTTTTTCACAATGCATAATCATGTTATTCAAAACCTGAGTGACTTGCTTTCTTCAAAAATCAAAGTAGCATAGAAGTTGTCTATTTATCTTGTTTGCTATTTTCCAAGTTTCTTAAGCAATATGAATATTCATTCCTCTTCATCACTGTCTCAGTGACGTAGGTTAACGGTCAAATTTGTTGGCCTTTTGTTGTAATATGGTGCACAAGTCATGTTTTTTGGTGTTTCTTGGTCACTATGAACAGTAATTTTATAGAAAACAGTTGCGTCAAGATTTTTCAAACATAAGGGTTTGGAATGACATGAGGGTGAGTAAATAATTTTTCAGTGAACTGTTCCTTTAAAAGAAAAAAGCGAAAGACATTGATCATGTTTGCATGGAAGAGTATGGCTTCAGTTTGTCTCGGGTTTAGATGAAGCATATGTTTGCCAGTTTGTCTTGCTGTGTGTACACAACAGCACAACAGCACAACTTTGATCCCTTATGTTTTCAGCGCTCCACCCACCCAGCAGCCTCAGGCGATGCGAGGAACTCTCAAAGGTGGATGGACCTTTCCTCGAACCACAGCTGTGGGGTGTTAAAGTGTGAAATGGTGCGAACAGCAGGGCTTCTCTGGAGCCGACTGCTTTCAAACGGTCCATTGCGATCTCTGAGACATTCATACCCAGGTTTCTGAGTAAATAACACAATTTCTCAGAGTTTTAAGCGCTTTGTTTTGCAAAAAATCAGTTGGGTCTGAACAGGATGGTGGACTTGTGCTTAATTTTTCATTCAAGTTCATTGTGCTTAATAGGAAAAAGTTACATGAACTCAGTAACTGATTATATTAAACTGAACATAGTCAGTCGAAGTTGTGATCATCTTTTTTACACTATTATGTGCACAGATAAATCATTTATAATAATTTCTGAAATATTCCATAAAAAATATGAATTGTCCATTTTGATTTCAGGGTGTGGGACGATGGCTGCGTCCGAAAACTTAGGCAGCTGACTTGTTGCCTCGCTGCCCTATCAGGCAATGACTTTGCAGGCAGCGTTTTTAAGATTTCGGACGCAGCCCAAGTGTGCCGCACACGTCCTGAAAAGTGAAGCCAAAACATTTTGATCACCCCCTAGTGGCTGGCTGCAGCATAGGTCATAAACCCTGCACCCTCTCCATGTAATCGAATTGGACATGAGCCAAATTAAAATATCCAATTACACTTCAAATAATTTTTTTCTGAAGATGGTTTGTGTCATTTTAAGTCATTCTTATCATACTGACGTATATTCAAGTGTTTATTTTACCCTAAAAGTTGGGTTTTATTTAGTTATGTGATGCTGTAAAAACGGGGTGTAATGTCATGACTGATAGCTGTGTTTGCGATTGAGTCTGAGGAGAGGAAGTATGGGCGGGACCTTGATACTATGCAAGTTTAGTGATGGTATCTTTGTTAGTTATATTAACACATACAAGTGTGTTATTACAAACTACCCAATAACTGTAAAAGATTATTTAATATTATGTTGTGCCATCAAATTGTATGAGTTAGCTTTGTCAATATTTCATTAAATGGCAATGTTTGAGTAGTTCAAAATCAAAATTTAAAGTTCTTCTAACTTAATTTTTGAGTTTGTAAAACTGGGGAAAAAAGATTCCCTAAAATTGTTTTTGGGTGTACAGTGATTCAGTAACCTTAAAGAACCTGTTGAAAGGGGCCCCAGTCTTTCTTCACATGCATTAGGGGCCACACCCCCAGATCTGGGCTATCATTGTGAACCAGCATCCATTAGAGTGAGGGTCGGATTAACCCCTCTAAAGCATGCATGGTGCAGTCATAAACCTCTTCCCTTTTTGCTGTTTACACTAACAATATCCAGCGGTGTGCACATGTGGGTGTTTAGTGCATTATAAAACCTACAGAATGCCGCCCTCTTATTCCAGATCTGTTTCAGAGTAAATCATCAGAGTATTTGTCAGGTCTCGCATTAAACAGCATGTTGCTCCCTAACATTCCCCTCAGTTTCTCAGTGCCAAAAAACAATGACTGTTCTTTACTGCAGGAAGTGTGGAGGAAACCAGGCTTCATTTATGGCCACCTTATACACTAGTTCCAAGAAACAGCATTACGCCGTCCTCATGTTTACGACCAGCAGCATGAAATGAAAGCTTGTGGAGCTTGATGCAAGTTGAGCTTAAATGCAGCAATTACTATAGAAATCGAGGTATTCTGAAGTGAGCTAAAGAGGGGGATGACGAACAAACACCTGCTTGCAATTTTGCAAACTGAGACTCTAGAGTCTGGTCTTGGTTGGCGTGTGCACTGTGCATCATTTTTCAGATAAGTTTGATATAGATCCAGTACAAGTATAAGCAGGGATGTACTTGACACATGGCCAGTGGATCAGAGAGACTGGCCACATGAAATTAAATATTAAATTATACTCTGAGGCCGTTTTTTCTTTCCCAAAATCTCTCTGATGGAGCTGACCCATATGGGCTTTGTTTCTGGGACAGGACGTGGAGCGCTGCTGGAGTGCTCTAAGAACGTGATCTCTGCTTGGGAAATTGCATTTAGTCATTTTGTACATTCTTTCCTTACCCTTGTCAGCTTTTCACAAATGGATAAACTGAAGAATCTCCAGCGATGAAATCTGAAGCATACATTTGTGTCTCATTGTGATTTTCAAAACTGGACTAAGGAAAAACTAAAATCTGAAACACTAAAACCGAAAATTATGTACTACAAAATACATAGCTTGTATTAGGTGAAAAAGTACATTGTTTAAATATAAATAATATTAATATCAATAAACAATATACTAAATAATTTAATAAATAAACGATTTCATATACATAGCATGTATTTAACTGAAAATAAATAGAATTTAAATAATATTCATATAAAAATATTATTAAATCTAAATAAATTAATAAATTATTCAATATAAAATGCATGGCATTTAACTGAAGTACATTGTTTAAATATAAATAATATTAATATAAATAAACAAGATAATAAATGTAAACAAATTAATATGCATTATTTAGTATAAAGTGCATAGCATGTACTTAACTGAAAAAGTAAATTGTTTAAATTTAAAATAAATGTTTAAAATATTATATATATATATATATATATATATATATATATATATATATATATATATATATATATATATATATATATATATATATATATATATATATATATATATATATATACAGCCAAACCAAAAATTATTCAGACAACAGGTATCATTTTTGATATTTTTATTACTAGTGGGTGCAGGACACTATAGTTCATTTATGTAAGTGAGGATAGCAAGGTGCCTGAATAATTTTTGATTTGACTATGTGTATGTATATATATATGATGTGTGTGAAATTTTCTTCATTCTCTTATACTATCAACTCACTATTTGGTTTTTGACGTATGAGTCTGTGTGACGCATGCAGTTCTTGGTTCAATGAGTCTATTTGCACTATTGCTCGCTTGTAGTTGACTGCAAGAGATTCAGTTGGGTTACTTTGATTTTATTGTATTTTCTCAATTCATTTGGATTTCTGCTATACACAAGGCATTTGAGGTCACTGTTTAATCTAATGTTAAGAAAACCCATTTCCAATGTTTGGAACCAGTGTCCAAAACTAAATTAAGTTTAACCAATACTTTTGTTTGAGTCTGTAATTGGTTTAAACTGCAATAAGGGGAAAAAAAAAAAAACAGAGTAAACAATGCATGCTGTGTGTGACTCATGCATTCTCAGACGCTTCCTTAGCTGGCTGGTGAGAGCCATGGACTCTCCAAAGATGTATTGAACTTCATGCCTTTGAGCAAGCATTTTGGTCTCCTTATCTTGACCTATACCGTTCGGTACTGATTTCCTGAGTGCAACCACACGCATTTTGTTGCTGGTTATTAGTTTGGCATGTGTGAGAGTCTTTCTCCCATGCACTGTACCTGCTTTGAATTTGATGCAGATATCCATTTACCAAACCTCACAGACCCCTGTACTCCTGCTCCACAGTCAGGAGCTGATTCAGTCCCTGATCCAGAGGAACATCTCTCCCTCTCCCCTCTGTTTTTCTCCCTTTGAATTTTCCCAAAGACGGGACTGGTTTTATGGAACACTTGTGATAGGAATCATTCCAAATGTCGGTGGTCTTGCGTGTGAGGCATGTTGTGATGTTGGCCTTCGCAATCATCTTTCACATGGAGAGAAATAAAGCTGGAAGAGTTTATGCTAGGTCATAATATCAGTAGGCAACTGGAATGAATTTATTAATCAAGACATATACATTTTAAATATGAAAAGTATGAGTTGTGGCTGAGGCATTCATTCCGTCGTATTAGTTTTAATAAAAAAAAGTTTTTGTCATTTTTAAAAAATTTCTGTTTGTTAACATGTATTATTTTCTCTTTATAATAATGCTAATACATATTATTTTTATATAATACAATAAGATAAAAACATGCATAAGTTATTTATCATATAAATATAATTACAATCATAGATGGATAGATAGATAGATAGATAGATGGATGGATGGATGGATGGATGGATGGATGGATGGATAGATGGATGAAAATGACACTAGGTGCCTGCATGAGCGACGCAGGGGGAGGGCATGCCCAGGTCAGAGACTGGCACGACCGATACGCTGGGTGAGTGTACCGTGTGTTTGGGCTGCGGGAGAGGAGGTGAGGCGGTTCTGTGTGCTCTCGCTGCGATAAGAGGGATGGAACAGTGACTCTGATTGTGTACCTAAAGCCCCGAGGCTGAGTGAGGAGCCGTGCAGGAATGTACACAGCCGTCACAAGTTTGAAAACAAACACCTTTTGGACGTGGTCCTCTCTTTCACACCCAGATTGTCTCTCTGAAGAGCTGGAAAGGTGTTATTTTGACCCCGTTCGCCTTGTCTTTCTTTGATCGTCACCACTTTCACTGTGTTTGCACCCACACTTAAAGAAATGTTTGGTAAGGATAAATGGTATTGAGCTTTTCTATTTGAAGTTCAGTTCAGGATTGCTGCCTTCTCTCACTGCAATGCAAATATATATATATGTGTGTGTGTGCGTGTGTGCGTGTGTGTGTGTGTGTGTGTGTGTGTGTGTGTTTAAAATTCCTTTAAATAGTAACATAAAAATGTGCAAGGTATTAAGACCTGTTTAAATATAAATAGTAAATCATATAATTGTGAATCTTTTTCTTGTTAACCTCTCAAAATTGTGTTAGATGTATGCGGGAATTTTGGGAAAGGGTAAGTAAATAAACTTAATTGATAAATTCTCTGAAAACAAGCCTACATAAGCAATAGCTTTGCTTATCATGCAAATACATCTTGTTTTTAAGGATGTTTTTACTGGAAAACAAGACAAAAAATGATTAAGAAAAAGATTTTTTCACGGAAAATAAACAGGTTGTGATTTATCTCACCTGGAAAGTTCTCGGCATCAGGGGATCTGTGCCTAAACACACACAGCCAGAAACAAACAGAAATTGTAGTTCTTATCAATCACAGCACTTAACATTGAACATGTCTCTGAAGCTTTCTGTGTAAATCTTTGACAGATAAAAGCTCTGCTTCTCCTGTGAGAACAGATTTTACTGCCCAGATCAGATGAAAGATTTCCTTTCAACACACAGCAGAAATAAACAGATCCAGAGGGATACACTGACACTGTAATGTAAGTTCTCTTTTCTGTTTTGCTTTTGTGCTTTGTCCTTTTGAGGCCCCATCAGACATCTAAACATTTGAGAGAGTGCACGTACTTCTCAGCCTGTATAGTAGTAGGTGTTCTTATCACAGCTCTATAGAAAGTTGATTCTGATTGGTTAATCATAGAATTTGGTAGTCTTTTTCTTTTTTTTTTCCAAAGACGGCTAAACTGTATAATTGACAGATTTCCTACATAGCTGAAAAAATGTGAACAAAGAAACATTATGACAAAAGTGATAATGTATGTTTAAGATTCTGCAGTTTTTCTAGGTCACAAATAAAATAAGCTAATTTGTGACATGACTTCATGCTCATGCTCAAGTGCTGCTATATCATTAAAGCAAAGGTTGAACAAATTTACATTTTTCAACTCAAATAGTTGTTTTGATTTTTTCTAATGCAAATTTTTTTTTTTTTTTTTTCACATTTTCACTCATGGTCTCAGACTTTTAAATCCCACTTCTCAGTGTGGATCGGATCAACCTGTTGAAATTTATGGTGATAACTGGTTGACTGCATTTATTTGTAGCAATAATTCAGTTTAGAGAGGTCAAATCAGATTAGTATCCATATGTAATTTCATAATGTCATGATAAGAACAAATGTAAATTATTAAATTGCTGATACACAGTTGTTGGCTCTGTATAGCTTTGATTTTCTTTGCAGGGATTGTGTGAGACAAACTGTGTGAGATAGAAAGATAAGTGTAGTAGGGTGAAAATCACGGCCTAGGGCTATCAGCTCAGCCAATCAGAGCCCTCTATGTGGCCCAGTGAAAGTATGGGAAATGGGGAATATGGGTAAATGGTAGAACTCCTCATCTGTGACCAAAGCAATGCACTGATTCAGGCCAACCACGTTAACTACAACCAATTACATCTGGTCTGTTAAGTACATAAAACAGCGGAAGGAATACTTTCTCGATCCATATAGGTTTCCATCAGTGGTGATTATTTAAACTGTATTGTATATAATAATCAGTGGTGATAATTGATTAATATTGTTTGTTTTTGACTCTGGAAATATCCAGACCCAAACAACATTAGTTTGGTACACTAGGGTCACAAAAGAATTTTGGATCTGTTGCAACTTTGCTGAAGATGTTTTGAGAGGAAAGGCAAAAGAGCGTGGTGGGGTAAAGAAGGTGTAAAGTTTGATGGGGGCTTCTTAATCTGCTTTGCACTCATGCGGGTGAAGGAATGGCCCCACAGACTCACATCAAACCCATATACACAAAGAAATGCCTGCACCACCTTTTGCCTGATAAAGTCCCCTGGGTCAGAGCATTTAAGAGCAAATATGACTAATGCTCTCTATCAAAATAGCGTAGCTGCCATATATATATTAAAAAAGCCATAAAAACAGTAATATTATGAAACATTATAACAATTTAAAATAACTGTATTCTATGTTAATATATTGTAAAATGTAATTTCTTCCTGTGAATGGCTAAGCTGAATTTTCAGCATAATTACTACAGTCTGAGTCTTCAGTGTCACATGATCCTTCAGAAATCATTCAGATATGCTGATTTGCTGCTCAAGAAACAAATCGTATTATTATCAATGTTGAGAACAGTTGTGCTGCTTAATATTTTTGTGGAAACCGCAATACCTTTTTTCTGAATTCTTTGATGAATAGTACGTGTAAAAGTTTAAAATTTATTTAAAATATTTTGCAATATAATACATACAAAGTTCTGTCATGAAACATTAGATGGGGCAGGCTGATAGGTCCTTAACTTAATCTGTTTTGCAATCACATCATTCTCTATAGGGCACAGCTGATTGGTTCTAGCTGTATCAATAGCCAATGAACTTGCTTTTCAACCTTCAAATAGCAGTTGCAGAAACCCTCCACCTTCCCCAGCTCCACCTGTATAGATCTGCTACTGGTAATTCATGTACACTATATTGTAGAGCAGCAGCATGTCATGTATGTATTGGCAGTGGGAAGTCCCGTACTTGCTCTGCAGCAGCAGCAATGACCAGCAGCAACAGCATAGCAGATTTATTCTGCCAAGACCAAACATATCTACATTGTCATATACATTACCATGCTAAATACTCAGAGTTGTCATGACAAATGCCTTTACTGTCACTTTTGATCAATTTAATGCATCCTTGCTGAATAAAAGTATTAATTTGTTGTTAAAAAAATCTCTTTGACCCCAAACTTTTGAACGATCTATATATGCATGTTTGGCATGGTCAAATTTTAGCTTTTAAATAACCTGTTTTACTTTTGTCCTTTCTAAAAACACATTAAAATCACATACTGTAGCAGCTCTTAACAAAGGTTTTCATCTCTTTTTTGCTTTTCTTTCTTCGATAATCTAAATGCATGCAATAAAATACATTTTATCTTTGTTCCAAAAAGTATTTTAAACACATTTCCCATTTTAATTGAGCTGGTGTTGGTGAGAGTGCTGAACTTCTCCAGTACTAATCAGTTCGGTCTAGAAAAAATGTTTCTGCCACCTCAAAGACATTCCTGAGTTCTTGTTGGTCTGTATTTAAATGTGTGACTCATGGTCACACCTACTACAACACAGGAGAACATTAACATCACAGAAAAGAAAAGAAAGTGAGAAACTCTTAAGAAATCCATTAACACAGAGATGGAAGACAGTCATCAATAAAGGTACTGACAAATTGCTGAAAGAGAAGAGATGAACGCTCTCCACCCTAACACAAAATCACAAACAGACTTCTTTGAATATGTACACCGTAATAAAAGTATACATGCATCTTTATCTTCCTATTGTGTTCAAGCTACATCCATCTTTGTTTTGGCAGATAAAAAGTTTAGCAAAGGGACAAAGGAAGAGTCGTTTCCCCTCTTACCAACATCTCTCTCTCTATCTGTATGTAGTCTGACTGACACTTCTCCATTGCCCGAGGAGGTTCTCTATCTGATGTGCCAGCCGGCATGTAATTGCTGTTCATTCAAGGTAAAAGTTTGGAAGTCTCTCCGGAAATTGGCTAAAAGCGGGGTGCTGGTGGCGTCCACGCTCTGATACAGCCCTGTGCTCTTGTCTGCAGTTACCTTGCCAAGAGCAAAGGCACATTTGACCTTCAAAAGCATCATAACGTTTCATAAATGTATAATTATGTAGTTTATAAGAGTCTGTGTGCCAATACAAGTTTTCTGAAGCCATTTGAGAAGTTTATGTTTACATTTTATGCATTTGGTTAGACGCTTTTATCCAAAGCAACTTACATTGCATTTCAAGGTACACATTTACTTTCTTATCAGTTCTTGCTTTCCCTTGGAATCGAACCCATGACCTTGGCGTTGCAAGCGCCAAAGCTCCACTGTTTGAGCTACAGGAAAGCTATATGATTATTTATGATTTATATATAGTGCTGCTTTTGTATCTGAAGCTTGAAAACTTAGTTTCTATTGTATTGTCATAAGAGCAATGACCAGTACATTATTCAGAATTTATCCTTTTGTGTTCTGTGGAAGAATTAGTCATATGGGTTTGGAATTATGCAGCCTGTGAAAAGTCAAACACTCAATATTTGTATACTATACCAATACGATTTTAATACTTTTATTCATCAACAATGCATTAGATCAAAAGTGACAAAGAAATATTAATATTGTTATAAACGATTTTTATTTCAGGTAAATGCTGTTCTTTTAAACATTTTGTTCATCAAAGAATCCTGAAGACAGTTTCACAGTTTCCAAAAAAACTAAGCAGCACAACTGTTGTCAACATTCATAATAATACATTTTCTTGAGCACCAAATCAGCACTGAAGACTATTATAGTGGCTGCAAAAAATTCAGCTTTGCTATCAATGAATAACTGTCAGCAAAGGGTTGCAAGAAAACTGGAAAATAAAGGCAGGATCTAATCGCATGCAGTTTTTTAATCAAAACATTTACATTTTACATTTATATTTTACATTTATTCATTTAGCAGATGCTTTTATCCAAAGTGACTTACAAATTAGAACAATAGAAGCAGTTAAACTAACAATAGGACAACAATATGCAAGTACTATGACCCTTCCCAGTTTAATCTAACGCAGTATGTGTACTTTTTACAAAGATAATAGATATAGAATGGAAGATAAAGTGTTAGTATTAATGGATCAGCCATTTCTTGAAAATGGCCACAGACTCAGCGATTACACTAAGATACAATAAAACAAACTCAAAATTACACTTCTTCAGGAATACATGAAACAAAGCTCAGGGAAACAGAACATCCGCTTATAATGAGACGAGATTGAAACAAACACAGGGCTATATATACACAGGGAACACTAGAGGCTGAACAAGATAATTAACAAGACACAGGTGTAACACATGAGGGCAAATCAAACACTATGACAACAGATAAACAACATGAAACTGAACAGAACAGTGCAAAACCAACTCAAAGTCCAACTAATGCCCTGTACACATTATACGATTTTGGGCTGTCCCAGACGAAAGATGACCAATCGTGGTGATTTCTAGCCAATAAAATGACAATAAAAATGCAACATGAAATGTCGTATTGATCAATGCCACATGGCGCTAAAACTTAAAACTACTTACCTTAAGCTCCATTCGCAAAACTGGCATGCCAAGTTGGCCTCGTTTCCCTATGACCACGTTTATAATCTCCTCTTTCACTTCCTCCTCTTTTTTTTTTTACAGAAAAAATTGCAGAAGTGTGGTTCATCTTGCTCTATTTGTTTACCACTAGCGCATGCAGATGGAGTTTATTTTTCTATACTAACTTGTGCCGTAGCCTACGATTCAGTATCATCGTAGTCTACAACATGTCGTACCCAAGTTTAGATCCATGTCGTGCAGTGTGATTTGTATGATTTGATTGATTGACTGTGATTTGTCACAGGCAAAACATGACTAACATTTTAAAATGTATTCAAATATTTAAATTGTAATAATATTTCATATCATTACTGTTTTATTATATTTTGGATTAAATAAATGCAACCTTGGTGAGCATAAGCGCATACCTTTATTGCTTATTAAAATTAGCTCATCAGTTGGAAATGGAATTGCATTTCCTTAAACTGCCCCTATTTTTCTATTGTAAAGGTTCCTAATTTTGTTTTGGAGATTAATATGCATCCAAGGTCAGAAAACACTTTAGTTTTCTCATAATATACATTGCACATCACCTCATTTCTCACAGTGTCTGAAAACGGTTTGTTCGAAGATTCAGTCTTTCTAAACCCCTCCTTTCCGCAAGCCTTCTCTGCTCTGATTGGTCAGATGGCCCAGTCTGTTGTGCTTGGTCTAACACCGTATTACCATATCTGAATTTGAAATCTCTGGAGGCTTCCTCAGTGCTTGATGCACAATGATACGAATGATAGCGTGGAAAACAGTGTCTTCTCGACATGTCCACAACATGAACCGAACTCTTCTAGGCCTCAGCTACTGTTTGAGGGTCACATTGTTCTTAGGCAGCCAATGAAAACCAAAGGCTGGCATTATGCAAATTTGTTACGTTGTATTATGTATGTAACAGGAAGTGAGAATTGCTGATGACTCGTTTTGGCAATTTAGAATAGATTTTTTATGAGACAATGTCTTTTTATCGTGCACTTTGATCTTTAAAACTTTGCAAAGATTTTACATTCACATACAGCAATATTACATGCTGCATGAAAGGTAATATGGGGAAAAAACACACTAGGGGCACTTTTAAAGTACTAGAACTGTTAAAAAAAAAACACTAAGGAACCAGAATCATTCAATTCTTTACTATTCTCAACAAAAACTATAATGTCATATTTTTCCCCGATACCTCAAAATTCAAGTTTTTTCTGTGCCCAGAACAGGCCTTAATGGTTGATGTTGATGAATGCCTGTAAGGGATACGCTGCAGGTAGGATATGGTTACAGGTTGCACTAGTGGAGGGGAGGGCAGATAAAAAGCCACATGGGCCAGGCAGGATGTTTGTGTTCCAATGAGGCATGACCCTGGGATACTGGGCCAGGGCCTGGCCTTTGAACACAGAGCAGGGAAAAGCAGCTGATCCCTATTTGTCCCCTTTTGATTTCTCCTTCATTATCCATTCTATCCACTTCTCTGGTTCCCTTGCTTTTCACCCTCTCCTCACTCTGCATCTTTCACTTTCTCAACCTCTCTCTCTCTCTCTCTCTCTCTCTCTATCATCTTTCTCTGGGGAACAGTGCGTTTTCTCTCTACGCCGTGCAAATGTCATCACCAGAGCTTCCGACTGATGACAGTTCTCAATGGGAGCTCTGAGACAGCATTGTGCGGGGTGTTGGTGAGCGGTAGCAAAGAGAATGTGTGTGTTTGTGGTCGTTCAGTAGGGCTGTGGTGTTTGTTGATTTGTTTTCACTCTAAAGTTCTTCAAACAGTGTATGAAATACAAGCTCCCACAAGGGCAAACTGCAGCTTGCCACAGACACAACTTAGAAACCTTTGCGTACTGCCACCCAAAGCATGCATGTTCTCAGTACGTCATGAATACATTGCCATAGTAAGCCATACTTGAGCTCACCAACAACTCTACACAACTTGTGTCTATACTAAGGGTCAGCAACCTGAAGCACATGCAAATGTAAGGCAATTCAACATTTCTAAATAACTTTAAACTCATTTAATTAAATTAATGCGTTCTATATTAATCTCTCTTGCAAGATTTTCCTGGTTGTGTAACAATGCAGAAAACAGTATAAATAGTACAGGGGTTATGTGCAACAGTGATGAACAAAAACATGTCTTCATATCAAGGGAGTTTTGTGTTTTGTGTATGTTTTTGCATTGTGAAACACAGGGCAGGATGGTGTATCAGTATTTTATTCCATTGCTGTAAAAGCTCTCGTGTTGTTGTAGTTGTAACCGTTGACATTAATATTTACAGGCCTGCCTTTTACAACTCAGAACGAGCGACCGTGGCAGTAAGAGGACGCCTGGGAGGAGCGAATCATGGATGGATAGACTGATATTCCAGTTGGGGCTTTGTGTGCACAGTAAAAGTGAAGAGAGAGAGGACTTTAGTCAAGGGTTTGGACGAGCGGCGTGCCAGGTCGCTGTTAAGGCTGTGTTTTTCCGTTCTCACGAAACACCTCGCAGCTCTCATAAATCTCTTTCTCCTCACAGCCGCATTAAAATCTAGTAGATTAAATAGTTGGAGGATGATTACTTTATTGATGCTAAAAAGTATAAATAAGTCTTTATGGCCAGTCAGGCTTTTATCTGCAGTGTCCTGAGTTCCAAGCACTTGTCAGGAAAAGGGATCGAAAAACAGATTGTCTAACCAAATAAGGAACGGCTTTCATATTAAGGCTATATGTGATGTCTGAACTGTATTGTTGGTGAAGTTGAAATGAGTAAACCAGAAACAAGAGAAGTCTGGCAAGCACGGTTAATTTGTGTCTTTGATAAAACGAGAGAACCACCTGCACTATAAACTTTCTGAGCCTTTGTCCAAAATAACAGTAAGAATCTGCAAGTTTACGTTGTCCTGGCTCTTATTTGTCAACCGATATGACACTGAACTTTAAACCAAGGAGGTATATATATATATCCATTATCATTCCTATTAATCTTGAGGGTAGTGATATATGGCAAAAAAAAAAAAAATTTCTGGCTAAAATATATTTGAAAGATATGCTAATATGTAGGCTATAAGTTGTAAACGATGCTTCTAAGTGGAAAATTTTTTTATATAAACAAAGTTCAAAGACGGTTTGAAATCGCTGGTGTTTCTGACGTCACAAACTACTTTGTAACCAATCAAGTCAATGTGCCGGTGGGCTTTAGAATATCATTAACTGCTGCAAAGCAGGGGAGTCTCAAGGGAAGCCACGTCATCCCGGAATATTTTTCTGTTGATATGAAAAATCGGGTACATTTAGCAATAGGAATTTACATATATATGATGTTTTTCTCCACTGACTTTCTAAGTTGTTCCAAACTTTTCTAAGGATACCAATTTTTACAAGGCAACTATCTGACTCTGAGATGGTGAACAGGAACATGGTTTATGTAACATTAGCAACACTTTATTAGCTGTTCGATAACGTAGTCAAGCAAAAGGCTAATAATATTAATTACCGTTAGCGATATAAACACATTACCATTCTGAAACATCGGCTTGTACAGCTGGTGTAAGGAAATGGAGGCAGGGCTAATGTTCATGGGTTCACAAACAAATGAAGCAAGTGTGTAGAATTACATTAAAGCTATTTAAAGGCATGAATGAAAACATTCACAGGAAAAGACATGTCATTTTGGTGATCAAAGATGAGTTTTGAGGGATAAAATGATTGACTACAGGGGGACTTTAACAAAATAAAAGGGATCATACACGATGCATTAAGAGCTGGGGGGTAAAAACTTTTTGAATTTGAAGATCAAGGTAAATTGTATTTAATTTGTCTTCCGAAAAACATGTAAGTATCATTCTGTTATATTTAAACAAAACTATATATTTGCACAAGCTCTTGGGTAAAATATGGGTCAATGAATGGCTAAACACTAAGCTTTTAATTGACTTAACCACAAATTATTGATCAGGAAATTAGAAAAATTTGAAAAGCCATTTCTGTCTCAGAAAAATATCAAAGACAGAATGTTGAAATTTTTTGGCAGAATATGGGAAGCTGTGTGTGGAGTGATGAATCACAATGAAACACGAGTCACATGGTGATGCTCCAAAGTCCTGTCTTCGAAAATCTGCTGAAAGAAATATATGCATCTTTACCACAGTGAAGAATGGAGGAAGAGGTGTCATTGTATGGGGAGTCTTTTTAGCTCCTGCATGGGGTACTTCTCTATGAAAAGTCATTTAATGCTTTGAATATTGCAGAATGGCTTGCTTCCAATTGAAAAGTTGATATCTAAAGAGGAATAATCAGATGTTATTTTTAAACAAGACAATGCTCCTTCCCGAATTGCAAAGACAACCAAGAAGTTGCTTGAGAACAAGTCCATCAGGCTCATGTTTTGGCCTGGTCAGAGTCCAGATTTAAACCCTATAGTGAATATTAGGTCTCACGTTAAACTCAAATGAACTTGGATCATTTTTTCAACTACTCATGAACTGTTTGAAGCCATTAACATTGAGTGAAACAACACTGACTCTTCTTGTAGGATGATCTTTCTTTTCTCAGTGTAATTTGGAGGATAGGTCTCCCCCACAGAGAGATGTATTTCTCTCTCCCTTATTCTCACATTCTTTCTTTTCCACCTGTTGGCCATTACAAAATTCCAGTAAGTTTAAATATAAGACAAACATGAGTCATCTATAATGGAAATTGCTCATCTCCGGGTCGTGCTTAAAGAGTGCCCCTTCCAGATTATGCTGTTAGATCATCAGAACTGGTTTCTCTCCAGCAGAATCTGCAGAGAGGAAGATCTGCACTTTGAGAAAATGCTCACAAGAATGTTCAAAACTGTACTTTAAGGCATACCTTAATATTTTATAGTGTTTTGCAGAAGACAGTCATACAGATTTGAAACGCATTTATAAATGATGGCAGATTTTCCCTATACTCATATCCACCCTTTAGGAGGTTAAAAAGGGTGTACTTTTTCAATTACCTGAAATGTTTGCTTTTTTCTGACAGTGTATATATATATATATATATATATATATATATAAATAATTTCTGTCATATCAAGTCTCAATATGCTGATATGAAACAACATGCTGCACATAAAATTAACTTGATAATGTTACCGTTTAAAGGGACCAAAAAAGAATTTAATCTTTAATCGTCATTAAGCATTTTTATGTTGTCATTCTTTGCTCTATATTACAATTTGTAACATGTCCCAGATCCAAATACTGGATTGACATAGTGTAACTCATTAGAGCTACTGCTGAGGTGCTGTTGAGCGACCACCAGCATAATTAGCACAGGGTTTGTTTTATGAAGGGGCTATTATCACTCACCATAAACAGCCAAAAGTCGCCATTCTCCACCCCAGCACTCAGGCGGGGGCTTTTTTACGGGCCTCTTGTACCTGACACACGGCACCCATGTGTTTCCTTTTGCCATCACAATCGATCAGCATCCCGTCACTTCAGTCAGTCCTAGCGAGGCCAGTCTTGTGGCCATTAGTTTCCACCAATTTTGGTCTTAATTATTCGGTAGGTTTTGATAATAAAAACACATTCCTTGAATCACACTGTTTTATAGGTCTTTGGTATAGTTTTATATGATGGGCTTTTAAGAATGTAATTAGCGCCACTGAGTTTTAACAAGTTTGAACACTTTTATTTTTCTTTCAAATTATGAAATGCAAAGATCTTGTAACTTAATGGCCAAATGTCCTGACTTAATTTAAAACAGGCATCTTTCGGGTCCAGCATTGTTTGAGGACAACTATTGAGTTATATTTTATTTAGTTTAAGGTGCTAATGACATACATTTGAACAACTAAAGTTGTATTAAGTGGTATGAATAACAAGCGTGTTAGGTATAGTATAACATATATTGTCTTGTTCGGTGTTCAAATTGAATTTATGTCTACCAGCTATTCAGTTAAACTTCTTAGTTATGTAATTCCTTTTTTGTATCTTTATGGTCTTTCTAACAAGGTGCTTCGGGCTACAATTAGTTGCATGGTTTTGTGAAATACCTTGACTAATGCGGGTTTATAATGTGGCGATGGAGGGTTTAAGATGTTACTGACCCAAAACTGACCCAGTCAAAATCATAGCAGTGCAACTTACCCTAATTAGCATGCTTTCACTGGGCATCCAGGGCTGATGTTGAAGGAGTGAGTAACTGGGAGAGAAAGCGAAAGGAAAAATAGAAAAAAATCCCAATGGCTGAACAGACGCAAGTGCCCAAATGCACCCTCCTCTGTCATGGGCAGGGGGCTCATTTTATGGACATTTTTGGACACAATTTCCATTCTACTCAATCATGTGGTATTATTAAAGGTGGTTCTGCCACAACACATTCAAAGAGGTGAAATTAGTCTGTTTTTCATTCCACAAGTTTCCATTGCAAAGACCAAATGGAAAGGGAGGTTTTGTTTTTCTGAATAAAGTTCATGTTCCATTGTTTTTCAGGCTGATAATGTCTTTAACATTTTAAGGCTGGAAGAACGTTTTTTCTTAGAACTTCTTTAAAGGGAATAGTTCACTCCCAAAAATAAAAATTCTGTCATTTATTCATTTCACATTCATGAGAGTACTTTAGATGAGATGCAATATTCAATTCATGAATCGTTCTTTTGAGTTGAATCTCAATGAATCAGTTGATCCGGTTCACAAACCCGGTCTGAGTGAGTGAGTGATTCAAAATGTATCCTTTTGTGATTCACAGATAAAAGAAAGTCACATGCATCTGGAACAACATAAGGTTGAATAGATGATGAAAGAGTTTTCATTTTCAGATAAACTAGCCCTTTAATTTTCAGGGTGTCCTCAGGGCCAGGGGTAGGGGTTTTTTTTGTCCTCCATGACCTTTTCTCAAGTTCTGTCCTCTGTAGAGTTCTGTGTTTAAGTATCCTGTCAGTTTTCTTGGTGCTAGAATGATTCCCAGTAAAATAAAGTAAGCTTAATAGCACCAAGGAGAGTCATTCCACAGTTTGAATTTCATGCTTAAAAAGTGGAAAATATAAAACTTCTGGCTGAGGAACGCCACAACTGCGCATACACACAACATAGGCTCTGTGTCTGTGTGCATTTAAGCTGTTACTTTTTAGACAGTATATCAAAATATTCCATCTTAACCATTTTGTTACATAATTAAAATAAAACTGGATTTGCCTTAATTTTATTGGCTGATGCATCCAACAAAAATGTATGTACCATCAACCAGAAAGAAGAAAAAAAAAAACTTAAAGGGATAGTTCACCCAAAAATGAAACTTCTGTCATCATTCACTCTCCCTCATGTCATTCCAAATTTGTATGACTTTCTTTGTTTTAAGGAACACAAAAGAAGATACTTTGTAGAATGCTGAAGTCACTGAATATTGAAACCCACTGACTTACATTATACCAGTTATTGTTAACTAAAACTATTAATAATGGTTTAATTGAAATAAAACTGAACTAAAATAAAATATTAATATTAGATGAAAAATACGTTGTGTTGGCTACTAACTGAAATAAAATAAGTTGATGTTGAAGTACTAAATTACTAAAACTTAAAAATAAATAAATGCTACATAGAAATATTTGAGAAAAACACTAGAACTAAAAATGACAAAAGCACATACAATTAATAAAGCCTGGAAAAAACTGAAAATATAAGATAATTCTAAATATTAATTAATTAATAAATACTATAATTAGTATAATAAAACTGCACCATATGGCCAAAAAAACCTGATTATTATTTTATTTTTTTTAAATAACTTATTTTGTTTTTCACATGAAGAAACAAAGTCATGTAAGGTAAATGATGAGAGAATTTTCATTTTTGGGTAAACTAACCCTATATCTACAACTTTGTCAGAATTATGTGTATAATGGCAAATGGACTTCAAAGCTACTGAGGCTGAATTACTGACGAGCAAGTAGAACGTCTGTGTTGAGCTGGTGGATAAGTTTTGACTTATTGTCTCCCTTCACTTGTGTGCTGTCTGATTCTTTAACTCCTTTTTAAACTCAGTGGATGTCAGCTGTGCCTCCAGGTGTCCCTGCTCTCTCTCACTCCGTCTCATTAAGAGCCTGTAAAAAAAGTTGGGGGGTGGCATCATAAAATCCACACTATAATGAGTGTTTAAGTGCAAACAAACAAACGCGAGAGAGCTCAAGGGCAGCTGAAACGCAACACCCGTAGTGGCCTGGCAGAAAAACTGCAGACGTTCACACTCCAGGGTGACCGTTCCCCAATCCTCCCTGACATGTCCAGGGCAGAGAGTGATTACTGCGGGACAATAGGGCAGCCTGGGACAGACAGACCACCTGTCAGGAGGTGGGGAGGAACCTTAATCAAAATGAAAGAATCTAACGGCATCATGCTGATTAATATAAACCACCAGACCCTTTATAGACAGCCGATCCCCTCACTCGGAAAGGCCCAGGTTGGCTCACGGGTTGCTCAGCAACAGTGAGACTGAATGAAGTGTTGGAAAAGCTCTAGAGCGCCGTTGGTTGGACTCCTCTGTACCGAGCAGCTGTCTCGCCACAGGAATTCAGCAGCCTGCAAATCCCGCTCAAGTCTGCGTATGTTGTAGGCTTTGCTCAGTCTGTTCTCTCAGATTAGATCGATTTCGAAGAGCTTTCACACTTTTATTAGGTACATGTGTTTCATGTGGCAGCGGTCAGGGCCTAAAGAAGCAGTGCAACACACACCATTCTATGAGCAAGACTCTTTGTTTATTTAGATTTTAGGCAGTTCTGGCCCAGTTAAAATGTCTGAAAGCCAAGGTTGTGGAAAATTCAGGGTCCTTTTCAATTCATAAGTGTAAAATTGAATTGTCCACACTTCTAAGGAAGTATCCTGAATTTTAATTAGAATGACAATATAGATCAAAATTTATTTAAAAAAAATAAATATTAATAAACCTTTAATAAACTTCCTTTGAGGTGTGGCCAATTCAATTTCACTCATATATATATATATGTGTGTGTGTGTGTGTGTGTGTGTGTGTGTGTGTGTGTGTGTGTGTATGTATGTATGTATGTATGTATGTATATAATTTTTTTTTTTTTTTTTTTTTTTTTTTTGGTCAAATAAACACAGCCTTGATAAGCATTAGGGACTTTTTTCAAAAATATCAAAAAACATAATGTTTCCAAACTTTTGACCTGTACTGTTTATATATATATATATATATATATATATATATATATATATATATATATATATACTGCAAAAAATGCTTTTCTTTTTTGAAAAATGTATTTTTGTCTTGTTTCCAGTCCAAATATTTAAAAAAAAATCTTAAATCAAGATGCATTTACTAAAGTAGCAAAATGCCTTGTTTTCTGGGGAATTAATTTTGATTAGTTCCCCCGGAAAACAAGACATACCATAATATCTAATTTTACTTATCTAGTAAATGCATCTTGATTTAAGAATTTTTAAATATTTGGACTGGAAACCAGACAAAAATACTAAGTAAGAAAAGCATTTTTGTGCAGTGTATATATGGAGGCCTATTTTAAAATTTTAAAATAATATTGAATTCATTAAACATTAAATGATAGATAGATAGATAGATAGATAGATAGATAGATAGATAGATAGATAGATAGATAGATAGATAGATAGATAGATAGATAGATAATATTATAGGTCTATATTAAATTATTAAAATATTGAATTCATTAAATTATTAAATATATTGATTTATAATTTTATTTAATGTAATCTATCTATCTATCTTGGTCTTTGCTTCTTCTTTCTTTTCTTCTTTTTTGTTAAAAATATTTATTTCCAATTTATTTCCATTCCAGTTCTTTACATTCAAATTCAAATTGCAATTCTGCATCCTTATTGTTACTTCAATTGAAATCATATTCAGACCTGTAATTTAAAAGGCTTTCTTCTCAATTCTGAAATATGCACAACTCTGCTGTTTGGAACTTCTGTCAGAAGACCTTAATTCTGCTGAGGATTTCGGGGAGCAGGTGAAAGTGAGTTTGCAGACCACAGCGCACGTGTACACCTGAGTTTGCACGTCACTCACCACTTCCCTGTGTTTTGCAACCCTTGTTTATCTACCCTTAGAACATGGCAGAATCTTCATCCTCTCCTGTCTCCTTCCTGCTTCAGTACCACTACCTTGTGCACTGCTGTTTTAATCCTCTCGACTCCAAATAAGAGTATTTCATGATGCAAACGCCTAGGTCATCTCTGCACAATAGCACATCACACCATTCCCTGCACTGGGATCTCTCATCTGTGAGGTTTATGGGTGGAGAATGTGATGGGATCAGGATGGATGAGAGTGCATGGAGCCATGTGGTCCACTCTGTAATTCCTCTTGGAGCAACAAGCTCCTGTAATAAAAATATCCTGCGTCTGGTCTTCTTAAATACTCCAGTGTCAGGATTAGACGCAGTTAGCATCCATACAGCCATTTACGCTGACTACTTCCATGTGTGATATTGCAGGCCTCACACATTTTCAGTTACCTTTGCTCCTTGTCGGCGTGGTGCACCTGCCCGGCTTCATTTCAGGCTGCTGACGGCTTCTCTCATCGGCCGTCACATAGAGTGACCAAATGACCTCACCTCCTCTTCCCCGCTCCCCATTAGAGCTTGTCGCTGGGACTAATTTATCAAAGGAGTAGGGGGCACAAAGAGGGGCTTTATTCTGTCCCCCCTTCCCATATGAAGATCAACTCCCTTGGAATGTTCACCCCCCACATCGACAACCACAGACTAAACCATGTTTTATCCCTTACAGCTGAAGTTACCAAAGACTACTCATTAATGAATAATCAAGAACAAAAAAACGGCAGTTAAATCCCTCTAATCTGAAAAGCGACCACCCTCTTCAGTGGTACTGGGCACGAACAACTGCACTTTACTAGAAGGAGTTCTCCAAAAGTTATGGCATTTTCCCCCTCTGCACCCATTGTGATTGATGGAGCAGCCACAACAGAGGAAACATTGGTCCACCTCATATTCTTATAAACATCAACATGCTGGTTAAGAAAAGCAGGCCTCCCCGTCCCACTGCCAGACGTGTAAATAAGATTCCCTGTGGGAGAAGAGGGAACCACTGCGCTGTGCAGCGCTCTCACGTAGCCTATACACCAGTAATCACCACCATTGTTTACGCTCCACGGCGCACAAAAAAAAAAAAAATGGAAGGATTTGTCTTTATGTGCATAACAACTGAAAACACATCTCAGAGTCAGACGTGCTAAAACAAAAGACAGTTATTTGCCCGTACGCAGTCTGTGCTCAGCAATGTGGCTCTTATAGCACTGACCCCCTCTAGAGGATCACAATGGAAATTCCTCTATCATCGGAACCATATGTATGGCCAGTTAATATTACTAAGATGCTTTTGAAAAATATGAAACGTGAGAAAAGTATATACTAAAATGTATCATAAACACAAGTTTTTAAAAAAGGCTTAACTTAATAAATGCAAAGGTAACAGCAATGAATTTGTTATTGATTAACTTGTTGGTTAATGTCTGGATAAATGTGTGTTATCTATCTATCTATCTATCTATCTATCTATCTATCTATCTATCTATCTATCTATCTATCTATCTATCTATCTATCTATCTATCTATCTATCTATCTATCTATCTATCTATCTATCTATCTATCTATCTATCTATCTATCTATCTATCTATCTATCTATCTATCTATCTATCTATCTATCTATCTATCTATCTATCTATCTATCTATCTATCTATCTATCTATCTATCTATCTATCTATCTATCTATCTGTCTGTCTGTCTGTCTGTCTGTCTGTCTGTCTGTCTGTCTGTCTGCCCGTCTGCCCGTCTGTCTGCCCGTGTCTGCTTTTTCCATTCAAGTTCTCGAGTCTTGGAAAACGTGATATAATGAAAAAAGCGAGTGTTGGTAGCCCGTGGGGTGTCTGACGTGGGGTGCTCGCCCTCTAAATAAACTTTGGAGTTCAGAGGGGGGAAAGAGACTGCAGAGAGCTGAAGTCATCAGTTACCAGACGAGCATACGAGCTGGGAGCAAGCGAGAGAGAAAGGGAGAGATAGTGAATTGCTCAACCGTGAAACTGAGCTATAGAGATTGAACAGAGAAGAGCGAGAAGTTTCGGCGAAGTTACTATTTGATTGTAGTCGCGACTTTTTTCGGCGACTACAATCAAGCGCCAAAGTTTCACTGAAAGTTTCTTCGAGATGCTGTGAAAGTTTCACTGAAAGTTTCTTCGAGATGCTGTGATGAGGATGACGCGAGTACCTCCTACATGCCAGGCTCAATAAATATAGTAACATTCACACCTGGACGTGTCGTACTGGATCACAGAGGGGAATACACACAGTCATTAAGGAAGACAATCCAAATTGATCACCATGCCAATTTAATTTGATTCCCTTCTCCCTATTTTGCTTACAGTGCGCTGGATGGAGAACTAACACTTTGATTGTTTCCATGGAATGAGTGGCTCTCTCTTTGGATATCTCACAGTGGCACATATGTGGATTGCCTCCAATATGTTACTGCCGAATCGGCCCAGGTGCATTTGGGCCATTGAAAAGTCTGGTTCTCTTGCGCGTGAGCAGAGCTGGGGCTTCTGCCCGATTTAGGAATAACATATTGAGTTTTGCACAGATCAGAGTGCGCTAAGGGACATTGAAATTGACAAGACAAGCATCATTCCCCTGATTACTATGCAATTACAACTGATCTCCATTGTTTTGATCTTGCATTGTATGGAATACACAAACTGTCAGCAACACGGCTCCAGGCACCGGCAACACAAACGTAAGTTCTGCGCGCTGCTGATCTGATGCTTTGCGCACACCTGCACCGTGACTTGTAGGCTACTCGCTGTTTGTGTGAATCGCTTTTTTAGTGCTCATGATGTTTTAAAACTTTTTCTCATTTTAAGAGACTTAAAAAGTAAAATTATTGTTTATAAAAAAAATAATTAAAAGTCGCTTATGGAAGAATATTGATAATGATCAGGTGATAGGAAACTGATTAAGATATAGGCTACAGGTTTACATGAGAATGGAACATTTTATTTATTTTATGTCTTGGCAAGGAAGACGCGCCATTGCAATAAATAAATAAATAAAAATAATGTAAAACTCAAACTCTAAAAAGAAAACCAGCGGACTCGACATCTCTTCTGTGGTTCGGCATATGACAGTATAGCAACTCTGACAACTAAATCAGTTAAATATTTCTTCCCAGCTGGAAGAACTGTGATTGAATTATTGTTATCGAAGTAGATATGCTATTTTTGTTCTTATGACCTATATCACTGTTTTCTTCGTTCATATTTTGTGACAAACGGCCTGGGTTGCCAAATGCGCTGTTTCCCAAAGAAATAGGCTACTTTTAAATTGTGGCAGCGGGATGATTTTTTTTTTTATACCAGCCAACAACAGGTAAAATGTACTCCAATTTGTTTTAGATAGGCAGATCATCTGTGGTTAAACAATACAGTGAATGTAGAAAATAGTGTTTTAGAGTTAAGATAGGCCAACACAAAAATAAACCTTACTTAGGGTAGATGCTATAGGCTACTTTATGCGGTTTACTATGTTCAATAGTCCTAGGCTATATGTCATGGGGGTATTTTTTCAGTATTGCACCATTACAGTCTGTATACAGACGTTTTCATTTGTGAAAAATGCAGTAAAATGTATCTTCGCTGAGTGAGGTCCATATATGAAGTGATAGCAGTAAAATTGCAATCCAAGTAGCCTACAAGTTCATGGATAATGGTATACAAGTACATTACAAGCAACATTACATGGTAGCCTATAGCCTACATTTTCCAAGCAATCCTGTGTCCAGTTAGCTTAAACATTTTCAGTGATTAACAACTTAATTCTTTATACAAGTTGAAAATGCATTACACTGATTATAACATGCGTGGAATACTTTGGTTTGTTTTAAGGGGTTTGGTCTTAACCTTTTGGTGATTAGGCTGGTTTTGGGATAGCTTGTTTCAAAGACCTGGCAACCCTGCAACAGCGTAGCCTGTTGCTTGAGATGAGCCCGTGAAACTGCGCCTGTCACTAAAGAGTGACTGTGTTCCTCATGGTTTCGTTCTGATGGCTTAATTTGAGGGATATTTTACATAGGTTTCGCCACAGTGAGTTTTGCAGAAAAAAAACAGCTACTTAACCTTCTATTGGGAAATGTTGAGCTGAGGTAGCCTAAAAGTCGAGCTAGAAGACGCGCAAGTCACGACAGATGTTTTGTTTTTAGTAGACACTTGTGTGGTTTTATTCGGACACGTAACTCGGACAGACCGCTGGTTTTATAATGTGTTTTAAATCATGTATTAGGCTATGTTGCAGTTCTTAAGCTTCCTTTCATTGACGAGTTTTACTTGTGTTTTGCTTTACTCTCTCCCTCTGTAATTTTAGTTAACAGAGCGAGCATGAATTTGTTCATTGTTATTATAGTTTCGGTGTGCACTGTTCGTCTAGTATCTGGCTATCTATGGCCAGTCCAGTTTCTTGTTAGGATCGCTCTCTAGCGGCCACTGCATAACGCTGAAAACCCTTGGTCCCTCGTGCGCTTGGTCCTTTTCACACATTTATTGCCTGTTGCTGCTCACGGATAGGAAGACACCTCAGTAAGTTCAGTATTGACAGAAGTACAGTTTCCCCTTTTGTTTAAGTTTGCAACAATGTTGAATACATCCTTGAAAAACAAATGTTTAAACTTAGTTGTTGGTCACACGTTTTGGCCCGAACCTCACTTAATGCCTGCACAGGGCCATTGGGGCATCTTTATAGTTGAGCTCATAAAATACCTGGTAGTACATGTTTAATAATGTATTGCACAAATTTCAATAGCTTTAGTTGATGGTAACATACGGAATTCCCCATTTCGTTCAAAAGGCCATTTTAATCAGAAGCATCAAGTCAAGGTTGTAACCAAATACTAAGGATTGTGGGGGACCAAGTGTAATTTGGAGGTCATGTCCCCCTCACTGTCTATGGTGGTTATGGCCCTGGATTAAGTATTTATATGAATATTTTTGTTTTGCATAGGAGAAAGAAACACAAATTTGGGAAATAAGCAATGCATGCATGACAGGCACCAGAACTGTGGAACTGAGTATGATTTTTATTTTAATAAGCAATGTAATATACAAATAAGATTTAAAAGGCTAGATTAGTATGAATGTATAAACATGTGGTCCAAATTAGTTGTGACAAAACCAATTAGATCAACAGAATAGCTTTTGGTATCAGGGAGCCACAAAAATGCCATTGTGGCTATGTGGCACTAACTGGGTTATTTCAAGTCTGATAGAACAAAATGATATTATGGAATTCAAAATACAAAACCCTTAGCCATATTTTCTGTTTAAAACTGAGATGGTGCCAGAATTGTGGACTGTGGTTAGGACAGTGTCTTCAGCATACTAAGGATGTGCTCTCATGTGGCATATGAGAAAAATATGCATCTAATCTGACTTTGACAGCTAGTTGAGCACAGGCTGTTATTTTGAATTTAAAGAGAAAACAATGTTGGGTTGTCCTTAAAAAACAGAATTGTTTCGCTCATTTTTGATCAATTCATAGACGAGTCAAAATCTCATAATAATGGAACAAAAGTTTTAAAAGTGATTTTTTTCACTATTTACAACAGGATCTGAATTTTCATGGGTTTAAATAAAATAGTTTTTGTTATAAGAGACGATAAAACAACGTTTTGCAATCGGCAAACTGGTAAAAAAAAAAAAAAAAAAAAACTTGGTTTTCAAAAATCAACGAATTTGCGACAGCTGAATGTAACATGTTGGTCTCTGAGTAACATGAAATATTTAAACCACGAAATAAACTTAATTCCGTAAAATAAGTATAATTAACAATGCAAAAAAGCATTTTGAATGTCTACAGCACGTTTTATATTTACCCACAAATCAAAAATATTTCACCTTATGCACGTTATCACGTCTGTCAAAAACTCTAGGCTGGATGTCGGTTGGAATATTAGAACTAAAATATTGACATGGGCATCAATCACTTCTCTGGATACTTGCCGGCTAAGAAATAAATAATTATTAGCCTACCGATCCATCTGCTTTCAAATCCACATTATTTGAATCTCACGACATCAATGTCTGTCAAAAAATAACGTGATATCATCGCTTTCCGAGAAGACGGAGAATATGGCGGCCTGAGTGGCTTCAACATGCTGTCCATCAGAGATGATATGTAGGCTACATAATAGCCTGGCTAAATTTGTTCTTCACTCGCTTAAATTAAATCGGAATGATCAGGGAACTGAGTGAAATACTTCACACTGCATGTTAAAGAGAATAAACGCCAATCCAATTGAAAAACTTCGCCAGGTTAGTAAACATCGCCCAACATGTGTTGGTTGGACGATTTTCTTGATTTGAATATTTAAAAAAAAAAAAAAATTCTATTCTTGACTGATCTTTTTTTTTTTTTTTTTTCATAATTTTGGCAATATATGAACTGTTAAATGAGTGAGCCTGAGATGAGTCCCTGTAGTCGACCAATTTGATTCCCATATGCTGTAATTTATAATAAACTTGACAGATGACTTTTATAAAATGTAGCCTACTTTGATCACTATCTTCTCAGTTGTTTCAAAGATGAAGGCAATTATCAAAGTTTGTTAAAATATTGTTTAATTTTCCAGTAAGGGATTATACATTTTTGCATGATTTGTTACATTTAATTACCCCTTAGCAGATTTTGACTCATTCCAAAGTGATGTTATTTTTAGATACAGGTGTGCAGGGTGATGAATCTTTTTATGTATGGTCAAATATTTGCTGTTTAACACTTTGACAGTGAAGTGTGTCAAACATGATGACAGCTGTCCTCTTGATCTTGAATGCACCAGCCATCATCAGAGGCTTCTAATTAAGAGACTTAATAAGAGAAAATGCATGTGATGGACAGAAACCTGGGTGAATGACCATGACTAATTTATCAGTTCACAGCGAGTGACCAAACGGTCGTCTGACCTCAAACACTTCCTGTGTTCTGTGTGTGAGTTTCTGTGTCTCTGTGTTGACAAGACACCACAAGGATTTGATTTGCATGTAAAATGGACACCTTTTTAATGCCAAAGTTTTTGTAACATCTTATACTTATAACATCAGAATGTCTTTCTTGCATATGAATGCTTTGCAAGAGTGTTTTTTTTTTTTATGTGAGTGTAGTTGTGGTACATGTATACACTTTTGTCTAATATGAGTGTACTAGGTCACAGAGGACATAAAAGGTGAGGTCACCATTTAAGTCCCACAGAGCTTTGTCAATGACAGTATGTGGTAACTAATTTCCTTGTGAAAAAAGTCATGGCTGTGTTTTTAGTAAATTATCTCTGCTTGTGTGTGGCCTCCCCATGCTGTAAATATCCCAGGAAATTAATTGTGTCGGCTTGCCTCACCGACTCACACCACAAGTCTTTGGGCAATAAGCAAATGCTTTTGTTTAATGTCGATGTCTTACATTTTGTTATTTAATTAGGTTTTAACTCTGCCGCTTTACCGATAGATTCTGGGAATGCTTGCTTTTGTGGTCGTTGAGTTTGAACCGTGGCGAAGCGATTTCGAACGTTCGGATTTCAGGAGTGCTCGTGTGGTTGTTATGCAAGCCTACCCAGGGGCTGTGGCAGTGCAAGGGCATGCAGAATTCCTCTGTGTAAAGGGTTCTGTGAATTAGAGAGCTTTGGCAGGAACACATTTGGGCAAATGGACAGCAGTTGTAAAGATTGCTTAGATATGTCAAACAGAATATCCTTGATCTATGGCAATCTGGCGGCCAAGACTGAACTCTGAAAATCAGGGGAGGGGGACAGAAAAACAAAACAAAACAATGATGCCCGAGTTCAGTAGTATGGAATGTAAGAGCAGGTTGAAATCTATCTATCTATCTATCTATCTATCTATCTATCTATCTATCTATCTATCTATCTATCTATCTATCTATCTATCTATCTATCTATCTATCTATCTATCTATCCATCTATCCATCATCTATCTATCCGTCCATCCATCCATCCATCCATCATCCATTTACATTTTAATGTTAAAAATAGATTTCTATTTTAAATAAATGCTGTTATTTTGAACAAAAACTGTATCAGTTTCCACAAGAAAATGAGCAGCATTTTTGAGCAGTTACTTGAGCAGCAAATCAGCATATTAGAATGATTTGTGAAGGATCATGTGAGACTGAAGACTGGAGTAATGATGCTGAAAATTCAGCTTTGCCATCACATGAATAAATTATATTTTCAGTTAGAAAACAGTTATTGTAATAATATTTCATAATATTACTGATTTTACTGTATTTTTTATTAACAAGTCACAATGAGTCTGCAATACACAGACTCATTGTGAGTCTGTTTGTTACAGTGATGTTAGGGTCCTTCATTTCCTGTACTTTAACTGCTGCCTTATTGTTTAGATTTACTGATGCTTGTAGAAATCCTCACTATGTAACATTCTTTCAAGCCATATCATTTCAAATTACATAAGTGAAACGAGAAGCAGAAGCAAATTTTTTTTGCTTCTCTTAAGTTGAGCTAGACCAATCTCCGCTAACTCACCCTCATCCAGATGCTGAGACAGGGTCAGTCCCTTCTAAAATGCAGAGCCTTTAACCATCTGAGACTGACCTTTGAGAGACACCTGGAACCGATTGACTTTAATCAGAGATGCTCTCTGAAGCACCTTCCATTTTTTTACCTTACCGAATTCAACAAGGTACTGCACTGTACTTTACACAGTATGATGCGAATAGATCAGTGAACGTCTGTTCTTCTCACAGTAACTGTGAACTCAATCACTTTTGACTTCTTCAGTTCCTGAGCCAAAACAATGAGGCCATAGTGCATAAACATTATTCACAATCCCTTGAGCAAAAAGCTGAAGAAAATGTTCTCTTAATCCCCTTGAACAGTCAGGAGGACTATTTCTCAGAAATACCATCTCTTTTTGTTTTAGAGTTGCTCTGTCCAGAAGGTTGTCAGGTCAGCGATCAGCTCTATAATTTAAGAGTATCTTATTTTAAGGGATTTGTGAGTGAGAGTGTTTTTTAAATATGTCACTGGGACATTGAGAAACCTCTTTGTCAGGTGGGCAGCTTCAGCATGTATTCACAGGCAGCTGGAGGTCTCCGGTGGAGACGAGTCGATTCTGTCTGGGGTTTTGTCACGGTGTGGCCGCTCTGTTTGCGGGCTTATGAACACAAAGGCTACTGTGCTGCCGTTTGCGTGCAAACCCCGGTATGCAACGTGTCTCTGTTGATTAGTTTCTCTGCCGGGAGAATCCACAGATGACTGTGCTTCCTGTCGTGTTTATTATTACACTACATTATGGTCACTGTTGTAGCTTTAATTGATGGCTCTGTTCTTTCCTCAGAGAACCTGGAACCATTTAGTTGTACCCACCATTCCTGTTTGCTCCTATAAATGTTCAGAATGACCAAGTAAATGCCAAGTATGTTTTGTTGTAACTAGGTGCTGACAGGAAAAAAAGTAAAATATTGGATTCCTGCATATTATATCTTTTTTTAAATGTGAAAATGTTTAACTAAAGTGTCATTTTTTCCATGTAAATTTGTCACTTTTTTAGAGGAAGTGGACAGAAGGGTGGTGGGGTTGCATTATAAATGTCTTTCCTGTCACGTTTGATCAATTTAATGCATCATTGTTAAATAAAAGTATTATTTTCTTTAAAAAACAAAACGTATTGACCACATCACAAACTTTTAAACAATATACCATGGCATCAGGGCTTGAAATTAACACCAAATGCTGGTGGATTTCAGCAATGGCGTGCAACGCAGTCACTATACTAGCCACTTTGGAGGGTTGAATTTTATATATAACATACATTTTTCAATTGTAGTCTTCTTAAAAGGCATCTGAAATAAATAAAAAAACTAAGTGCAATGTAGTGTTGTCAAAAATATAGATTTTTCGATACATATCGATGCTGAAATATCTGAAACACTTACAATATTCATTTTCCGCTTAATAGATAGACTATAGATAGATAGAATATTGTTGGTTACAGGGCATATTGCGCATAATTTTACTAGTTCAGGCAGATTTTGTGCTCACACCCAAAGTGCGCGCACAGAAAGCTGCCTCTCAGTACAAAATTGAGTTATTTTTTGCTGCAAGTGAACGTAAACAGTTGAGAAAGAAAACGCATGTGTAACAGTATAATGGATCCGTGCATTCGATCTTAAAATGACAGCAGCCTCATCTAACTGCTGCCAAATTATGAGACATTAAAAATATCTATCTGGCAGTTTTTCCCCATGGTATCAATGTCAGTGAAAATGCTGAGTGGCTAATAACTTTGGTAAACCACTAGCCACAGTGGCTGGTGAGCAAAAAAGTGTCAAGCCCTGCATGGCATTAAATGTGAATTGATGTAACACGCTACAAAGAGCTTCAAACTAAACTTTAAATAGCTTATATGATGCCACTAGTCTTGCAAACTATGGAAGTAATACAGTGATTATTTAGTCCTCAAAAGTGTCTATTGAATCAGTGACTTTATTTACAGGCAGATGGATTAAAAAAAAAATCCTGTGCCCTTTACTCTTGATAAGATGCGTAAAAGCAGCCAATCAGGTTAGAAATAGCCAGAATGAGAAAACAGAGTAGTGAGACTATTAACACACATGAAAACTGTTGGTGCTGCAACAAAGTTTAACTTTATGGAAATGAGCAGTGATGATGCAGCAACTACTGCTTGATAAGAGAAAACTTTAAAACAGACAAACAAAATATAAATTACATACAGTAACAGAATAAACATGTTACATTTGATCTAAATATTTTAGAATAATATCATTTGCCTTTTTTTGCATCTGCCCATATCCAGATTTTTGCTTCATTTTGCGACGACAAGCTGACTGCACATTATCCCTCACAAAATATATAAGTAATATTGTTGCTGTGTAACACTTGGAAATGAAAGAAAAGGCCTAGACTGACACCAGTGGTTTCACTCTCCACAAAATACATAAATTATGTATATCCATTACACTTCTCAGATCTTTACATTTTCATACATCATTTTGAGCACACATGTTATTTGATCCTAATGTGAAAATGATGTTTCTACCACAGAGGGTTCAGGGGTGAGCACCCAGGGATGCCAGGGAGGCTGTCAGACCTGCTCCGTTTACAATGGCTGTCTGACGTGCAAACCCAAGCTTTTTATTCACCTGGAGAGGGACGGGATGAGGCAGATCGGAGTGTGCCTGGCCTCCTGCCCCAATGGTTTCTACGGCACCCGTTCCCCCGACAGGAACGACTGCACAAGTAAGACGCATGTTTCACCTCAGCTTCTCCTTGAAATATTTACACTACAGACGGCTTTGTCTTAGTTACGGTATAATGAAACGATGGGCTTTGATATGCATGCTACAGCATTCTCTTCTCAGTTCAGGCAATGTGGTAATGAGTGCATAACCTGTCTTCCAGAGTGTGGGTCAGAGTGCGACTCGTGCTTTAACAGGAACTTCTGCCTGCGCTGCAGAGCGGGATCCTACTTGCACAAGGGCAAGTGCATGGAGAGCTGTCCAGATGGGCTGGTGCCCAGCGATACCAAGAAAGAGTGTGTCCCTGGTGAGTGCTCAGTTTAGTGCCACAGATATAATAGACTAGTTTTTAGCTTCCTTTTTCTGTGGCCACCAGTGTTGTGTAAGCTATACTTGAAACTGTAGCTTTCCAAGCTACAAGCTAATCATAATTTGATGAAGTAAAACTACACTACACACTACATATCACTGTTGGGTGATAACCTCTATAGGGACATCCCGCGTGACGTCACGCCATTTGGAGCAGCCATTTTGACGGAATAGAAAATGCTAAACCGCCGGTGATACTCATAGACAGACAGTATAAACAGAGACGGGCTCGCTCTGGTATAAACTACATTGATACTGCAGCTCGTCGCGATATTCTATCATGCCCGAGCGATGCTGTGCAGTTGGATGCGATCAGATACGTGATCATACAAAAGGAATAGGCCTATCTTTATACCGTATCCCGAAAGAAACAAAACGGAGAAACAAGTGGTTGGCGGCAACAGGCAAAACGCTGATGGTGGTGCTTGGCTTCCAACTGTTTGTGATATAAGGTAACTTACAAGAAGAAAAATGTAAACAAATAATAAAAGTGCATGTAAAATATACAATAAAGTTGAGATGAAATTATACAAGGTTACTTGACTTTTTACGTCTATTCAGTTTTTGTAACATGTCCATGACAACCGATAGCCTGCTTTTGTATGCTTTTAATGAAGCTCTGGTGTAACGTTAGCGTGATGGGAAGTGAATAAGGTAACGTCAGCTGTAAATGTCACCAAACTCAATGTCAGGAAGTTTTTCTACACATTAAATGCCTGTAAAAAGAACTTGCGGTGCTTCATATGGATCTATGATTCCTATCTTCCTCTTGTATACTTGATATATATTTTTGTGATGCTAATAAGTGCGATGACATGACGTGAAGAGTTAGCTGAAGCTAATAATAGTGGTGGGGGAAAACTCGATTCTGTTCAGTATCGAGATATTTTGCGCACGCAATTATATCAATACTGTAGCGCAAAGTATTGCAATATTTAGGCTAATTATAAAACAATTATACTAATAATTATATTATTAGTATAATAATATACTCCCTAATATATTACCCACCCCTAATAATAGATCTATTGCCATTAGACAGTCCATAGACCAGTGATCTCAAACTCAATTCCTGGAGGGCCACAGCTCTGCACAGTTTAGCTCCAACCAGCTCCAACTCACACCTGCAAGGAAGTTTCTAGTAATCCTGAAGACCTTGATTAGCTGGATCAGGTGTGTTTGATTAGGGTTGGAGCAAAACTGTGCAGAGCTGTGGCCCTCCAGGAATTGAGTTTGAGATCACTGCCATAGACAGTATAGCCAATGTGAGTAGCTGACGGATGTATACCGTCAAAATGGCTGACACACGGCTAGGGGTCACGTGACTGGGAGATCCCTATATATCTCTAAAAACGCTACTTTCAGGAAATTGAAAAAAATAATGAAACAAAACGTTGTCAAAGTTGATATTGTGGCTTTATATATGGTCAGAGACTTGCATGTGCCATTATATTGTTAACATTTTCCCAAAATCGAGCTCAAATGGAGTTACGATGTTTTTGACCAGCAAATTTCTGAGAATTTCATTAGAACGGCTGCATCTGAGGCAGTAAGTGCATTGCATTATGTTTTCATCAACTTACAGGTTCTTAAGTTTACTGTAGCTATGTGGGTGCTCACTTTTTACTGTCATTTGGCCAAAATCTCATATTATTAAAGACAAATTACGCAGGGACTATTTAATGACTCAAAAACAAATTCTAGACTAAGACTCTCTTTTCTGCACATCAAATTCATAAAACATACTTATTCAAACAACCAGTTCTTTATTTACCCTTGCATTGCAAACAAGCAGACCCGGTCTAAAATGTGTAAGGCACTTCATTCACGGTAGAGGCGGGGTGGAGTTATGAGGTTTGAGTGACAGTTTGAGGATCCAATGGAGTTACGGGGTTTAATCACAAGCTCTTTTTAATACTTTTCATTGGTTAATATTTGCAAAACCCACAGACAGACATAAAGTGTGAACAATAGTAAATGATAGAGAAATGACGAAATATGGAGATACAAGGTTTCTGCCCGACAGCGATAATATTAAAGAGAGGACCACCTGAATGAATCGATTCACTAGAATGAATTAGACTTTCCACTGCTACATATAAGAGAGAAGGCCATCTAAAAGCAGCCATGTGGAGTTTAGATGCACAACAACATTACTTGTAGTTTGTTCAAAACTACATGTCATGAAATAAAACTACTACATTGAAAAAAATTGGTGTAGAAACATTTTCTCTCAGAAATTGAGCAAATTTCACAAATAATTACAAAGAAACAAAGAAAAAAAATTGTCCAGTCAGTAGTCTTACTACATTTAGTTAGTTTCTCCCCTATAATTATAAATGTAAATATAATGTGTGTGTGATGGTTTTACAGCATGTCCTGTGGACTGTGACTCCTGTCAGAACAGTGACACATGTACGAGGTGTGTGCCGGGACACTACCTCCTGCATGGGCAATGTCATCACATCTGCCCAGACAACTTTGAGCCCAATGACTCAATGGAGTGCATCCCAACAGGTCAGTCTCTGACATACTGTACATCTGCTGTCAAAACCCCTGCAGTGCTGTATGCGTGTGTTATGTGGCTTCACTGACTTGTTAACTGTGTTTTAGTGCACTGTGAAGTGGGCGAATGGAGTGAGTGGAGCCCCTGCTCGCGCTTGGGAAAAACCTGCGGCTTCAAATGGGGTGAAGAAACAAGGACCAGGAGGGTCCTACAGAATCCCTCTCCAATGGGGAGCCCGTGCCCACAGACTTCTGAGAAGAGGGAGTGCTTTGTCAAAAGAAGAAGATGTAAGTGGCCAATATAATTATTGATAAATAGGCCCAATCGTCCCTGAAAATTGTAAGTCTGATCACTTAGAAAAGTAAAAAGCTGCATCCTGATGTATCATTCATGTTTGTAGAACAGTGTGGGATGAGGTTTACACCGAGCTGTAATATTAAGAACAAGCCCTCAACCCTATGTATAAGAAGTAATAATAGCGATGCTTGACTTAGCGAATGGAATTGCTAGTAGGCTGTTATCCATTTTCCACATCTACAAAAAACATTGACTCTGCTCATTTTATTATCATATAAATGCTTGTTTTGTATCGTCTGGATTGTAATTCTTAATGTAAGAGCCAGAATTATTTCCCAACCGATGCAAAACAAATACATGGAGCAGATTCAAAGATCTGTGCAGTTGTAATCTTAACCATATTTGGCCAGTTATGTTTTGAATGTTTATTTGTGTAGTGGTATTTGTGGGACATTGCTGCTTTATGACAGACAGCAGGCCAACTCGATGCTCCATCGCTCTCTACCTCATAAACAGTCAGGGCCTCAGCGCAGAGAGAGGGAAGAGAGGAAAATAAAGGAGGTGGAGATTTAAATGTGAACTTCTCTGACTCCAAAGAACAATGATATTGCTTGATCACGCACAAAAATGCAACAGAAAAACACAAAAAACACGTCACAATTAAAGGCCCGTTCATACCTAGGATGATAACTGTAATTATAACAATAAATATCAGTTCTAAAATGGTTCAAAATATAGAAGAATAGAGTCCACGCCACAACTATAACGGTAACGACACAGAGAAACTATATTGTTGGAATCACTTTCAGAACGATTTTTTTCTAGCTGATGAATGATAAAAACGACAGCCAATCAGAATCCACTTGCATTTAAAGCGCTAGACGACATAACTGCAGTGTTTGCTTAGAATAAAAATAAACGATATCGTCTGCTGCTGTGGACACTAATATAGTTATTGTTATAGTTAACTATATATTTGTGAGTTCCAAATCAGTCACTTATGAGGTTCCTTTTTATGTAGGAACAGAGCTTCCATCTCATCTTAGAAGTGTGTTCTCTCTTTCATCAGAACCTCTTTGCTTGTGCACAGAAAGACTTTTTGTTCCATGTTAAATCAAAGGAGTCAGTGCAATGTTGATCCGCCGGGGGCCACAGCTGAGGGGTGCGTTTCAGGCTCGGTTATCGACCTCGCCCCCGCTTGTGATTACCCAGCTGCCCCAACTCCTAGAACATCAACTGCGCGCTAATTATCTGCCGGGGTTCTGTCCTGTCCGTGTTTATGTTCCACATACACCAGCAGGGTCAGTGGTCCGACCCCCGCCAGCTCAAAGTAATCCCAAGCCGCCCTCTGACACTGATACATCCTCCTTGTCCGCCCCCCACTCCCGATACACACACACACATGCAACTGCTTTACTTGTTGTTGCCCTAGCCAAATTCATTCTTCTCCCGTTACTTGTCATTTGTTTTTCTTTCGTGTTCTCCCTCTGACTAATCCTGACCTTTTTCTTACACATCTTGTCCAAACGCAACCCTGTGTCTGGCCTCTGTCCTTTCCCTTTCAGACTTTCTAAAAACTCAACTCCTGATGTCAACATGTGCTCATTTAGGTTTTTAATATTGAGATAGAGACTGACTGACTGACATAGATAGATAGATAGATAGATAGATAGATAGATAGATAGATAGATAGATAGATAGATAGATAGATAGATAGATAGATAGATAGATAGATAGATAGATAGATAACTTGACACTGAAGACTGGAGTAATGGCTGCTGAAAATTCAGATTTGCAATCACAGAAATATATTACATTGTGTGTGCATGTGCACGTGTGTGTGTGTGTGTGTGTGTGTGTGTGTGTGTGTGTGTGTGTGTGTGTGTGTTTGCCCACAAAAATACTGATAGATAGTTATCAAAACAATAGAAGTCTATGGAAAATCACCACAAATATACAAAACAAACTTGTGTATGATATAACATTGTGAGTTTTGTTTTGAATATAAGTACAGAATCTGGAATCCCACCATTTTTGTTTGAGTTTTTGTGTGTGTGTATCTCAATCGTCCACTGAACTCTGTATGTAGCCCTGCACGCCTCTGCCGTCCACACTAGCACCGACCTCCCTAAGGGAGAGCAGCTATACTGGGCCTTCAAAGCCCGGGCATTCCTCCTGTGGGACGAGCCAGAGCCCTTAATCCCCGCCTGGCTCCTGCCAAAAGCCCCCGGACGACAGCACGCCTCCCTCCACCCCATCCCACCCCCAGGGTTCATTAATGAAAATGTGCCCCACTGCACCCGACATCATATCCTATTTCAACCACCTCTGCCTCTGTGCCCTTAACAGCAGCAGACTGGGATGATTTGGGTTGTCAGGGTTGATTTTAGAGCGTTTCACATTTTCAGTCTTCCATCTGTCCTGACACACTTTTCACCCTCTCATCTCCCTCCTCCTTTAAGATCTCTTTCTTTTCTCCCCTCTCAATCACTCTTTCAAGAATAATGTATAATCAGAGCCAGATGACTCCTCATTTCACCTATGTTGAAACATCTAGATAGACACAACTATGAGACAAACTTGTTCCAAACCATTCCGAGCTTGCAACATATCCTAGAGGAGGATGGAACTGCAATCCATTGATTCGTCTAGAAATGATGAATAGACCCATTATCATGTGGCTATTTTCAGCTGTTGATAGAGCACCTGTAAACTTCTGCTCAGATTCAACTTTAAATGGAAGCCGTGTGCCATCAAAGAGTAATACAAAACTTTTAGGAAACACTTCATTTCTCATAATATTTCACTTGCACTTTATTCTACCTTTCAAAAGTTTGGGGTCAGTGAGCAGTAAGATTTAACACTTTTATTCAGCTAGAGCTCTAAATCAGCATATTAGAATGATTTCTCAAGGATCATGTGACACTGAAGACTGGAGTTAATCTTACTTTTAATTCTTATTTTGCACTTTATCTCCTTTTTTTACATTTTAAAAGCACTTGTCTAAGGCAGAAACAGGCTTCTAAAACTAAAGGAGTATCCCAAAAGTAGAATTCACAAAATATTCGATTTCTCAATTGTTTCTCCTATAGCAATGAGATTAAATGGAGAACAAATGGTGACTTTTCCTTCTGTTTTTTCAGATGGGGCTCCTGAGAAAAAGACTAGTATTCTCACATGGGTCTCCTATTTTCTGATTTCTCATCAAATTCCTTTAAGCCCACATGATCTGCTATGCTATCCATTTTAATTTTATGACACTGTATTTTATACTGCATGACATAAATTGTCTTATTCGTGTCAAAATTGATACGTAAATGTAACATAACTCCAGTAGGTCTCTTGCATGAGCTTTGAACAAGCAACCTCTGAACCATGACATTTTCCTCTGGGATTGCCTCTGCTACTGCAGTGGTGCTCAAGAACATGCTCCATCGCTGAGGAATTCACTTGCGTTCATTTCGTTGCTTGACTGTTTACTGAAAAACTTGACAGCCTTCCATCTCCGAAAGAGTGGCAGTAAACATCTCCATAATAATTGGCACAGCGCTCTGGTCATGTTACGCCTTGGTTTATGGGAAAGGCAGAGGATTACGCCTAATCCACTGATCTCCAAATCGTCACGGCAAAGACAACAGTGTGCGTGAAGGGGAACTTCCTGTGTTTAAAGAGACGGCGAGAGGGGAGGTGACGACAGCGAGTGAAATGTGTGTGCGCGCGTGTGTATGTTTTGATCGGTCAGACACCATACATGAGTCAGCCCGTTCAGAATGCACAGTGCAATCACAACATCCTCGAGCCCACGAGAGGTCGAGGAGGGGGATTTCACTTCATCCTCCTGAACTACTTTCAGTCACAAAACAAGAGTCGTCAGTGGCCCCCTATCGCCCTGGCTAGACCCCAGGAATGTGTGGGTCAGTGTGGGTTGCAGTAGGCAGGGAGTCCGGAGAGAGTCCGGCTGATTAATAGAGCCTGCTTTGGGGGGGTGGGGGGAGCAGAAGCGGGGGAGAGGTGGCTGTCCACCTCAGCACTTTTCCAATCCTCATCTGTGCCCCACCGATAAGCCTCTGACAATAATGGAAATTGGCTAGCCGTGAGCGTTGAGCAACGGCGAGATAAAGTAATATTAACAGAATTTGTATTTTGAGTCTTTCTATTTTTGATGTGCTAATCGGTTGTTAGCTTATTCTGCTGTCAAACATTCAGCTGGGCGGCTTCACCGTGGTTGCTCATCTTGACAGTTTTATTCCAAAGAGACGTACTGTGCACTAATTGCAGGAATCGTGTTCCTGGAAGGAACCGGACTGGTTGCTCAAGAGCACAATGGAGATAAAGTTATCTGACTCTGCAATTGATGGGTCGCCGCCTACCTTTTTGCATTTCCAGTGTCTAATTAATCAGAAAAGGAAAATGCTGTCATATTTACTCACCCTCAAGTTGTTCTGAAACCACATGCTGTTATTTTTTGTTAAAGGTAGGGTAGGCAATTTCAGAGAGGCTAGCAATAGCGAGCTAGCTTTGAAATCAGAAGATCCCACCCTCCCTTCACAGCGTCCAGCATTTGCACTATATTCTTTCTGAAGGAATAAGTAGCTGTGTGAGAAACTGAAATTTATGATCGTTCATATCAACACTCAACACCCAGGATTGATGTCATGTTCATTCTTAATATTATTGATATACCATTATAGTATTTATTAATATTTTGAATTTCACTTTTAGGTTAAGCTTTAAAGGAACACTCCACCGTTTTTTCATATTAAACTATGTTATTCCCTTAACTAAGACGAGTTGATACATACCTCTCTCGTCTGCGTGCACTCAATCGCTCTGGCGCGCGACGACACTTTGATAGCACTTAGCTTAGCCCAGTTTATTTATTAGGGACCAAACAGAGATGAAGCTAGAAGCGACCAAACACCTCCACGTTTTCCCTATTTAAATACAGTTACACGAGTAGTTACACGACCAAGTATGGTGACACAAAATAAAACGTGGCGCTTTTCTAACCGGGTAATGTATGGCGGAATAGCACTGGGAGCACTTCGACTCGGCGTAGTAAAAAGTCACTCCTGAAAAATCCTCTCCCTCTCACTTCTGTCATTAGAACCAACGTGACTTTTTACTGCGCCGAGTCGAAGTGCTCCCAGTGCTATTCCGCCATACATTATAGTTATCCTTTTTACCCGCTTAGAAAAGCACCACGTTTTATTTTGTGTCACCATAACTACTCGTGTAACTGTATTTAAATAGGGAAACCGTGGAGGTGTTTGGTCACTTCTAGCTTCATTTCTGTTTGGTCCCTAATGAATGAACTGGGCTAAGCTAAGTGCTATCAAAGTGTCGCCGCGCGCCAGAGCGATTGAGTGCACGCACTGAGACGAGAGAGGTATGTATCAACTCGTCTTAGTTAAGGGAATAACATAGTTTAATATGAAAAAACGGTGGAGTGTTCCTTTAATCATTTTATTTTTGTTTTATTTCAATTTTAGTTTTAAAGTTCACTAAAAAAAACAACCTCATAGGCTACCTCATAAATGAAATGAAGGTTAGAACATTTTTCAGTAAACTATCCCTTTAAAACACTGATCAACCATTTTTTGACAGTTAAAGAAAGACAAATGAAATGGAAAAGGTTGTTGTACAAGACTGTCATCTTGTGGTAGACCAGACGCAACCAATCGCACACCCCACCAGATGGTTCTGCTGTTTCACAACTTTATAAATGGGTCTTCAACCTGGATTCCATCAAACTCTTAATAATCTATGAAAAATACTTTTATATAGAAGTGATGATTGCTGAAGTCTGATGTCTCCCAACCAAAACAGCCCAAAATTAAGAACAATGGTCATCTTAGGTTGAATGAGTAATTCCATCTGGAGCTGGAGAGAGATGAAGGATGATGGGAAAATCACTAAAGCCTGATTAATAGAATGATATAATGATTCAACATGCCTGTATGGGAAATAAATCAGCTCAGATGCCGGCCAAACTCTGACTGGTCATATTGTGTGTGCACTTTTTCTGGTTACAATACTTTCTTTTATTCCAGATTAATGAGCAAACATTATTGCAAGTAATTTTCCTGTAAAGTGTAAACATTGTGGTGATTAAAAACATTGTGATTGTTACTTTTGAACACACCCCAAACTGTAAATATAAACGTGTAACTTTTTTAAATAGAATTTCAATTTTAATAGAATATATTTTAGGAAAGGTTAATTTTTTTTAGCATCATTAGTCTTCAGTGTCACATGATCCTAAAGAAATCATTCTCATATGCTGATTTAGAGCTCAAGAAGCAGCTGTTTTTTATGTGGAAAGCATACTTTTTTTCATGATTTTTTTGATGAATAGATTGTTTTAAGTAACAACATTTATTAAATAGAAATCTTTTCTAATGCTATAAATGTCTTATACGGTCAACCTTGTTCAATTTGATGCGCACTTGCTGAATAAAACTTTTGAACTGTAGTGTAGGCTACATCAGATTGTGTTTTTTTTTTGTTTTTTTTTTAGAAGAGGTGTACTATTACTTCTCTAAGTGATCAAATTTTCACCTGGCAGATGATAAAATGGACAAAAAAACACAGATTTAAACTATATTTTAATGTTAAAAAAGTGTCTCACACTGTCACCAATTGTCCTTGCAGGTAAGCCAGCGAAAGGCCAGCGGCGGGGAGAGAAGAAAAAACGCTTCAACCTGCAGGAGAAAGACAACGTCGAGGCCCGTCGAGAGAGGAAGAGAGAACGAGAGAAGGAGACGATCGACCGGGAGGACTCGGAAAGCCGGAACAAAACAGAGCACCGTCGCAGGAGGGACCAGAGCAGGGACGCTGGAACAGTATAGAGAGATGCTGCTCCTCGCTGCTCCTCTGCTGCTGCTCTTCTTTCCCCTATCAGTCCGTGTCACCCCCTCACTCTCTTAACCCCTCGCCGAGGGGGTGTTGCTGCTACCTGTATAATTTAAACGTATACTGTATATGCACATGAGAGAGGGGACGCTCGTCATCCACACAGTTGCAGACAGTCAGGACGCCCCTCGAACTTCTCCTTCAGAGGGCACCCTTCACCCCCGTGGGCCCGGTCTGGTGCTGGATTGAGGCTGAACTGTGTATCGTGGGGCTGGGCATGTCCGATGATCCGTGGAATGTTTTTTAAAGGGGGTCCAGGTACAGCACTGTATCATGGTTTGAATGTAGGTTTTTGAGACATTAAAGTAGAGTTGTTGTATAAACGTCTGTATTTTTTTATTTTTTGGGGGGCTGAGTAAATTAAAAATGAGCATGCTTACTGCCACCGCGGACATTGCCTGCCGCCAGAGGCTGAGACTGCATGTTGATTGGTGTAAATGGCTAATGAACTGGCTTTCTTCATACTGGATGAGCAACAACACTCTCGCTGCAACGTTTTAACTTCAGTTTTCTCCGAACAAAGTGTTGATTTGCCTGTCTGTATAAACAGGATCTGAGCTTTCCATTGAAGCCATCTGACCAGAAATCAAAAGCACCTGTATGTCAAATAAACAATACTGAGTTTGTATTCGTTTGTAATTTATTTATTGTCTCGACAAGCATAAATATACATCAAGCACAACAGTAGCTTAGCTATAAATGTTTGGTGATGCATAACACCATTTAAAGATACAAATATGTGATTTCTTCCTCATTTATTATCCACATTTAATTTTCTCTGTGAACAATACACAGATAGATAGATAGTTTTGAAGTGTTGATAGTAATTTACAAAAGTAACAAATAAATAAAAATATGATTTATGTTTATACTGTTCACATAAAAAATATACACAACTTTGCTATAGGATGCTACAAAATTACTTTAAAAATAACAATAGGCCTTTAAGAATAATGTTCAAGGATAAATTAGTTTGTAAGAGTTCCAATTGTATACATAAATAAATTCACAAAAACACACACACACACACACACACATATATAAAATGTAATTAGGGGAGAAATTTATACTTTTACGTTTTTTTGTTGTTGTTTGTTACAATTTTGTGTTATAAATTTCTGTTCTTATAAAATTTGATCCTCCCTCTTTGTTTTATTTAGAAGGTTAAAATTATGTTATCATAAGACGTTTGAAATGTTTTGAAATGTATACTCATACAGTATAATTGTTGAAATCTGGCCCAGCATCGCAAAGATTGGTCTGAAAGGTTAACCAGGTCGTTGTGCGCGTCTCATCCAGTCCAGTAGGAGGCGGTGGCGGCGGATATGATCGTGGTCCTTCACCACCGCTGTAGCATTTCCCCGAGTGAGTAAGACAGATGTCTAGTAGATGATGGCAACATGCGATCTTTTCAATCTTTGAGCTTTCGCATTACGTAGATAAACATACCAATATTTTTTATTCTTAATCATTTTGCTCGCCTAATATATCGGTAGTACAAGTACATGTAAGTATCTGAAACTATTGTGGGCGTCTTTTCATGTGTAACTTTATTTATGAACGTGCTGTTTATGATATAACTTCACAGCATCCGATTTTAAGTCGTCGTCGTCAGTTTTAATCATAAAGATCCAGAGCTTAAACAGTCATGTCAGTGACAGGTAAGTTAGATGAGTTCGATGTTTCCCCCCATCATCAGCCCACTGATCTGAGTGAAAGGACACTGACACCAGAAGAGACGGAGAAACTCAGAAGTGACCGGGTCTTAGTCTCAGACTTCAAGCAGCAGAAACTCGAAACGGATGCTCAGAAAAACTGGGACTTATTTTATAAAAGAAACACGACGAACTTTTTCAAAGACAGACACTGGACCACCAGAGAGTTTGATGAACTGAAAAACTGCAGAGAGGTAAAAGATTCTGCGAGCATTTGCTGTCAAATGTTTGAGTTTGTATGGATGATTGTAACTCTATTCTTTCAGTCTCAAGGACAGAAGCTGGTGTTGTTGGAGGCTGGCTGTGGGGTTGGAAACTGTATTTTCCCCCTTCTGGAAGAGGATCTCAGTATCTTCATCTATGCCTGTGACTTCTCTCCACGAGCTGTTGAGTTTGTGAAGGTAAAAGTGATGGAATTGCGTTTCCTTTCAATGTATTTAAAATTTAAAAATGATCCCATAATTTACTCAGCCTCAAGTCATCCTTAGTGTATATGACTTTTTTTTTTTTTCAGCCAAACGCAATCTGAGGTAATATTAAAGAATATCCTGGCTCTTCCAAGCTTTATATTGGGAGTGAATGGTACCTTGTTTTTTGAAGCACAAAAAACCCCGCACTCATCCATCATAAAAGTGCTCCACACGGCTCCAGGGGGTTAATAAATGCCTTCTGAAGCGAAGTGATGCGTTTTTTTAAGAAAAATATCCATATTTATAACTTTATAAACTATAATCACTGGCTTGCGGTAACTGCTGTACACTAATCTAGTTCTGGCGGAAGAGTGACCTCTGACCTGACACATATTGACGAACTCGGAAGCGCAGAGGATAGAGCAAAACAAAACACCAGTCACGAATTAGAAGTCTAAAACGAGAATTTGTAAAGAGAAATGTCAGAGAATTTCGATATTTAGCTTGAGTGTTTGAACCGCGAGAGGCGTCTACTCTGCTCCTACATCCTACGTCAAACGCCAGAACTAGTTACTCTCATGAACACGTGAACGGACATTACCGGAAGCTTGTGATTTACAGTTTATAAAGTTGTAATTATCCATATTTTTCTTACAAAAACGCATCGCTTCGCTTCAGAAGGCCTTTGTTAACCCCCTGGAGTCATATGGATTACTTTTATGATGAATGGATGCACTTTTTTTTAGCTACAAGGTACTATTCACTCCCATTGTAAAGCTTGGAAGAGCCAGGATATTTTTAATATAACTCTGATTGTGTTTGGCTGAAAAAGAAAGTCATATACACCTTGGATGGCTTGAATGTGAATTATGGGATAATTTTCATTTTTGGGTGAACTAACCTTTAAAACCCACATCTGGTCAAACTTTTTCCAGCCATATAATGTTGCACATTCATACGCTAATTGTTTTGTATGTAATCTGTCTTTATTGATTATTATTCATTATTATTGCAGCAAAATGCCTTGTATTGCACTGAGCGATGCCTTGCATTTCAGTGTGACCTCACTAAGGATGATCTTCAGGCCACCATACAAGTGGAAACGGTGGATGTAGCCACATTGATATTTGTTCTGTCTGCAATTCATCCTGAAAAGATGCAGAAAGCCCTAGAACAAATTTTTAAGGTACTGCTGTGGTCAATCTGTGGTTTAAGGTATCACAGTGCATCAACTTTTAATTTAAAACAAGTAAACTTATAACTGATGGTGATTTTTCATGTGTCTTTGCATAACTCAGTTTCTTTGCCTTCTGAAGTAAATTCTCCTTCCTAAACAAACTCTCAGGTATTAAGACCAGGAGGTATTGTCCTCTTCAGGGACTATGGACTGTACGATCATGCCATGTTGAGGTTTAAGTCAGGCAATAAGCTGGGGGAGAATTTCTATGTAAGACAGGATGGGACCCGTTCCTTTTTCTTCTCAAGAGGTCAGTGTAGACTGCTTGTTTTTGATCATCTGTGTTACTGCATTGAAGTTAATGTATTGTTTCTTTTTTCTTTCATTTGTTCTTCTTATAGAGTACTTGGCTGGTTTGTTCCAACAGGCAGGATTTGAGACTCTTGTGAACGAGTATGTGCTGAGAGAAACTGTGAATAAAAAAGAGGGTCTGTGTGTTCCCCGAGTGTTCCTGCAGAGTAAATTTTGCAAACCTGTTTCCTCATAATGACTAGCATAAATAAGCCACATTTCTTTCCCAAAGTATTGTGCAGTAATTTATTGATTTTCCGCCGCAAATGTTTTTACTATCTCATAATGAAATAAAATGGCAGATTTTTCAGTTGTTTTGAGTTCTTCATCTCATACTTGGGTATTGTCAAATCACCTTTATTTATATAGAGCTTTATACAAAACAGATTTTTTTAAAGCAGCTTCACAGTAATAAACAGGAAAATAACAGTATCTGTGATGCAAACAGAGTTCAATTTTGCTGTAAAGCTGCTCTAAAAAGAAAATAGTGTCATTGTTCTGATGAGGTCAGTTCAGTTCAATAACTGTAAAGATCATTAACAGTATGTAACAATATGTAGTCTTTGAACAGTCACATCGTCCCGTTCAGTTCTTATAGTGTCAGTACGGTCAGATCAATAATATTGTTGAATATTATGTCTGTGTATGTTTGTATAATATATAAAGATAGAGTATGGTGTTCTGGGCAGATTCTGGATTTTACATAAAAGATGCAACTTCCCTGGTGGTCTAGTGGTTAGGATTCGGCGCTCTCACCGCCGCGGCCCGGGTTCGATTCCCGGTCAGGGAACGTGAACTTTTTCACTTACAAATATGGTCCGTCCAAGTCCTCCTGGGAAGTTCGTGTTTACGACGGCAGGTGTGTTCAAGTCACTTTCGTCGGAGGAAGATGGCGGAGTACTTTTTCTTAATTAAATACACAAAAATACAGAAAGGTTCTTAAACTCTTGTTCTAGAAAATGAAGAACAAAGAAATGTGCATAAAGTGTACTTTTTTTTTTTTATGTTTTTAATTAATTTATGAAGCCACTGCCAACTGTATCGTTACATGTTGCATTGTTATATTATAATGCCATCATATTCTGTATTTAGAAAAGCCTGTATATTATGCTGTAATTAGAAAAGCCTGACAATATCACTGCTAAATACCTTTAAGTATTGTGGTGTTCCGTCATGTTTCTCAGTGACGCCCACAACTCCTAAAGACGGGACTTGGAGAAAATCCCGAGCTCCCCACTGGTATTTACGACATTGCGGTTGCGTTCAAGTCTAAGTGCGTTCAACTCGTAAATACGATACGAGATGACTTGTACGCAGCAAGCTTTAGGTGCAACATGCCACCTTTTCTGTGCAAACCCTGTTTTCCCTGTTCACCTCACCCCAGTCGGCAACAGTAATTGTGTTAGTTAGAGAACTAAGATGGGTACAAGAAAACACATTGGAATCACACTGAAACACACTGATATTGTTGAGAAGAACAGATTTGTAATGTACTTATTTTCATCTGTCCATCTGCTTAAATGACCGTCCCTAAATACATAGACATGCGCGCGTTCCCTATGATAAAAAGAGTGCCCGACCAAATATCGTCATCAAGTTGTCGTGGCCGAGTGGTTAAGGCGATGGACTAGAAATCCATTGGGGTCTCCCCGCGCAGGTTCGAATCCTGCCGACAACGAAATGTTTTCCCTTTTGCAACTTACACACCTTATGTTAAATAATGAAAAACATGTTAAAACCAAGCGTCACGTCCATATTGAGAGCATGTTAAATGCACAATATGTAATTTTCGCCGCTACAGGTCACTTTTTCAAAAGAAAGGGATATCTTGATAACTCCGTGAATGAGCATGCAAGGGAGTTGTCGTCTCCACTTCCTCAGCCGACGGAAAGGAATCCGACGGACTAGGGCAGAAATCATGTTCATGGATGAGCTAAAGTATTTAAGTTTTATTAACGTCACTGTGGTATAAAGCCGGACGGGCCGAGGCATGCATGTTAAGGGGATAGTTACTCAAGAATGAAAATTATCATTAATTACTCACCCTCATGTTGTTCCAAAGTCTTTCATAAGTCTTTCGTTCATCTTGGGAACACAAATGAAGATCTTTTTGATTAAATCTGAGATATTTCTGTCCATTTATTGACAGCTACACAACTGACACTTTGATGGTTCAAAAAGTTCATAAAGAGATTGTAAAACTAATCCATATGAATTTGAGTGATTTATTCCAAAATTTCTGAAGAGACTCGATCACTTTATGATTAACAGATTGAATTTCGGCTTATATTCACAAAACAAAACATTGATCAGAGAACATAAACAGAAGCTCAACCAAACCTGCTTGACACGAGAACAAACATTGGTTCTTGCACGTCAAACATGCGTGAGCTTCCATTTACCATTGATGTTTGAGTTGATGAATGTTTATATGTGAATAAAAGCCTAAATTCAATCTGTTCATGATATAAAGCGATCGTGTTCCGAAGACGAGCTACTTGAAGGTGAGTAATGACAGAATTTTCTTTTTGGGGTGAACTAAACTTCAGTTAACTTAACGTATATGCAAAAATATCAGGAAGGGACATCATTTCACCAGGAGGGGGCAGCATTGATCTATGTATCCCACTCTGTAGCAGATGAGGCATTGTTAGAATGCTTCCTTTAGCTTTTTGCACCGCATCAGCATGTGAGTTAATGCTTTAAGTCATCATGTCGCCCTCTTACAGATATGTTTTATTAACCCTTGTGTTATGTTGCGGGTCAATTTGACCCGTTTAGATTTTCTAGTTGTTGGAAATACTGGTTAACCTATGTTTTTTTTCTTGATATTTTGTGACTTTTTCTCATTTATCATCATGAACATGCATGCAAAGTTTCAACATGCTGGTGTTTTTTGACATATACAAACAAAATAAATGTTCCTTTCGTGATGTTCGTGGGTCAATTTGACCCGCATATTTTAATGGTCTAAGGCAACTGTACGGACCCAAAATAATAACATTTCTTGGTTATATTTTGTTATTTTATTTTTTTTACTACATTATGAAGCTAAAAAAATAGGTTTTCCACACTTATTTCAATACAGAAAAATATTTTGTCAGCCACAGATGGTAAAAATTACCTATCATTTATTTTTTCAAGCTACCTGAAATAATATTAAACTTTTTTTTTTTTCTTGATATTTTTTTTACTTTTTCTCATTTATCATCATGAACATGCATGCAAAGTTTCAACATACTGGTGTTTTTTTTTTTTTTTTTTGACAAATACAAACAAAATTACTATTACGTCTGTGATGTCCATCATAGGCAGCTATTCAAAAGCAACTGTACAGACACAAAATAAAAACATTTATTTTATGTATGTCAGGGCATTAACTCCAGTTCTAAAGTGTAAGTGTATCTAAAAGTGCTCTAACCCAAACCAAACACACTTGAAAAAGCTAAATCATGGTGTTCAGAATTAATTGCAAATTACAAATGAAAATCTTTGACAGACACAAATAGTAAAATAAGCTCTCATTTATATATTCAAGATATCTGAAATATCTTGAGACTTCGACATAGACAGCAGGAAAAATGAGCTCAGATTAATTGATTAATTGTTCAGTTATGATGTTCTAAGCAAAAAAAAAAAAAAAAAAAAAAAGTTGAAAAAATGTATATGCAAATATATATAAATATAACGTATATTCAAATTTTAAATAGTTTTAAAAAATGGTTAAAAACATTTTCATTAAATCATATCTTCAGATATATATTTTTTGGAATATTTGACAAATGCTGATATTAAAAGTTTACAGTTTGAACCTGAATCTTTGTTGTTTTTCATAGTGTGATTTTTGAGGAATTGTATTGAATCCAATGCGGGTCAATTTGACCCGGACCATAAGGGGAGTGCACAGAATTCCAACATAACACGAGGGTTAAATGATTAGACCAGCTGTTAAAGTATGGAGTTTTCTTTTGTGTTTTTTTTATTCAATCAAACATACAGAAAAGTGTTCGAAATGCACAAAGAAAAATAAAGGTTTTCAAAGATTTACATGCACTGCAAATCATTTCATCAACTTCTTTATTTTTGAGACTTTTTTGCAATCTTTAATTTTTTTAATTACAAAATAATTAGTTCTACTCTCAAACACAGTATGTTTGATTGAATAAAAAAAGACACAAAGGAAATATTAAAGAAACACTTTTGAACAGCCTTCAACAACGCAACATGCCACATTTTTGTGTCAATAGGTACAAGAAAAGATGTTGGAATATTTTAGTAGGCCTACTTCCAGATTTATGTGGGTTTTTCCTCTGATTTGTAAAACAGTGACCGACCGCATACACTAAGGTATGAGTTCGGCCAAAGACAATTATATTATATTATTTATTATATTTGTTTAATGATGCAAATGTAAATCTGTGTGTGTGCCAATGGCTGTTTTGCCCCGTTGAGTGCTGTTCGGAACTGTTAGGACGTAATTTAGGATTGTTAGGACTTATGTTAGGAATGCGTTAGGACTTATGTTAGGAATTGTTAGGAATGCGTTAGGACTTATGTTAGGAATTGTTAGGAATGCGTTAGGAATTGTTAAGAATGCGTTAGGAATAGTTAGGCTGTCTGATCGCTGGAAAGATGTTGGAATAATTTATGGGGTTATTTTTCCTCTGATTTGTAAAACAGTGACCGATCGCATATACACTATATAGTATGAGTTGTCGTGGCCGAGTGGTTAAGGCGATGGACTAGAAATCCATTGGGGTCTCCCCGCGCAGGTTCGAATCCTGCCGACAACGATACGTTTTTCGTTTTACAACTTTTACAGCAAGTCGGAAGCGTCATATCCTCATTGGAGAACACGTGAATGGGATGTTTACAGGACATTAAAGTTGATTTTGTGAAAATATAACCAGTGAAGCCTTTCTGAGCGGATAACATAAATGATCCACACGTTTCTATGGAAACAAACGTGGCATTCTCCACCGAATAATAATGGCGGATGATTTGGACGATTTACTTGATGAAGTCGAATCAAAGTTTTGTTGTAGCACCTCGGCGTCCAAACAGTTAACAAGTTATGTTTCAAAACAAACGGACCAAAAGTGTGTGAATCCCAAGGACAAGAAACAGTCAAGGTGGTAAGCTAGCGGGATTAGCACCCGAGCTAACGTAGCCAGAATTAAGCCAAATAAAGTCAAAATAAAACCTTTATGTATACAATATAGCCAAACACTGTTAATACGTTGTAGATGTGCGATATTTTATATTAGCAATCGGACTAAAATGTAAAAAAAAAAAGTTTGCTAGGAGGCTAACAAAACAACGTCTGATCAATGCATTCTTATCATCGTCTCTAACATCTATACAAAACCAGATTCTTCCAAGTCAGATTTGTAATAGTTTGATTTTTATTTCCACGTTTCCCAGAAAACAAGGCGGTAAAAGAGCTGAACACGAGAATGATGATGTTGACGCTATGCTGCAGGAAATTCTGGATGATGATTATCAACCCATCAGCACACATGATGTAAGTGAACAAAGCAATACTTTTCATTTTTCAAATAACACTGAATAGCATTAATATTGCTAGTTGTTGTTGACAGTGCACATTCATCATCTGAAAACAATCTCTTATGATCTGAACAGGAACCCATTTCAGGAGAGACATCCACAAGTGATTCCTTTTCTCAGACTATGTCCAAGAAGTAAGTTTTTGGTTTCACATGCATTTAGAAGTTATACAGGAGAAATTGAGCATTTTAAATGCGAAACATAATTAGATTCAATATGTAAGATGTGTTGTCAATGATTAACTCTTGTCACCTTTCCCTCAAACAGATGTTGCCCTGTGTTTCTTGGTGGAAGCTCTATTCTACATGGTATTGGAACCAGCGTTTCTCAAAGGTGGAAATTACATCAGAATCCGTCTTGCCTGGTCTTGAGGGCCACATGCATATTTTAATGCACACATTAATAACAACAACCAGTATCACAATGCATATAGGCATTTTCCCCATTGAGAAAGCACTTCTGACCAAGTAATTCAGTCATGACAGATTTAGTTAGATGTGCAAATGTATTCTGACTGTAGTCTGTAACAAGAACTCTTGTTTTTGAAGGGCCTGCAACCAATTAAGATGTACCTCTTGTGACTTCAGCGTACTCATGTTTGACGATCACGAGTGGGACTCGTCCTGCAACTATTTATTTTTCAGGTAAGGTATCTGCAAAAATGTCAGGAGGGAACATAATTTCATCAGGAGGGGGCAGCATTGATCCATGTCTCCCACTGTAGCAGATTAGGCATTCTTAGAGGCCCACTTAGCCCTTGTTTTTGCACAGCATCAGCTTGTCAGTTAATAATGCCTTTGTTGAAGTCATCATGTCATCCACTTGCAGATAAGCTTAATGAAATGTTTGGACGGGCTGATAAAGAAATACTTTTCAACACAAGCGTTCAACAACGCAACACACCACCTTTTTTGCGCAAACCCTGTTTTCCGCCGGACACGTCATTTCCTTATTATCTTCAGCGCAGTGTCTTGCAGCGTCTCACTCAACTTTAGCATCAAACAGACAGTGAATCATTCGCACCATGTCTTTTATGTAGTTATCTTCCATATTTAGGCCACGATGCACTTTGCTGCTTGCTCAGACACAGTCGAGCTCTAAGGGCCTTTGTGTTTTAATGATCTACTTTTTCGAGATGTTCAAGCTTGTATCTTTAATTAGGAGAGCATGTGGTTGGAATTTGTCAATGCATCTTTAAAAACTTTAACTTCAGGCTTCCCCTTTTAAACAGGTAAAATAAGAGCTCATCAAGAGACCACTTTTTCAGGATCGTTGCTCTATTTTACATTGCTTACATTACATGCTGTAGTTTAAAATAAAAGATAGAAGAGGTTGAAAAGAACCCTTTATACTTCTGAAGTATAATCTCTTCAAAATACTTTATGGCTGACTGACCATATCAGGAGTTTTTAACCACTTAAATAGTGGTTAATATCCAGAGGCGGACAGAGTACACAGCTTCATTACTTGAGTAAAAGTACAGATACCCCTTGCTAAATTTTACTCAAGTACAAGTAAAAGTACTACAGTCAGATGTCTACTTAAGTAAAAGTACTGAAGTACTTGTTTTTAAAAGTACTTTAGTATCAAGAGTACATTTTCTAAATACTACTGCCACAGTGCTTACAATGGTAAACACAGCAAACACTTGAAGCGAAAACTATCATTAACTTGTTCAGAAAATTGAAAAAGTCTGGCGAGGTGGGGCCACGGGTTGGCACATTCCCGGGATGGATCTGCTGCATCTTGATCCATTGTTTCGTCCATGGTTTCGTCTCTTATCTAAATCTGACCATGGAGTTGACTTTGATAGAAAGCTGGAGGTGATTGCTGATAGGCTGTGCCAATCAGTGGCGCCTGCGCAATCCAATCACGTTTGAGAGGGAAACAACAAATTGAGGGTTTCCGAGATTTTTCTTTTTTCCTTTTTTTTTTTTTTTTTTGTTTTTTAGAAGAAGTAGTAGTAACGGGTACTCACGGTTATGGATAGAAATGTAGCGGAGTAAAGAGTACAATATTTGCCTCTCAAATGTACTTGAGTAAAGTCATGAGTACTCCCCAAAAATGATACTCGAGTAAAGTACAGATCCCTCAAAATTGTACTTAAGTACTGTACTCAAGTAAATGTACTCCGTTACTGTCCGGCTCTGTTAATATCTGAGGATATTTGAATAGCTTGGAAAATGTACTTGGAACCTTATGTTTATTATTGTCTTCATACGAATGGTTGTTGTATTTAATATCCAGATATATAGAAGAATCCTACCCAAGGTCATATTTCTCTTCAAAACTGCATTTCAATTACGCAGGATATGAGGTGGAAATGTGCTGAAAAATCTGAATAAAATGGTCCTTAAAGGTGATGAGATTTGAATACATTAGTTTATTGTTCATTGACTACTATTAGTATGCCAGTAATGGGTTTATCTCCCCCAAAAGTGTAAACATTGCACCTCCCAGGAACCATTAAAACATTGAAATCAGTCCGCTCACATCTGTCAATCTCTAACCAGCTCAGCCAATAGTGTGAGTTTGGGGCGTGGCTACTTGTAGTCATTATTACAGACATGGAGGCTTTCGTATGCTATTGAACATCTTCTTTAATGAACTATATGGAGAAAGAGACTGCATCACTTGTGCATGAACTTGTTTATCTGCGGGGAACCCCAGGCGGAGCCATTGTGGGAGCATGACTGGCCTTGCACAGGAAAAGACATTCAGCTTCGGTTACAGAAGTGCATAAAATTAGCTGCATTTAAACTTTCAAAGATTATACAGGCCACGAACACGTCAAAACAGAACATGGTCAACATGTATGACACAAATTAACTACGTACAAAACCAGGGTTTTCAACAGCACAGATCTAGGATTCCAACTGCTCCTTCCTTGCTTTATAGAGCAAACAGTAAAGCTGCCCTATCGAGATATTATATAGGAGAACTTCCCAATAAATTCTGCCCATGCCTTAAGTGTTTTTGGTTTGGCTTTATTAATTCTCGCTGTTGTAACTAACAGTGCAATATTTTTGAGATCTATTAGCCACATTTTTACTGCCGGAAACGAATATGCTTCATTTTTGTAATTCTGCTAGGTGCCACTAGTGTCGCAAAAAAAAACTTTTTTTGTTGTTTTAATTATATTTTTATTTAATATATTGCTTTATTTTTCATTATTTTACTGGGGTGAAATGAGACCTGGACAAAAAGTCTGGGGTAACCACTCGACTTTACAGCTTTTTTGCTCGTTCAAAACAGCCAGCCCCAATTTGAAGCGATGAAGCAGACCCACATTCAATATATTAGTTCTAAAAAGTCTGATTGCAGTCGGTGATAAATTTTCAAAGATAAGCCGAATTGTGTAACTGAGCGTCTTGGTTGAAATTGGAGATTTGTGAACTACAAGGTCAGTAATATATTCAAATCCTCACAAAGCTTCTGCTCTTTTCCTTTTCTTTAGGAACAACATGCCAGACTATAACAAACTAAAAGCCAAACTGAGGAGGAGAAAGGGTGTGCGTGCGTATGCCTGCCAGTGTAGCTGGCACTCTGCCCTGTCCCTCTCAGACCTGAGGGAGCAACAGCAGCTGAAGTGGGTTTGCGGAAAACACAAAGCATGAACTTGAGTCTGCAACAGTTCTCCCTCTGAAATCTCATCTGTGTCTCCCAGCAAGTGTTGTGTGCTCCCCTCCTCACAAAAGAGAATGCTGGTCATTTTCAAAAAATATATATTTTGTGCAATTAGCTGGGCTGGATAGCAAAGAATTATTTTCCGTTTTCTTCTTTGAGTGTAGTATTTTGTTTCGTGTGTCAAGTAATTGTGAGTCTCTTTGTCTATACTACATTCTCCTTTAGAATGATGAAGCTCAGTGGATGGTTTATATTATAGAATTTTTTTTGTTAGAATTAAAGGACGTAATGTGTTCAAATATTGTAAATACACATGCTAATTTTTAGACATTTTCACAATTAACAAATAATAGGATGCTTGATCATTGTTTAGAATGTTTATTATAATATAGATGAATGATGTTGATTTATTTTTCTGTTTTTCCGGTATATTAAGAGATACTCAGGTATTGCAAGGGCCCATTTGCATTACATTCCACGGTTTTCAGGGATGTGTTGTTGTGAATCATCTGTCCAAAATATTAAAATGCAAAACATTGTCCACATAATAAAGAGAATAAAAAATAAAAATAATGATGAGTGCTTTTCTACATTTTTTTTGTATACCTTACCTACTGAGAAAAATCTCTAGCAGTTCTCATGCTGATTTCACCAGGTTTCAATGTTAGCGTAGTCACTATCGGAAGATGCAGCAGAATCATCCTCCCTCTCTTTTATAGATGGTACATTCACGTACGATGCCTCTGATGTTGTACTACTATTATCTGTTTCTAAAATAAATTAAAAAAGTCAGTGCCAGTGTTTTGTTTTTTTTTACCTTCAAATTGCTCCTGCTTGTTTTAAGATTCAAGGTTGCTGTACAAAAGATCCAGGTTCAAAAGAGCTGTGTGATTTCAGAAAGGAAGCTCTCTGTGCAAAGAAATATCATCACGTGGTTGAGTACAAGAGGTAGAGGTACCTTGACTGAGGTTTCTAGTTACATGCTGTTCGTCGTGACCGTCAGTACTTTCTGTCGTCTGTGCAATGTGGGGATTCTGAAAAGACATCTCAGGAAGTGATGGGCTTTCCTCACCTTCCAAAAACAAGAGAGACCAATTGTAACTATTTTTATCTATCAAGCTGTTTAAAAGGTGCGACTAGCATTATGCAGATAAGTCAAATATACAGTGGTTCACAGATCTGAAACCAAATTTTAGATTAAAAATGTTTGTTTAAATATATTGAAATTGAACAAAAGTTGGGGGTCAGTTTTTACATGTTTTTGAAAGTCTCTTATGTTTGATGAAAAATACAGAAGACAGTAATAAAAAGAAAAAAATTATTACAATTTAAATGAACTGTTTTCTATTTGAATATATCTAAAAATATAATTCATTCCTGTGATAGCAAATTACTCCAGTCTTCAGTGTCGTCATGATCCTTCAGAAGTCATTCTAATTTGCTGTTTAAGAAACATTTCTTATTTAAAACAAAGAAACATGACAAAATGACAATAAAATATAAAAAATTCTGCACTATTTCTAGGTCAAATAGAATTCATGTTTTGAATTTCTATCAAAGTATTTTGCTGATAATACAATTATAATGAAGATATTTATATTAAATAAGAAAAATGAAAAACCAAAGGATTTTTCACTTGTGGATTTAGATGTTTGTTTATTTATTGTGATGGTTCATTCATACCATATCGGAGACAGCCGTTTTCATCAATCTCTGTGTTCTGATAGCACTCTTCTGATGAAGTACTGTCTGAATCATTCTCATCTGCAAAGCAGAGAAGAATTCACACGCTTCCTTATCAAAATACACAGTTGTCAATATTGTTGCATTGTTAAAACAAAAAGGTACCTCGACTGTGGGCACGAGGAACATGACAGCCGCCGTAACCAGCAGTGTTTCCTGTCATCTGAGTGCTGTGGGGTGTCTGTAGTGACTTCTCAAGAAGTGATGGGCTTTCCTCGTCTTCTGCAGAAGACAGGTGCATGAGGTTTAGCTGACGGAATGAATCCTCAGAATGCTCATTGACAATACCCATCAAACTTCAATTTAAAGGAATAGTTCATTTCAAAATGAAAATTCTGTCATCTTTTACTCACCCTCAAGTTGTTCCAAACCTGTATGAATTTCTTTCTTCTGCTGAACACAAAAGAAGATATTTTGAAGAATGTCGGTAACCAAACAGTTGATACCCCATTGACTTCCAGAGTATTTTTTTTCTACCATGGAAGTTAATGGGGTCCTTCAACTGTCTGGTTACAAGCATTCTTCAAAATATCTTTCTTTGTGTTCAGCAGAAGAAATTCATACAGGCTTGGACCAACTTGAGTGTGAGAAAATTATGAATTTTCATTTTTGGGTGAACTATCCCTTTAAATTGCTTGATATGAGCCTACCACAGTGGAGATTCTTGTCCATGTCCATCTCTGTGTTTTGATAGCACTCGAATGAAGATGTACTGTCTGAATCATTCACATCTACTGCTGAAGACAAAGAGAATTCATGAATCTGTTATGCATTTCCCTACTACAAGACACGGTTTACCCTTAAAGGCGAGAGAAATATTTAAAATCAGAGTGATAATCAGAGCTTTACCTTGACTGTCAGTGTCTGCTAGTAACACAGTGTCACCATAAGACAGGGGTGCAAACTGTGAATTTTCATGCATCGATGCCGCTTCCTCACCTTCATGAGGGGGAAAAAAGATAAAATATTAGTAAATACACCTACACATGTTCCCTCTGGATTAAATGACTCAAATTAACCTAATGTATGATTTATTTGTGCATACGTGACTTGAAATTGTTGTCTGTGTCGGTCTCTGTGTTTTGATAGAACTCTCCAGATGACGTACTGCTTGAATCATTCACATCTACTGCTAGAGACAAAACAGGGTTCATAAATTTGAAATGTATTTCCCTACCAAAAATGCAACTTCTCAGAGAGGAAATATTTGAAATCGGAGGTTTCAACCAGCTTTCCCGTTACCTGGTGAGTTATGGTCACCATAAGACAGGTGTGTCAATGGTGACTTTTCATGAAGTGATGGTGTTTCCGCACCTTCATAAAAACATTTGATTGTTAGTATTTTATGAATATTCACAGTAAAAATAATCATACTATTTTATTAATATTATGATGCATACATCTAGACATGTTCTCTCTGGATTAATCAAATGAAGGTGCATCAAAATATCAAATGAACCCGAAATATGATTTATTTGTGCATACGTGACTTGGGAATGTTGTCCTCTGTGTTTTGATAGAACTCTCCAGAAGATGTACTGCTTGAATCATTCACATCTACTGCTGTGTATAGAGCAAAAATATATATATATATTTTCTTACTAAAAGTTGTATAAATACGGTCACATTAGATCAGTGTACTTTGACTGTGGGTGTCAGGGATACCAAAAAACAGTGGGGGTTTATCACCTTCAAAACAAAGAAAAAATAAAATATAGGTAGATACAATATAGGTAATCTTTGGTAAGAGCAAAATATCCCATGTATCCGATTGATTTATTCATTCATACCTGACTTGAAGGTGTCCATGTTGATTTCCACGTTGTGTGCATTTCTTTCTCCACAGCATGTACTGTCTACATCATTCACACCTCCTGCTAGACAGAGTGAAGAAGAATTCGTACATATCAAATGGGGTTCTCCACAAGTCACTGCTTATCCTTTAATGCAGAATATGTGATATGTCTACAATGCTAAAACAGAAAAACTAGTGAACTATTTTGAAATGCTAAACTTTTAAGCAAAATTATCACCGTTTTTTACGGAACTTTATTATTTCTATTGATATAGAACCTACCCATGTCGGCTAAACTATTTCCTGTTTCGTCTCTTTATATAAGTGAAAAGTTAGGACCCATCACATCCTGACATGAGTGTTATGAAAGATCTCAGACAAGAATCAAATGCCAGTGTTGCACTGAATTGAATATTATCTTGAATATTGAATTTTTTATGTGTGAAAAATAAAAACAAAAGCATATTCTGATACCGTAAAGCAGGGGTCCTCAAATAGCAGACCGCGCTACGGTTCCGGACCCTGGCTTGTTACAACCGGACCCCGAGACATGATGACAACGGTATAACAATATTATCGTTTCTACAGTTTAAAGTGAGCAGTGCGTCAAAACAACAGAAAACAGTGCACAACACAAGCGCTCATGGTCGCTCAAGTAATGATTTTTCAGCGCTTTATCCTCCAATATTTTTTATCTAGAGCCAAACACGCTTCATTCAATCATTCAGTTCACGATGCTTCTCTCTCCCGCTAAAGAAGCACCAGATTAAGAGCTGAAGCCGAAACGTTTTTTCAAACAACAGCAAAAACACAGTGAACAGCAAAATAGATTGATACTTCTGCTAAAATGCAAAAGGAAGCAAATTCAATTATTTTTATCGGTCATACATAATGTATATGGACTTTGACAATTCAAATAAACAAGTTTTAGTAATTTTTTCATCTATACATTTATCATTAGTAATCAGCATGTTAAGAGCATTTCATAAAAAACAATGTTTTAATTAGGGAAATTGTTTGTAGATGGCAAGGAAAGACAATTAAACTTTGAAATAACTTTGCTTCCTGCTCAAGATGAGAGCGTTTTGATTATCATGTACATTGTTGATTTGTTTGTTTTTAGTAGATAGGCCTACTTATTTTAAGAAAAATATAAAAATGGTCCAGACCTCAAGAGGAAACTCCTGAACCCCTATACAGTATATTTTCTGTCACATGGCCTTCTGCCATACATCTAAATGTAAAAATAATAATACCCTGATAAAACATCGGATGCTACATTTTAATATTCATATCCAAATTTTTTTTTTGGGTTTTTTTTTTTTGAGAAATTCTCAGACTCCACTGCTTTGGCTCCGAGGGTCCAATATACTCTTTAGGATTTTTTTCTTTTTTCTTTAACAAAGTACTGCTGGCCAAATGGAAGTTTATAATTAATCCAAAAAAAGTATTACCTCTGCTGGGAAGGAAATATAGAGGCCGGACCACTTGGAACTTTAATTAAAAACCCATGCAATATAGAAAGGCTGTTGATGGCACTTTTGTACATCTGCTCTCATAACAAAACATACTTTGACTTGTTTCATAAGGGAGATGTCAGAAGCTGGAGCTGAAGTGCTCAGTAGTTGCACTGATAGTGGTTTAGTTTAATGTGAACTTAAGTACAGAGGGAAACAAATTTTTTCTCCAATGACCCGCACCGATCTTTTTTTAAATCTAAAAATGGCTTAAGCCAGTGGTTTCTGTCGACTGATTCTCCGTCGCAACTTTTCTTGATGCGTGTCATTTTAAATAAGGACTGATTATATATTTGTGGTCATTTGCAGTAGAAGTGTTGTCTGCTAAAGCAGCATACTTGGTGAGTTGTTTAGATGCAGTCTTTGCGGTCGAATGCTGTTGTGATGTTCATAGTCTGAATCAGAGTCAGAGTTATGAGTGGGTTGATTTAATCTCCGGCTGAATTTACGGCCATAGTTTGAGCTCATTCTCGGGCCAAGACTTTCTGAGGAATGAAAAACAGAAAGTGCACATTTACGTCAAATTTAAAGTTTGACCATTACAGAAATTACAAAACATTTCATGTTTATGACAAATACAATCTCATTGTATATATATATTAATCATTACAGATCCAATGCATAAATACTGAATCACTTGTTTACAGAAATTGAAAAATAATGTGGTTTAACCCATAGAAAAATCACAAAATATTGTTTAAGGGCTGGGTATTGATGACAAAATTCACGCTTCAATTTCAATAAAAAAAACTTGTGATTTGATTCAATTCCGATTTCGATTTAATTTGATTTTGATTAATTTACATATCATGTACAGAATATGGCAAATTTTCTCAAGGGAAAAAATAGCTCAAATACTGTAAACTAATCAAAGAACCCTGTCAGTTGGTACATTACTATACTATTAAAGGTTCAAATTAACTGATTTATATACAAACATTTAAATTAGCAGTTTTATTGACATCTTTCCATGGTTGAAACACTGATTGAGCTCGAGACATGAAACAGATTTGTACTGTATTTTTCAACATACCTTCTGATGTTGATTTCGTGCTATAATTAGCAGTAAAACGGAAGAGATGATCAATTCACAAGCTCTCTGTGCTTCTCAAAAAAAGCGATCTGTCATGCCACATTAAAGAGCGCAAAATCTGTATTTATTGATTGAATTTCGTAATAAAATTCTAAATGAGAATCAATTAAAATCGACAGATCGATATGTAGGCAACTAAATACTAAAAAAAGAAACAATCCGTTACGAGGATGTAGAAATAAAATATATTGCAATACAAACCATACTGCTGCACCCTGGCAGCCGTGACAATTTGTGTGTTATAGACTCCTATCTGTACATTGGACTGGTCCTCCAGGCTGGTGTGGGAATTACTGTGATGTTGATGAATCACACATGCTGTTGGCAAAGAGAATGAAAAAGAATTACTTAAACTTCCCCATGCAGCACTAAGCCTCTGCCTTAAGCTTTTGTATTGCGGTGGTAACTAATGTCAAAAGAAATAGTTCACAAAAGGTTTGAATCTCTTCATATTCTATGAAAAAGCATTTCCTGATATTTGAATGGAATGCACTAAATGCACACAGAAATTGGCAAAGTAAGTAAGTGAGTTCATTTGAAGTTTATAAAAAATAAAATATTTTTAAAAACTAAAGTGTTGTACTACTACTCAGAGATGTTCTTGGAGTTAGAAAATCTATTTCATTTAGTTCTAAGAAAACTTGTTTGTTACTTTTTTCCAATACCACTTTGTCATCTAAAGCAAAAAAATATATTTTTTAGATTTTGTGATGACTGCTTTTGAATATAAAAAGATTATAATCTACTTACCCTTTGTTCTTTTGAAATGCACACAGACAGCAGCATTTATAATAATAAACATAAGTAAAACAATAGATAAGATGATGCAGCCAATCGCTGCTGCTGAAACTCCACGGCGGCGTTCTGTTACTGCCACTGCGGTTGACACAAAAATAAGAGATGGTTTTATTGACAGAAATCATGCAGACTTTTTTTTTTCATTCATTTTCTCTTTTGAAAAAGAAGAAACTGAAGCATCACCTGCCACCGGTGTTGTTAAGTTCAGCTCGGTTGTGCTGCCTGTGGGTGTGGTCTCAACACTTTCTGTATGAAAGACATTTAATCCACTGGATACATCAAAGGAATTCAAGACTTGTCACTCTGTATTTCACAACAAAACACTAACAAGCTGAAGCTTATATATGTGTGCTTTGACATTTAAGAAATACTGTTGTAAGCCTGCCCTACTTTTTACCCATTTTCAGACCAACTGACGTGGAAATTATGTCCATCCACCCCAAAAAGTTAAATCTGACCTACAACTGAGACTAAGAGCTGAAACAAATTATGTTAATGTTCCACCTCAAGAGGTCACATACTACAACCTCAAATACACACAGGAAATGTAACATTAGGCTCAAAAAGTTAGTTAATGCATTCTTATTCGCATACTATCCATCCTAAATAGTATTAGTATTGAAATTAGAATTAGCGTGGCCCAAATCGTAGTATGTTAAAAATGAGTATTCCAAAGATACTCGGATGGTTTGCTCTTTCAAGTTAGAATTCAAAGTGCAGATCCATGCACACTCTAATGGCTCATTTTGCCCTCAACCCATTGTGCATTAGATGAAAATTTGACTAGAACTACAAACACAAGTAAAAAATGTTAAAAACTACAAATGTGGTGAATGTGCGAGTCCGACGGTTAAGTAGAGAGGTTTAGATAAAGGATTTGAGCGTTTAATAATCAGTATCTAACCTAGTGAAAAAATATTTATTCATTGTTGTCCACCATATATTTCATCTGCAATAGCATTGTGATTCTCAACTTTTAAATGCATCATTATGCAAACACATGAGGAGAGTTCTCCACATGAAAGACACATGCCTGGCAGATCAACATGCTTCTATATTCTCTTCAAAAAGAATTTCCGTTGCAGAAATTAAATTAAATGGAATGTGGATGATTTGAACTCCGACAAGATGATTGACAAGGCAGTTTAAACGGTGACAGGATGCACGTAACTAAGCAACAGAGCTGTCAGTTAAATTAATTATGACTAAGTAGTATGTCCAAAAGCTTGCCTACTTGCCTGTTACACACTCAAAAGTATGTACTTTTTCCTTCACAAAAACGGTATACTTTTAGGGCATAGTATAAGTAGGCGAATTGGGAAGCAGTGAATGTCTACACATCAATTGTCAACATGAAGATGAAATTGTACCTTTTTACTTTCCTACTGCACGATTAATCAGTGCATGTTATTCCAAATAAAATGTCTTTTTAATCTTTAATCTAAATATAATAACTTGCTTTCCTTTCAGATGACATCATTCAGGCCTTGTGGACTGCTTGGATAATGTTAAACAATTGCCAAATGCCTATTTAAAGGTGCTCCAAGCGATGTCAGGCGTTTTTTAGGCCAAAACATTTTTTGTCACATCCAGCAAACATCTCCTCACTATCCGCTAGCTGCCTGTCCCCTGAACACACTGTAAAAAAACGCGATCTCTGTAGACAGCACAGGCTCCACAAACGGCAAGAAAAACAAACTGGCCCAGCCTGGACCACGAAACATAACAAACAGTGTTCCAGCCAATAACCGACAAGAATGATTTGGGGGTGGGGATGGGGGGTTAGTGCGCGTGCACATGAAGGGGGGTGTGGGGAGTGGAGAGAAGCATGGGGAAGTTAGCTAGAGGAGAGATGTCCTAGACAACGACTAACGTTAAAAATGTATATTCTTGAGAATTTTGATATGGCCGACACACGACCAAAGAGACGACGTTCCGATGAACAAATAACAAAGTATAGGGAAAAGTAGAAGGAATGCGCAAAGTCCCGAATTTACATCGGAAAAGCGTTCAGAAGGTGGCGAGAACTCCGCTGGCAGAAAGGCTTCCGATCCGACATTCAGGTGGCTCTGTTTTTGCTGGACAGGTGTGTAAATCCAGTTTGTTTTTTCTAAATGGTTCATGACTGTTTCAGGAAGCACGGAAGGGAGGGGGAGGGGACGGGAGGAGGAGGAGGGAGGGTCGAGCTAGCCTCCGTTTTGTTTGACAATACTTTGAACGTCAACAAGAAGTGACATAACCCAACATCGCTTAGAGCACCTTTAATACTGTTTAAACAAATTACCATTCAGCTATGTCCACGTTTTACCAACCAATCAATTCCCATCCTACATATTTTCTAATTGAAAATCCTTTTTAACGGAAGTAAAATGGGTTGCAAACTTGAATTCACCTTGACTTCAATGTTCTTTCTTTGTGTAGAAAAGAGTGGCATTTTATGTTATTAAGCACTTGCCAATTAAGTGTACATGTGTATAGTACCTGAACACACAATGCCAGCGTCTTCCTTATGTCCACAGTAGTTGGAAGTGTTGTTGATGGGGCTGCACTCCCATAAGTTCCTCTCTGTGCCGTTGCATTTCATTTTGCTCATGTGGATGGCTCCGCTGCCGGCCCCAAAAAAGGCGTTTCTTATTGCACTGCCACATCTCAGCTGGGCACATACTACTTGTCCACTTTTGATGTCAAAATCATCATTACACACCGTTCCCCATTGCCCAGAATGCACCAGCTCTACCCGTCCAGCACAGCGATTATGTCCTCCTTTCAATCTCACAGCCTGGTGTTCTGGAGAACAGAGGTTAGGCCGATCATATAACAATTAAAGCATTGAGACAAAAGTAGAGCACTTATCAAAACATATCTGAGAAGATCTCAGATGACTCACCGCAAATGACTTCAGTTGCATTTGTGCAGTCGCCTTCTGCGGCTGTAGTGCAGTTGTGCAGTTTTGAGTCTTTCAAGATGCAGTCTGCAAGACAAGTGCCATTGTGCACCGTTGCAGTCGTGCCGATCTCACGAAAAACGTGGCCACAACCAAAAAGTTCACAGATTTGGAGAGCAAACTTTTCGTCAGCCTCAGCATCCAGAGGTTTGAGGGTCACATGGACTGTAGTGTTCTGGTGAAGAGCCCTGAGCACACCAGAGCAGCCCTTGGACAGACTCAGTGTGGAGAGCTCAACTAGTTCAGAAGGGGAAAAGGGACATAAATGATTTCATTGACTAAATTCATGAGAATGATAGGAACAGTTAGGGTAGATGGTTCACATTTATATCTTCACAGCATGCTGGGTTGAGTCAGAAACTTTTCCAGCATCGCATCCTGGCACTGATCTTATCTGGGTGTTAATTCTGTTCTCAGTGTGTATTTCTAGCACTAGACTTTTATTTAGATCCAAACAGCAAAGTGAATATGTAAACCGTGGGGCATTGTTTTGTGTTGCAAAACGTTGTAGCAGTACACTGCAACACAGCCACATCCCGTGAGTCACTTCCTGTGGAAATGTCATATTGTAGCATGGAGGACACTGGGGAAAGAACTTTTTTTTTTGAAAGTTTATGACATTGCCTCCACAGTGTGGTTTGAGCATATGAAGTTCTCCTGATTTATGACTACAGGATGCAGATTGTGTCTGTGTATACTGTGTGTGGAATTACGATTCATTCTGAAGGTCTTTCTTTAGAGTGACTTTTAAATAGGGTCAGAGTTCACTGGTCTGGTGTTCCACTGTTGGTGGTGGGACATAAATGATTTCATTGAATACACTACGGTTCAAAGGTTTGGGGTTAGTACGTTTTTTGTTTTTCTTTTATTCTTTTTTTTTTTTTTTTTTTTTATTGATCAAAAGTGACAGTTAAGACATTTACATTGTTGCAAAAAAATTATATTTCAAATGAATGCCATTCTTTCTATTCAATACACTACGGTTCAAAGGTTTGGGGTTAGTACGTTTTTTTTCTTTTATTCAGATTTTTTTTTTTTTTAATTGATCAAAAGTGACAGTTAAGACATTTACATTGTTGCAAAAAAATTCTATTTCAAATGATTGCCGTTCTTTCTATTCATCCAAGAATTCTGAAAAAAATGTATCAAGGTTTCCACAAACTGATTTCAACATGGTTATTAATACGACATGCTTCTGGAGCACCAAATCAGCATGTGAGAATGATTGAAGGATCATGTGGAACTGAAGACTGGAGTTATTTGCCATCACAGGAATAAATAACATTTTAAAATATATTAAAATAGAAAACATTCTTTTAAATTTGTAATAATATTTTACAGCATTACATTTATTTTTTGCTGTGCTTTTGATCAAATAAATGCAGCCTTGGTCAGCATAAAAGATGGATTTCAACAAAACAAAACAAAATCTTACAGACCCACTTTTGGTAGTGTAGCAGTTGATGCAGAATGATTGATATCTCACACTTTCCACAAATAGGGTACAAAATAGGCTCTGACACTCAAAAAAGGTTACCAAATGGTCGATGACAGGAGGTGCCGAAATCTGTCGAAAATGTTAATCATCAACCTCAGGAGGTCATATTAAAAATGATATGAGAGTCTTATTTTCTGTTAATTTTCTCCAGTGTTTGCAACTTTTACAACCTTGTTAACAATTTGTGGTGTTAAAAATAGTTGTGAGTGGAATAAAACTGTATAAAGTAATACTGATGTAATGAGGTCACGGCTTTGAACACGGCTCAACCAATCGGAATCAAGGACAGAAACTTTCCGTTTTATAATACTAATCAAACCATTATTTATTTAAACATTAAATAACCATCAAAATGTGTAAAATAAATAATAAAACATATCACTTAATAGGAACTTGCTAGTTTGGATGCAAATTAATAATAAAGTAAACAAAATTACACTTTCAAGAGGACAATTTATATTTTAATAAAATACAATTTTTCACAATAATTTGAATAACAGGGTTGATGAATACAATAAACAAAGCAATATTTGTACAAATTGGGAAAATAGAATGAGATAATTTACTCGTCTTCTCATGATACTGTAGAAAGGGTCAGAATTGTTCAATATTATTATGTAAAATTACATTTTGAATAGTTAAAATTATTTAGTAATTATATCATTTAACGGACTGTCAATAGAATATCAATTCAACAGATTGTCAAAATGACGACATTATTATGTTTAATTGTTGGATATAGTCGAGAGACAAGGGTCTTCCAATTAAGTGCAAGGACATTTCTGTGGGACACCAGCTTTTCTTTACCTTCTTCATGTCTGATGTCTGTGTGATTAGGGCATTTACTTGTACATATTAAACAGTGCTTAATGATTTTACAATTAATTGTACTGCTCAAAAAAAAAATGAAGCGGCTGTCTCCGGGGTGGTAGATTGCTCTCAAAGTTTTGTGTAATCTTGCTGATCTCTTTTCTCTGTTCTGTTTGATGACAGCGGGTTGGTCTCAGCAGGCCTACCCCAAACACTGTTCTCATGCACATTGTTCATCAACATCTTGATTAACTGCTTGATTCCTCTGTGGCCCACTTTTAAATAAGTGAGCTTTTTTTTATTTGATCGTCATGAGATTGCTGCTGACTGCACCCACTGATAACACTGATCTAGACATCATATTTTCAAAGGAAAGGCACATGTTTTCTTAAGAGTGGTAGAAATCATTCAACTTACTCTGTTTGTCTGAATTATCAGCATGCTTTGCCATACTCTTGGAAGGAAGGTCATCTGTACTATTGAGCCCTGAAGATGACAAGATGAACATCATGAGTTTTGCTGAGAACATATTGCTTGAAGCCAAAGGGCAAAAACTGTCAATTAAGTGTAAAAGCAGAACAGAGCGCTCAAATCTAACGTTTTCCAATCTGCTGTAATTCTTCTCAGTCTACAAAGACAATATTCATCAAAGACAACAGCAATGAGACTGTTGAACAAGACGCATTAAAAGTGCTCAGCTCAACATAAAAACAACAAAAATTATGCTCTGCAAAACTACGGTAATGTTTGTGTTGGGTTACAAAGTTGTCTACAAAGTTTTGTCATGGTGGAAAAAAAATTAAATATAGGCCTCCTGTGGTGTGAAGTAAACATGTAGATATTTGGCAGTTTTACACAATATGAATGAGACTGTAAGATGAAATATGTACAAGCTACCTAATAATAAAGTTAAGTCATTGTAGTGATTTATAACTATAGGACTAGTTCTTGAAACCCTGCTGTGTTTTAAAACAGACTAGATAAAATGGCTGTTGATGAGGTATTTCAACAGCGCTTGATTGTATTTCAACACCTTAGTTTCTCCATCTGTCTCATAAACAGCAGAAACTCGGAGCTGATGCTCATCTTGGTCATTATACTCAAAAAAGTCACAGAATAAAATTGATTTAAAAAAAAAAATGCATTTGTGACACTATTTAAATGTTCTCAGGGAATCAAAAAAATAAATTATTACAAAAATGCCATGATGTCTATGTCCGCTTAAAAAAAAAAAGATTATCACGGAATCAAATTAATGTAATAAGTAGCCTATAGGTTTATAATTAATAATGTAATATGCTTTAGGACACTATATTTGTTGTAATAAAAAATGAGAGAATTAATTATTAAATAAAAATTGACAAATGAAAAAAATTATTTGTGAGAATTTGATGTATACTGACATTATTTGCAAACTTTTTCTCAGATTAACAGTTATTTTATACAGACCAATCTTATTCATCAAACACAGTTTGTATTTGTATTATTATGCACTATTTGTGTCCGGATCCCATCTGTGCTATGCATTCTTCACAGCAAAACACTGAAGAAAAATATAGCATTTGTCTTATTCTATTTTTTAATCACTTTTCTATAAATGTAAGGCCTTGTAAAATGTCTCCTTGCCATGTTAATAACATCTGCAGCTTGTTGGAAACAAAGACTAAAACTGGCTATAAGGAAAATTCAGCGATATGATTAGTTTTTTATTTTTAGCCATCTTATGCATTTGACTTTCAAATGAAGTCATCTTTCTTCATTCAATCTCCTGTGAAGTTCAGCTTATTTATTCACCAATGTGTCACAGTACACTGAAGTGCATAAACGAACCTCTGGTTGCACTTTGTGCAAACAGCTCTTTGGAAAAGCGTCGTAATGAGCCGAGGCATCGATGTACTTTCTTTTATCACTTTAAAAAAAAAAAAAGCTTTCAGATTGCATTGTGCTGCATTAGTTAAACTGAGCTTTGTTTTAACCACAAAGCATGTCTTAGAAAAAGTCTTTTGTTGAAAGTGCACATTTGATTTTCCATCTATGATAGTGATTGTTTCTCAAGAGCTATTTAGATGGATTGTGCAACAGTCTTTGAGAATTGTACAACCTTTCTACTCAAGTATCATCAACTTAATAGACTTTTTCAATTAAATATTAGAATATGTATTAAAAAAAAAGTTAGATTATAGAATATAATATCGCAGTTGAACACAAGTTTTTTAGATGAAAGATCCAGTCTGCCTACACAACCATACATCAGAACCATTTTACCTTGAGACAAGGACAAAGCCTGGAGAACAACACACAGCAGCAGAATCGCCATCTCTCAGTCAGTCAGCCTAACAGCCAAAGATTTGCGTTCGTCCCGTAACTCTCCGTTACTCTGACTGATGAACGTGACCCTGCACATTCAGCCTTTGGTGTTTGAGCAGTTGCTGCATGTGGTTTCCACTACGGGGCGAATTTGAGCATCATGCCTCACAGATACTCTCACTACCACAAACACACACCCTATTTTGCTACCGTCACAGGTCAAGTGCACATGTTTGCGGTGTTAAACCTATAAACTTTCACTTCATATTTCACTGCTTTAAAATATGTTTCTGTGGATAATGGAGTTGTTTCAATTCTAGCATTAGTTTTATAACTAAGCTTTTTTTCCCCTTTCATTTCCCTCCAGTTCATTAAAAGACTTGTATTGAGTTTCTTTGAGTATTTAAACAAAAGGCTCAAGCTAGGAAGAATCGATCAAGCGTTCATGGTCTAGCATGCAATTAATGAACAGAAGGGACAATGAATAGCTGTATGTTTAATAGTCTGTTATTATCGCCAAGCCTAAATTGCAAACAGTGTTTGCGTCTAAGACTTCAAAGTAGACCCTCCTATACTTGTGCCCATTGTCCCGAACTTCAAGCAAGATGTCCATTACCTTATCCTATTGGATTTCTACTGCATTACAGAGAAACTGATGGTCATGGGCATGGCCAAAAAATGTAGTTTTTTTCTGATATGAGAGCAAGGAAAATAGCTAAAAGCAAATAATAAAATTCATTGAACAAAATAAACAAGCTTTTAGAATGGAAAAGAAAAGGTTTCCCATTTCTTTTGCTGTTGACATCAAAGGCCATGTGTCCAATCAAATGTTTTTTTGATGTAAATTCATCTGTCATTTGGTCCAAGCCAGCCAAATTGGGCAGATGTCAATACGGACAGGTTGCATGACATACCTTCATCTTTAAAATGCAGGGATGAAATTGTGCAAGGTAAAAAGGAAATATGACCTAGATTGCCCTAGTGAAAAAAAAATGTTTTAATTATATACCAAAATGTTTTAATATATTTTTATTTCAACTATACTACAAATCCATTAATATATTTACTGACATATCGCTTGAGACTTACTAATATAAATACTATAATTAAACTTTTTTGGAGTACTTCTTTATTGCACAACGCATGCACATTTATTAATATTAAGCCTAAAATGTGTTTTAATATCACTATTAGTAAGGATAGTATGATCTCTGTATAACATCGGTCTTTAAAGAGATTTTAAGTGTACCTAAAGTATTCTTGCAATAGTTTAACTTTAGCTCAATCAAATATACTTAAGTATATCTTTAGTTGGACCTCAGCACTATTTCTGGGTAATTAAAGTGCATTAAGTACAAAATAAGCAGATTTTAAGTAAAAGTACCAAAGTATACCAAAAGTACAATTGTAGGGTATTTAGCTATATTAAGTACATACATATGTACATTTATTTATTTAGTATAAATGTATTTCAAATACATTTTGGTATATTTTGGGTGCATTAAATACAGGTTCACTTGCAGTAAAAATAACCATGTCTGTGCCAACCGCAATGTGTTTTGTGGTGAATTATTGGCTGCCAAGAGAGATAACACTGAAATTTAAGTTTCAATCATGTAGAAGCCAAAACATTTTGCTTAAACAATAGTACTGTTTGTGTCATTACTTGTCTTTCCAACTTAACGTTTTTACTTTTCCAATGTAAAAGCATTTTAGAACCACAGTTATATGAGAATATTAGTAGACAGCAACTTGACCTTCGAAAATCATATGTTACAAAAACAGCCGCCTCCCACAAACCTTGCTAAGCTACGGAACATGCTATCTGTTTCTGATGCAGAAAAGCTATGCTTTCATGACCTCTAGACTAGATTACTGTAATGCATTACTTGCTTGTTGTCCTGCATCCTCAATAAACAAGTTACAATTAGTCCAAAATGCAGGAGGAGTTCTTACCAGGTCAAGAAAATATGATCATATAACACCAATTTTATCATCTCTACACTGGTTACCTATGAAGTTCCGTATCGATTACTAAGTATTGCTACTGACCTATTAGGCCCTAAATGGTTTAGCTCCAGTGTATTTAACTAATCTTCTATTGCCCCATAATCCAACATGCTCTTGAGAAAAACTTGAGAAAATTAGAAAATACCAAAATGCTTTTGGTAGTGCCTAGGATATCTAAGTCCACTAAATGAGGGGGAGAGTTTTCGCATTTGGCTCCTAAACTGTGGAATAGCCTTCCTGATAATGTTCGGGGCTCAGGCTCACTCTCCAATCTAGATTAAAGATGCATCTCTTTAGCCAAGCATTCACATAATGCATCACATAACCTTGTACTCCAGTTATCAGATCAAACACACACAATTATATTTTGCTTGAAATTTTATGAACAGCAGCTACGCTAATTATTGCTGCTTTTCTGTTTCTACCTCGGGATGCCGTTTCGCGATTTGAAACGATATGTACTGTGAAAAGCGCTATGCAATTAAATGTGAATTGAATTGAATTTCTTACTGCTATACCGGAAAACTGCAGCAAATGTTCTATATGAAATGAAAATAAAGAATAACTTTACCTTTCTTTCATGTAGACTTTTAAGTGTGGAGATCTAACCAGATTTTTGGGGATTACTCAAACTGAAAATTTCTGGGAACTTTTGGGGATTACTCAAACTGAGACTCACAGAAATGTTGCAGATCTAATGCAGCTTTGAGTGTTTCTACCCACATAATGAACTGATCATTATGGGATGGTGTGGCTTAGTGGTTAAAGACCTGGGAGATGCGTTTCTCAAAACCATCATGAGCTAAGTTGATCATAGAGACCATTGTTGGCAATGGTTGTACGATTAGGCTTCTGATGTTTTTGGGAAATGCAGCCCTGGGCTGGTTACTGTAAGGTTGCACGTTTGACCCCACAAAAGATGAACCTCTAAGGGTTGTACCTTAACATGGGCGACTTGATGTGAAGTCATGAAAACGAATCTCATTCAAGAAGGAACCCGGGCCAATCACAGAGACTCTTTTCACTTGGGACAATAAGTAACCCCAAAAAACCAACCCCCTAGCATGACAACAGCAGCCTGATAACCAACAACAACACCATGTCATTGTGGCAGCAACTTTTGGATGGTCAAGCACAACTCTTTTTTTTTTTTTTTTTTTTGGTAAAATGTAAACACTAAAAATGTAAAAGTTCCTCTGGTATACTCTTTAGCTGCATATCTGTGCATAACCACAAGAGGGAAGCTCTAATATTATTTGATTTTCTTGAAGTACTGCTGAGATGTGAAAAATATCCACCATTCATTATCTATCACCTTTAATTTTGTGTTGTGTATTTCAACAACCGTTTCATGTTGGTATATGATTTCAGGTCAACTGCAGTAGCCACAGGAAATATTGTTTGCTGGTCAAAACACTGCTGAGTAAAAAAGATTTGCGTCTCCACAGTACAAATGCACTGAGATCTCTCTCTCTCGTCTCTGCTAATAGAAGACAAAACAAGGTATGGTTTTCTCAGCATTATGGCCCTCTCAGGAAACCTTCATGCTAACAGTACACAGTCCTAAAAGCAAAGCTGTTCAAGGACAACACTTAAGTCACTGTCCTCTCTGTCTTTGTGCACATGGTACAATCAGGTTTTCCCCTTGCCAGGTTGTGCTTTCAGATTTAAATGGAAAATTTACAGCCAGCCAGTCTGTTATCGTGTCAAATGTTACCACTCTTAGTCCCCAAGGAGTAGGCTAGTTGTGTAAAGCCTGAACAAAATTTTCTTTAAACTATTAACCTGTAGGCAGTATGCTGTTATCAGGCTAACTAGTTACATCACATTTTTATATAATGTAATATATACATTAATGTTCAAAAGTTTAGGGCCTGTAACATTTTTTCATACTTTTGAAAATAAGTCTTTTAGGCTTACCAAGGCTGCATTTATGTAATTGAAAATGAAGTAAAAACAGAAATATTGTGAAATATGATTAATATTAATGTAAAATAACCATTTTCTTTTATATATATATATATATAGAATACATAAAAAAAAAGTGAAAACAGTTTGCTGCCTAATATTTTTGTGGAAATCGTGATACATTTTCTTCAGGATTCTTTGATGGATCTAAAGTTCAGAAGAACAGCATTTATTTGAAACTGAAATATTTTATAATATTAAAAATGTCTTTCCTGTCACTTTTTAACAATTTATTCCTAATTCCAATTAATGCTTAAAGCTACACTGTGTAGGATTTTCTCCCATCTAGCGGTGAAATTGTATATGACTACCAACTGAATATTACTTTCTAGCCCCTCCCATTCCGAGGGCGTTTTAACTCCTACGGTGGCCGGCAGTCGCGAGTAATCTCCCCCTCGCATTCGTCACGGTGCCAATGAGTGTAAAAGCTCAAAAGGCGAAGCTTGAATTTCCAGGTATGTCCCTCTTTGGCTAATGTATTTCCAAAATGGAGGCGCAACATGGCTTCCGCCATTCGAGCGACTCGCTCGTATGTATTCTGAATGGCAGATTCTACGCTTACGAGAATACTTGATTAGTTGGTGGAAGTAAATACACACGAATGAGCACATATCATTTTGAAAGAACAAAGTGTTTTTTGCGAAGAATCAACTTAAAAAATTACACAGTGTAGCTTTAAAAAAAGCACTGACTCAAAACAAGATGGCATGTTATTCTCTTTGTAACACATGATCTATAATGGATTTTTGCTTTAATAAACCTAAACAGGATGATGTATGTTTACCATTAACTATTTACTATATATTTAATTTGCAAGACAAATTACTTTTTACTATGAGATGGGCTATCATTTTGCTTTCATATACATATATTACAAAGTAATATTTTAATATATCTCTTATCCGGTTCTTTGTGTCTAGCCATCTCCCAAAGAATGTATGCTCACCATATAAATTCAAATTAATACTAATGCCCTCCAATCCCATTTTACTGCAGTTGGTTGGTAGCTACCCGTTTAGAGCCACAAGATGGCATCATTGAGCTATTCTAACTTACTTTGAAAGACTGAAATGAGTTATAGGAAAGATATAAAAGTAGTATGTTGGTATGTTGCCATGGCCAACGTTCAGATATCCAGTTTAACACTCAATAGTAGCCTGGAAATCCAGACCTAAATCTGAAAGATTAATGGTCTGGCATCGACTAATGAAAATCGGCCAGCTCGAGGGGCGGCACCAAGCATGCATTTGAAAATCTCACTGCACGCAATTGGATAACACTACGACCAATCACAACAATATAACCCCATAAGCTTAGCTACCAGTGGAGCTAACTGGTAGATTAGACTCTTGCCGTATCCGGTCGGCAAAACAGCAAAAACGTCCTTCTTGCAAAGGAACGATTCAAGCGCCGTCTTCTGTTCCTCTTTTAGATAAAAAGCCAAGCCTAACTCGTTCATTGTAGCGGCCAAAGCCGTTTCAAACAACTGGTGTTCATCCATAGCCATCTTGCAATGTTTACTAATGACTTGGACTTCACAGTGCTGTCGTCATCTGTTTAGCTCGCCTCTGGCCCGCCTATATCAGAATAACCCGATGTGATTGGTGCAGCTCGGATACAAGGGCATATTTAATGAGCATCATTACTCGACGCCAGAGTAACTCGCTGAGCAAATTCAACTTGTGCTCTCGCAAGAACTCTGGATTTCCAGGGTAGCTCAATGGCATAACTGACCAATAAAAATCAAGTTTTCCAGAGACCTGTGTTTAAGTGTTACCTTAAGTGGACACATTTAAGACTGTAAGGCCAATTATGAATGTAATTTGATACTTACGACTGACCATGTCCAAACACGCCGAGTCAGAGACAGTTGCTTTGGTCGGTGTTCACACAGTCAGTGTTTAAAATCTGCTCCAGTCGTTGGAAACAGTCTGTAAGTGTGTTCAGTTCAGTCTTAGAATGTTTCAGCTAGTCATTAGGTATGTGTCTCCGCCCCAGCATAACAAAAACACATCTTTAATAATTCAGTTAGATAAAATGAAAACATCTTGGTCTACAGATGAAGCAAACTACAAACATGTTTAGTGCATATCAGAGATGACAGACCTCTTCTGGATCTTATTTTCCAAGAGACATCTTCAATAAATCCACTCACTGGAGGTCATGCCACTTCTATACCTTACTCAAAGCAGAGCCATGATGAAAGCAAGGCTGTGAAGGATAGACTTACAGTGTTTTCAAGGGAATCTGCTGTATAAAACTCCTAAATCACACATAATTATCCACAGCTCATGTTGTCGGGAGTTTTTAATCTACTGAAATTTCTTGTTTCGTCAGCAGAATGTACAGTATGTCTATCCCTCACAGCCTCACTTTCATTCCCATTAAAAACCAAAGACGCCGCTGCTGTGAATAAGGTCTATTTGCATTGTTCAATTCATAAAAGAGATCAGAGAACACAGAAACCTGAACACTCAGTATGGCCACCAAACAACAAATTACTGTCAGGACATGAAACAGATTTACTGTCACAGTCAATGAGCTGAAATTACAGGTTACTTTCATCAACAAATCGAGGATCAGAGGTGAACGGCTGACAGGCAAGTGATTTGACCAGCACATGAATCTCTTGTATAAAATGTCGATAAAAATCAATGCAATATCTGGGAACGTCCCTCTATAATTGATTCTGATAAAACAAACTTATTCACATGCTGCACATCACACCAGGAAAAGCTAAACAATGTTGTGTGTGGCCTATTATTCTCAAGAGTTGATCTGGTTTTAATGAAATCCTGCAGTTCAGAAAAACCTTTCTTTCCATCAAACTATGTGAAGACCAATGGCAGTGATTGTATTTTTTTTAATCAAATACACCTACAGCTCAGGTCATCCAGGTGACATTTCATTATTAAGCACAGACTATTATTTTTACTCAGACCCCCTCACAGAACAAGCAAATTCATAATAATCCATAAAGACTCATATTATGCTATTCAGTGAGGAGTTCTCTGACCTCAATTAAGACATCTAATGCTGGGTTCAGTCACATCTCTTTTCACAGGCAACCGCTATAGTCTTGCAACTACTTATTTCCTGAGATCCGAGTGAGTCAGGAAACACACCTTGACCCTTATTATTACTAGATTTTATATTTTTATGAAAAACCCCAAAGCTCCACTAGAGTTGTGGCTGGTTCAAGCTAGATTTTTGTGTAGTGTCTGTGTAACACAGACAGCTGTGCAAAAGCTAGTAAACAGATAACATCTAAATAAAGATAAGATCTAAAAGTAAAATATTTATTGGAAAAAGGATATGAACTGACACCCTTTTATTATACATATTTAGCTAAACTAACTGAAAGCTTGTTTCTGAAAACAAAACAAACATGAAAAGACCTTCTGCCTGAGCATTGTCAAAGTAATAAATCTTCTGTATTTTAAATATGATCTGTGTTTACTATAGGAGTAAAACTGAGTCAGATCAAATGGTGAAATATATGAATCAACCAGCTTATTAATTATTAAAACTCTAAATGTAAACAAACAAAACACAAACACTGTATAATTAGCCACGGTCCTGTGGGATATATTATTGTGTCCTGGTTCTCCTATGAAGGCATGACAATAAGCAAACTGTCCAAGTGAATTGGCCTCTAAAGACTTTATTGTCATGGTGATGTTTGTCCTTTCATCTTTCATGGACTGTCCATGGCTAATGCAAATGCTTTATTCTTAATTATAATGACAATTGGCATATTTGTCACACAGTAATTAAAAGAAGACACAGTGTGAACATTAAAGGCTCTTGAGATTCCTCAAGCATTCCTCCAACCCTCAGATCGCAAAGAGCAGACTACCAAAAAGCATTCATTAAAAATGTATCGTTTAATAATTATTCATACGCTAGTGTATAGGGAGAAGGACCCTGACCATTATTTGAAGGATGAGACATCAAACCCTTTTTTTCCCATTTCACTGAACAGTGTCTAGAGCTTGCAGGTTTTTCTGATTTTGGCAACTCATTGTTTACTGACAAATAGCTAACCCCATGAAACCAGACCGTTCAACGCTTCTGCTCAATGTAAAAAAATAAGCATCAAATAAAGCATAGAAAATAAGTCCCAGAGTTGATCCTTCAATAAAAATATATAAAGTCCCACATCTTCATCCCAATAATGACAAGGTAGGCTATATAAGTTACTCTATATACCACCAAAATAAACAGCCTAAGTAGGTAATAGTGGCGGCTGGTGAAAAATATTGTAGGGCTGTGCCATATTCAGTCAGTTTCAATATTTGTTAACCATGGGAGCCAGGTCTTTTAGAGTTGTGGCATGCTCTTCCTCAAGACATCCGTCAAGCATCCACCCTTCTCTCCTTCAAAACGGTCAAGGGAACACTGCGGTGACTAGTAGAGATTACTAGTCTGGTACGGATTATCAAGAGAACACTGTGGTGACTAGTAGATTACTGGTCTGGATTGGTACAGATTATTAATCTGGTGGGCTCAGATAATCCACGGTATATGAAAATCCACAGAAGAATACTGACCGTCGTGGGGAAATCTCAGTCAAAATACGATACACCAGTGTTTTGCCAGATGAGAAGTTTATTTACTGTTTTAATTCATTTTACTCTAATTCATTTTTCACTCTTTTAATTCCTTTTATAACTGTTTTAATTTCCCCTCCTTTTATTTTCTATGCAAAGCTCTATGAATTGCTATAGTGTGATTATTATAATTCCTTTCAAAGCTTTTGAATAACTGTTTGAATTTTCCTTTTATTTTGTGATTTATTTTTATTCCTCTCTATGTAAAGCACTTTGAATTGACATAGTGTATGAAATGTGCTATATAAATAAACTTGCCTTGCCTTGCCTTACAGTTTATGTCAAACATTTATATCTTAAACAGATCCGCCTTTCTGGGGCGATTTCTCCAGCGACCCAGAGTTGATGAGACGTGCAGACAAGCTGGAGGGGACGTGTAGAGAAAGCAGACATTTTGAATTTCTATCATATTTTTCACATATACTGGGTACATTTAATATTTCAAATACACAAATATTGACAATTTGTACACATGATTTATGTATGTATTTACTTATTTATTTATTGCATGTGGCTCATAAACTGTGGTCTGGCTCATGCTAGCGCCCTCTATTGGCCAGCCGCCCCTACTAGGAACACTAGGTAGAAAGACAAGAAATGAAGTTTGAGCTTGCACAGAAACAAGTGTTTACTGACGTCTTAATCGAGCATTCTTTCAATAATTGGCTGACAAGCTCCCTTTTGTGTTTTTACCTTCCAAAAATGGTGCCAATGGAGCTCGCTTGTGAGCTCTGTGTAAATGTCAGCTATTTACAGACACTGATATCACTCAAGGCTAGTGCGATTGCGAGCAAATATTGCTTTTATACAAGATAAACAATAAGTTAATATTTACAACTTACGTTTTAGACGCTATATTTTCCATTTCATTGTCCATTTAACTCCAGACGAAGCCACAATAGTATCACTTCCGTCTCCGAGCAACTGTGTAATTGTTCACCGTTTATGAATGAACCAGAGTGAGTGAATCGGTTGAGGGAATGATTCAATACCTCACTGTTCTGTTCCGTGTTTCGTTCTTGAACCAATCAGGGGTGTGTTTCCCAAAAGCATTGTTGGCCAACTATTTAATTATTTTAGAAATTACACATTTGACTTCTTTGTGTTTTAATGTAGGCTATTCAAAATCATGGTTTGAGAAAAAGCTTTCTTCTATTAAATACTGGAAGCAATAATTTCAACCAAACTAGAAAGAAGCACAACAGACTCCTTTCACAATAATTTAATCAACTTTTTGATTAACTGATTTTGTTGCAAATGTGTTCAATTTAGGCTGTAATTAATGTTTTATTCCTCCTGGTGTCTCAAGGAGATGAAGATGAATTGTACAACAGTAATTGTGTGCTGTTTTTTCGAGGGCACTTGATGTCAACTAGCCTACATGGTATTTCTAAGTCCCACTTCCAGGTGTCAAACTAATGCAATGTACTTGTTCAGTTTCCTTGGTAACATGAGAGGAAGAAATCTATTTAATAGAATTTAATTTGTTTTGAACTCTCTAATAATCCAACAATCCTTAAAGGGGCTATATGCTTTTTTCTGAAATTTAAACTCGCGACTGACACCTGTGGCCAAAAAACGGAACTGCTCTTCCTTTCTGCTCGCTCTCGTACGTGCACACTTCACAAGTCATCCGCTGCAAAGAAGTCAACATTATGTTTACAGAGGTAAGAACAGTCAAATACATATATTGTTTGAGAAACTAAGTTTGTTTGCTGACTAGCGGTGGTGGCAGAGTGATCTGAAACGTTTAACATGAACGCGCTTGACGTCACATCCGGAGACAGCGCGCGAAAAATCCGACCCGACAGAAAATAGGAAAAATAGGATACAGGCTTAGGTGCACCCACTGTGAGCTGACAAGGTGTCAGTATGCTCATCAGGAGATGTTTGAGTCATACATGGTCAAATAAAAAGGCTATTGTTACGTTTATTTTGGGGGAAAAGTTGCATATAGCCCCTTTAAGAAAATGTATCACAAGTTTACACAAAAATATTAAGCTGCACAACTGCTTTCAACATTGATAACAATCAGAAATGTTTCTTGAGAGCCAAAATTGGCATAGCCTATTGGAATTATTTTTGAAATGATGTTGTAATGATGCTGAAAATTCAGTTTTGCCATCAGAATAAATGACAAATATAAAACATTTTAAACTTCATTTTAAAATGAAATATTTCACAATATTATTGTATTTGCTGTATTTTTATTGATCAAATAAATGCAGCCTTGGTGAGCATACGACATTCAAAATCTTCCCAACCACAAACCTCTGTACAGCAAAGAAAGGTGACTAAATAATTTGGACTTTTTAAATCTAAAAAACACTATCAATACTTGCAACAAAAAAGTATAAAGAAATATTTATTAGCAAAGTTTCGGTCTCATGACCATCATCAGAATGAATGAATCGGTTTAGGGAATGATTCATTCAATACCTCACTGTGCCACGTGTTTCGTTCTTGAACGAATCAGGGGTGTGTTTCCCAAAAGCATTGTTGGCCAACTATGATCAATTTCCCTTGAACTCTATTGGTAACGACCATAGACTGTAAAAAAATAAGTAACTGTAAAAAAATAAGTAAGTAATAATAAGTAAAGAGTCCGGTTCTGTGACTCTTTCTTCAGGTTAAACCATTACGCCAGTAGGTGGTGACAAGTGACTGTCTTTATGAGTAACGTTAGTGAACACTAAGTTTTTTAACACTTGTATTCACAAAATATCAAAAAAGTGGCATGTGCAAATAAATTACGTTGGACAGTTTCTCAGATCTATGTATATCCCTATTAGGTGAGCTCTATCAAAGGCTGAGGAAATAGAACTGTGTGTTTCTGAATGTTGTCACTCATGCTCAGACTCACAATCATCACCATCAGACTACAAGAACATTGCTGTCCATTTTCTCTTTGCTCTGTATTGATCTTTTATTTGTAGTTTACTTCAGCATCTTGATGCTACTATATACACAGTGCTGACAACTGCCATGGTCTTTGAGGTTGTTAAGCGTTGCATCATGGTTTGCCTGTAATTTAGAAGGCCAAGTTAGCAAGAGAATTTAATTCACTATGCTCAACAGCATTGGGAATGAGAATGACTCTCAAAAAGGTCATATAACATCGTAACTGACATATGCTAAGGCACAGCAATTAAAAATTAAAACTGAATGACCTTGTTAGATGGAAGATCAATTTGGCACCAGTGTCAGAAAAAGCTAGTTGTAGATCTGTCAAATGCATAGAAATTACACTTTTGACTTCTTTGTGTTTTAATGTGGGCTATTCAAAGTCATGGTTTGAGAAAAAAGCTTTCTTCTATTAAATACTGGAAGCAATAATTACAACCAAACTAGAAAGAAGCACAACAGACTCCTTTCACAATAATTTAATTAACTTCCTTTTCTGATTTTGTTGCAAATGTGTTCAATTTAGGCTGTAATTAATGTGTTATTCCTCCTGGTGTCTCAAGGAGATGAAGATGAATTGTACAACAGTAACTGTGTGATGTTTTTTCGAGGGCACTTGATGTCAACTACATGGTATTTCTAAGTCCCACTTCCAGAATGCTATTAACTTGTTCAGTAAATCCTTTATGTACGACACAGTTCCCCTGGCAACTCTGTATCGTCACAGCCGGTTGAAATAAAACACACTGTACTTTAGAAAACAGGAACAAAATATCCAGGTAAAAGTGTAACAAAAACTGACAATGAATGAACTGAATGAAACAAAGCTTAAAAAGACAGACCAAACCAATCAACAAAATGGATAACAAGTGTGAAGATCATTGTAGCAGATGAAAACCAAGGAAACTGAACTAAAACATGTGCCAGTACTCTCTAACCACCCCAATTTCAACCCTCGGAAGTACAGGCACTTTTCCCCCACTTTGAGCACTTGTCATACTCTCAGTGTTTATCTGTGTTTCTTTTGGTTTTTGGTGGGGTTTGCACATGCTCTAGTTCAGTTTCCTTGGCAACATGAGAGGAAGAAATTTATTTAATAAAAATTCTATTCTTTTGAACTTTCTAGTAACCCAACAATCCTTAAGAAAATGTATCATAAGTTTACACAAAAATATTAAGCAGCACGACTGCTTTCAACATTGATAACAATCAGAAATGTTTCTTGAGCGCCAAATCGGCATATTAGAATGATTTCTGTAATGATGCTGAAAATTCAGTTTTGCCATCACATGAATAAATGACAAATATAAAACATTTTTAAATAATGAAATATTTCACAATATTATTGTATTTTCTGTATTTTTAATGATAAAATAAATGCAGCCTTGGTGAGCATACGACATTCAAAATCTTCCCAACCACAAACCTCTGCACAGCAAAGAAAGGTGACTAAATAATTTGGACCTTTTAAATCTAAAAAAACACAATCAATACTTGCAAAAAAGTATAAAAAAATATTTATTAGCAAAGTTTCGGTCTCATAACCATCATTAGGCATTTCGAGTTTTGAAATTTTTTGGTCTTCTCTCCTACGCACCTATATTACCTGCAGGTGTGCAATGGTAATTGTTAATGGACTTTTTAAATAAAAAATAAATGCAAAACTTAAATTGAAATAAGCAGAACAGTCTTTCATGTCAGCTTCTTTACTTACTCTTTAAAATCTCCTTCTCTGCAACAGGTCTCAAAATGAACAGGTTCTGTGGTTGATCTGATGCAGACTCTCCCTGTGTTTCAGAGCATTGATCATTTATCTATTATCTTCTTGGACAGGCTCACATCCTAGTGATTTTCCTCACCTTCAATTGCAGAGAGATTTGGAAAACAAATTCATGTGGTATAGAGCTGAACACTGTCCAAAGACATGTTAAATAACCAAAGAAGATTTAACCTTCAGCATCTCTTTAGCTTCATCTTAATGACAACCTGCAAACAGATAAAACACACTAACTTATGCATGGCTGATTATGATAATAACCTCATGCTCTGTACAGATCAAATATGGGGTATTCGACACAGATTTCATTAGGTTCATGATAAGAGCAGTTTTGCTTTTATGGTGTCTGAACAATGAAGCAGAACATCACAGGCTTCAAAGTGCAGCTGAATAAGAGCATCCATTAGCGACTTTTGTTATAAAACCTTGAGTCTAGAGTTTTAAAGAGATCAGAAGTGAAAAGTAAGTAAAGAAACAGAATGAAAACCTCAGAATTCTGTTTATTATCCAAGACCTCAAAGTGACGTTAGACCACAGAATGAAGGACAAATAGTAAATATTTTCTCTCAAATGGCCAGGCTGTTCGCTGCACTTCGGCATCTGCTGAAAGCTTTTGCACGTTCCGTGGGAATTGTGACCTTTATTGTAAAATTGCTGAAGAAAGAACGCCTCAGAGCATGATTGTGTGTAAAGGTAAATGTGCAGTGCACACAATGAAATTTCAAATTTCATAGCATGCAGTTTATGGGTATTTTTACACCGCTTTCAGGTAATCAAACAAGACCTATGAGTGTGAAATTAGTACTACTTTGAGGTTTCAGTGTCAAATTCTGAGGGGATAAAAACCTTACTTCTGAAAGAACAGATTCCCATATGTAACCCGCTTTAGCAATGGGCCCTTTATGGCTTTTTTTTATTAGAATATCACTAGAAATGCTACTAAGTAAACATGCTACTTTAAAGGGGTGGTTCAGGATTTTGGACATCGGACCTCATTTCCAAGATAGCCTGGGTGTTATTTATCAGTGGAGGCAGTTTTCAAAAATTTTCACCCAGTCCTCCCAGATGCATAGTTTGCCGGTAGCGCGAGTCAACCGTAACTGCTAGCCTGCCATTAAAACAGTTTTACCCACTCCACAGTACACCAAAAGCAAATAAATTATAACGCCAGACTATCGATGTAAATGTTAGAAATCAAACTACTCTTGCATCTCAATGATCGCATTACATTTACAGGAACTAGTTTCTCAGCAGCGGCGGAATTTTACTTTGCTCCGGTTAGCACTGCGCCGAAAAGTAAACACAGAACAGAAGCGCACTACAGTCGGGACGTCTAGCTAGCTAGTAGTAGTCTCGGTTGCCTAGGTAACTTAATATCACTCCGCCGCTGCTGTAGACTGTGCTAATAAATACAGGGAACAAAGTATAACTATTGCAATGCGATGAAAGGGTAGTTTGATTTCTAACATTATTCTCTCAACATACATTTACATCGATAGTCTGGCGTTATAATTTATTTGCTTTTGGTGTACTGTGGAGTGAGTAAAACTGTTTTAATGGCAGGCTAGCAGTTACCGTTGACTCGCGCTAGCCTAGCACCGGCGAACTATGCAACTGGGAGGACTGGGTGAAATTTTTTGAAAACATAACACCCAGGCTAACTTGGAAATGAGGTCCGATGTCCAAAATCCTGAACCACCCCTTTAATGCAGTTTTCATATCAATCTGATGTGATATTGATACAATGTCTTGATCAGATTTGAGGGACAAGTTTACAGTTTGTCAAGTTCAGGCTTACAACCAGGGTTAGGTGCTTCTACATCAGTGTTATTCATCTATCATTGCCCTCTGATTTTAGGGATAGGGTTTAGGATTAAATCTTCGGACAGGAATGTTGCTCCAGAATCGTTGACCCAGGAACGCATGTTGACCAAGGAACATCTAACTCTGCGATGGATGGATGGATGGATGGATGGATGGATGGATGGATTGATGGATGGATTGACGGATGGACGGACGGATGGATGGATGGACATACATATGCTCGATGATGTAAAAGATTATCTATTTTTTTCTTTTGGATGCTAAAGTTTATGTTAAATGTTAAACATGTCAAAGTTGTTGTTTATGTACTGTAGAAGAAGTTTTCTTTCTAAAGATAAAAGATTCTAAAAATTCCAAACATTCCAATATGATTTTAAAGTAGCTCCTATTAATTTCTAGAACAATAGATGAATTGTAACAGGGAGAGAGTTTTTTTTTTTTTCTTGAAGATACCAACTGAACTGTTTGTGCAAGTGTACAGTATGTAAACATGAATATCCCACAGTTGCTCTGTGTAGCCTATAGAGGGTGTGTGTTAATGTTGTAACCACTAATTAGGTGTTATCTCACAGCTTTTAGACAGAGAGCGAGATTATTCCACCCACCGCCTGGCATCGCTCGAGCGAATGTGAAGTACATCCTTTGCACTCTTTCAGAAACGCGCACAATTATACCAGTTACGCACTCATCTTCTGCCTGCCACATAACAGTACATTCCTGACCTGCTAATTACTGTACAAGTCTATTAGTTCTTAACGTTAACATGGATTTGGTGAACTGACAAGTGCTGCGAAAACCTTTTGTCAACATCTCATCCAGTGAGTTTGATTTGGACGCTTAGAGGGGATTCTTCATTTAACCCTGTCTAAGGCAGACATTGTCTTTACAAAATAAATTACCATGCATTGTGCCAGTTTGAACAGTACATGACAAAACGAGAGAGTGAGTAATGTTAAGATCTGGGATTTTTTTTTTTAAACCACACACGTGTCCTTCAAATTCAAGGACCACACAATAAAAGCTTTATTTAAGTATAGAGAGGTATAAATCAGAAAGGAAATGAAATCTAGGTGCGTGAATGTGAAGGCAAAGTCGGGAAGCGTAACGCATGAGAATCACGCCAATACAACACTTCTCAAACCTTAGATATCTGTAAATACTTTTTCTCTTACACAAGCCGTGTTGTCTTTGATAAGATGGCATTCATCAAGCCGCAGCTGTGGAGCTTTTTTCCTCCATCGATTCCTTCTGCAGAATCTAAATAAAGCCACACACCATGGCTCTGCCACGTAGTGACAGTCAATCACATTTCCTTGAGGAAAAGCAATTTCCAAACCATTATCCAAAGGTTCCACTTTACATGAAAGTTAATTGCTTTAAAATTGTATTCATTCAAAATATCGCAATTTGGTTTTGGGATACAGAATAACTTGAGTGATTACTGTGGTGGATGGTGAATGAGAGAACAGGCTATATTAAGATTATTGTTTTGTGTACTGAATTGGATATGGACATTGTTTATAACATATGCATGGTTCAAATAGAATTCAAATACTTCAAAATTAAGTATGTTCATTTACTTATTTATTTAATTTTTAAGGTTTTGTATATTAATAAAGTAAAATGGAATACTACATTGAAATTACAAAACACTGTATCACAGTAGAATAGACTGTAAGCTTAGCAACTCAGAAAGAATATAGAATCCAGTCCACCCATAGCAACCACCTAACAATATAGCAACCTGCCACAACACATTAATATCCCATATCAACGGTGAATGTGATTTCACCAAGTACAACATGTTTGTTGATCCAGGAACAACATTCCAATCAAACAATCAAATTTGAGGGACAAGTTTACAGTTTAAATGTCAAGTTCAGGCTTACAACCAGGGTTAGTAGCTTCTACATCAGAGTTATTCACCTATTTTTTCCTCTGATTTTAGGGATAACATATGGGTATAGGGTTATGTTTAGGGGTAGGGATAGGGTTGGTTATGACTCAATTTTCAGACAAGAATGTTGTTCCAGGATCAACAAAATATGTCACTTGGCAAAATCACGGTGACCCCATCAACACCATGGCAAACACTGACAATACCTTAGCATTGTTGGTGAGTTTAGCAAATTCAAGCATGTTTTTTTTTTTTTCTTCAGAAAATGTATAAATATGTTGTAAAATTACCACAACATTTCTAGAGAAGAGAAATAATTTGTCGTTTTCACATCCAATTAACATCCAGATCCAGTCAAGCATATTTCTTGTGCTGACTGGTGTCCTTCAATACAAGCTGTGTATGATAAAGAAATAGTAAAGCAAAAAATGTAAATGGTTGCTTCAAGACCGTGTTTTGTTATTTTCTGTGGAACACAAAAGTAGACATTTTGGAACAATCATTACACCGCTTTTGCCATTTAATGGTTCACAGCACTGTCAAGCTGGACAGTGAAAAAAAAAAAAGAACAAAAAACTACTATAAAAGCACAATCAGAGCTCGAAAATGAAGCCTTTTGTGCAGTGTTGTTGGGGGTTGCGTGTTACACAAAGCAAAGTAACATCAGAAAGCCCAGCCAGCTCTTAATTGTCCGGTCACAGAGCAGACTATTGCATAGTAATGATGGGTGTTAAGGAACGGAGAAATATCTTCCTCCTACTCTGAAGCATTATCTATCAGACACAAAGGGCAATAGCACATCCAGCATTTTTAAAAGATGATCACAGAGAGATGAAAGCCTCATATCCTGCAGTGTGTGCATACGCGTGCACTACTTTGATCATTATGGTTAAAGGAACAGTAAAGGACTGATGCTGCCTTTAAGGGTTAGTTCACCCCAAAATTAAAATTCTGTCATTCCGCCTCCCCGTCATGTCATTCCAAACCCGTAAGACTTTCGTTCATCTTCTGAACACAAATGGAGATCTTTTTTATGAAATGAGAGCTTTCTGTCCTATGGATTAGTTTTACGATCTCTTTATGAACTTCTTGAAGTGTCAAAGAAGTTGCGTAGCTGTCAACTGAGGGACTTTGAACTGAGCGGCTTAGTCCAAATATTTTGAAGAGACTCGATCACTTTATATGATGAACCGATTTAATTTAGTCTTTTATTCACATATTCATCAGCATGTTCGCTTGACGTGCGAAAACCAATGAAGTTCATTCTCTTGTTATGCAGCACATTTGAGCTTCTGTTTATTTTCGCTGATCAATGTTTATACACTGTCAGAAATAAAGGTACAGTAGGAGTCCATTTCTGTCCCCCAAGGTACAATCTACACTAACGTACCCCATAGGGTTTATTATTGGACCTCAAGGTACATATATGTGAGTCATTCCACGAAACCGGTGCGATTTGAGTCCCTCTGAAGATTTTAAGTGTATTTTACCTATTGGGTCACCAAAATCTATTCTTAAAAGCTTTTTGTATCAATTGAAATGTCTCCTTTAATAAAGTTTAAAAATAATGACATACATATTATCTTTATATTAGAAATTATCTTGTTTTTCAGTTGACACCACCTATTTTGTCATGTCCCTCATGGCCTTCTTTGAAAGTGTACTTGGAATATGAATAATATAATTAGAAAAAAGTCCATACATTTTGCCATTCCCATGAATATCTGTGCTTTTTTGCTGGTAATGTTTTTTTTCTAAGTAAATTCATGATTATTTATTAAAATCACATTATTTAGTTCCGTCCCTCAGTAATCCCTCAACCCCGTTACACAAACCATTCTCCCCCATAAAACTAATGAACAGATCCTTATATGTGACATCAATAACATGAATTAACATCATATAAGTCTTCTGAACAACACTGTGTGTAGACACAGGCAAGTTACCACCTTCTTTTATAACTATAACTTATTTAGAATCTGATATTGTGGTCGTCAAGCTCAACGACTCAACCCCGTTACATCAAATAAAGATAGAATTCTATTACTTGTGAAAATTATCTTTGTTATTTCAAAAATATACATGATTTCTTAATACAATGAATGCCATGTACTCTCTTGTTGTTCACTACATGTAGAGCAGTGGCCATTTTCAAGCAAAAAATCACAACCCCGTAACACTCAACCCCGTTACTTTTTTGCCACGAAGCGCGCGCACATGCAAAAAAACACACAAAAACATGTTCGCACAGACACGCAAACACATCAAAAAAGCACACAAGTAATATGTTTTATTTTGATGACCTATTTAGTCAGTTTATAATGTTCTAATGTATTTAAAGTTATTGTTGTTTTTCCTGCAGTCGGGTTAATAAAACTGAGTTGCAATTGCAATTTATATATGTTGTTTTTCTTGGTTACATAATGAAATACAGTGCTCATAGAAAATCTTTCAGTGAATTTGAGAAAAAAACAACAATGTATATGTTTAGCTGTATTTGTCTCTTCAACCCCGTTACCATCTTCAACCCTGTTAATCTTAGTCTCAACCCCGTCACACCTACATTTTTATTCATTTTTTTTTTAAGTTTATGAATAAGTAATTTAATGTTTGTTGAACTTAGTCAGAAATGTTCAGGGCAATCATAAGAATACTGATTTTAGTTAAAATTCTGAAGTTAAGCCACATCTTTGATCAAAAATGATGAGGTTGCTGTCACAAAAAGTGCCCATTTCAGGCTTTAGTATAGCATAAGTGTAAAATTATATGTAAATTTTACATTTACAATTACTGAATTAGTGTGAGGGACATATGATTAATAGGAAAATGTTGATTTCATTACAAATATATTTTATAATCATATTCAGAGAGCTCCCATAGTGTCCATAACGGGGTTGAAGACTAATAGTGCCCATATCTTAAAATAATTACCAATAATAATAGGGATTTGATGCCTGAGGTGGGAAAATATGATTTTCTGGAAGTTAAACATGTAATTAATGTTGTGGGTTGTTCAGAAAAGTAATACATAAAAGTAAAAAATCCAAAAATGTGTTTGTCCAAATCGTACCGGTTTCGTGGAATGACTCATGTACCTTTTTGAGGGTCAAAAAGCATTAAAAGGTACATATATGTACCGTTTCTTTTAAAGGTTAAGGTACATATATGTACTGTTTCTTTTAAAGGTTAAGGTACAATATTGTACCCTTGAGGGTACAGCCCCAGTGACAAGCCATTGTACCCCTAAAGGTACAATTATGTACTTTATTTTCTGAGAGTGTATGTGAATAAAAGCCTATAAATTAAATCTGTTCATCATATAAAGCGATCGTGTCTCTTCAGAAAATTTGGACTAAACCGCTCAATTCATATGGATTAGTTTTACAATCTCTTTATGAACTTTTTGAAGCGTCAAAGTGATAGTTGCGTAGCTAGGTGTCAAACCAATAACATGAGGGTAAATAATGACAGAATTTTCATTTTGGGGTGAACTAACCCTTTAAAATGCACCTACATCTGATCTGGGCAATCAATAGGCTACTACCAAGCAACACATTCAAGTAAATATGGAAGTAGGTAAACTAAAATAAGCATTTTTTTCTGTCATACCAGTGGATAAGCATAAAACCTGAATCACAACAACACTAGATATCCATGAGCAAGATTTGTAAGTTATTTCTGTGATTTAGTCTTCACTTACTACTTTTGGACGTGCAGAAATTCTGATTACATGCAGAGAGCCTACAATATTTGTTCTGTGCAATTGCTGGTGGAGACTGCCACAACATCATTACTGAGGTAAAATGTTCCTCACCAGACTATTATTGTAGTTTCTCACGTAACATGTTTGTCATACAATCTTTTTCTGTTTAGGTCGTTCATGGACTCGACAGAATGAAGCTAAAAAAAAATCTTGACAAAGTCAAAGTTTGTTCCAAAAACAACAACAACAAAAAAAAAAGAGTCGCCTACACAACTTTTTGCTGCCAGCAGGGGTCGCACTTTAGCTATCATCATGACGCACACTGTAAAACCGTCATGGTGAATCTCTTACATTCTGTTAGTGTCTTCCTTCCATCCAAGACCTACACAGAGACAGAACTCAACCTCACTGAAATGCATCTGATACCGGAAGTCAAACTCAATAACTGATGCTTGATAATGCAGGCGTATCAAAAGAAGAAGAAGAAAAAAAAGATCACTGCATTTTTTTTTTTTTTTGCAGTAACTTGTCATTTGAAAACTGCGTGAATTGCATACAAACATATTTTTAAATCAATGCATTCAATCCTTAAAGTGAGTTCATAAAAAGCACCATTCATGTCAATTAAAATCCGTATCACCTTCTTCTGCGATTAACTATTTTTTGTTTTCTTGGCTTTATTTTACGGTAAACTATTCGTTTAAAGGTAGACTATAGGCTAGTTGCCAAAAAAAATTATGTCTTCATTTGCATCATCATGTCACTCCAAACTTCAAACATATATGACTTTCATTCTTCTAGGAAATCATACCGTTTCAGTTGTAGTTTATGTTTATGGCGAACTACTTCTTTGAGCTAGTCTCGATGTAGAGAACGTTTCAAAGAATGAGTTAAATAAATTAACTTTACTTAACACACCAACTTCTTTTATTCACGAAAACTAAGCACTTGTCTTTCCTTTTGTTCGCTTTATCTCTTCAAAATGGCACTCTGAGACCAAGGCAGAACATTTTAATCACCATGACTGAAAGGCAAAGGGCAAATGATTTATGAGAGAAAACCATGTGACTGCAGAGTACAGACAGGATTTCCAGTCTCCACACCACAGACTACACTCATGATAACCAGAAAGGTATAGTTCACTTAAAAATGAAAATTATTTATCATTTACATCAACTCATGAACACAAAAGAAGATATTTTGAAGAATGTCAGTAACCAAACAGTTGATGGGCTCCATTGACTTCCATAGTATTTTTTTTCTCCCATACTATGAAAGTCAATGGAGCCCATCAACTGTTTGGTTACCCATATTGTTTAAAAACATCTTCTTTTGTGTTCAGCAGAAGAAAGAAATTCATACAGGTTTGGAACAACTTGAGGGTGAGAAAATTATCCCTTTAAGGGGAGTAAATGATGACAGTTTTCATTTTTGAGTGAACTAACCCTTAAATGATCTTAATAATGATTTAAAATGCATACAACACCAGCCGGGTGTGCATTATTTCTGGAGTCTTAAATGTGATTGCCCACGTGTGTATAATATGGTAAACTTTAGTATTAGCACAGGAGACCAGAGATCACTTATGGTCAGTTGAATTGATTTCCACTTTCCAAAAGTTCAAAGGTCATATTAGCATGTACAATCCTTGAACTTGTTTTAACTCTATCTTTCCACACACTGATAACGGTTTGAATTATGAAGATTTGTCTTGTCGCAACATGCACGTGATATATAATCGCTTGTATCAGCAGCATAATCCCCAGGACAAAGCAGAAGGGTTCAAGATCTGCAGCTGAGAACCCTGTGAGAAACAAACAGTCCCAACAGGTTATTATACAGCAAAATGATCTGCAGTGAAACCTGTTATAAGTATAGACACGCCTGAATATTCTTCATGGTCTGGTGGTCAGGGTTAGTTAAAATGTCCCACAAATCATCTCACGGCAGTTCTGGGATTAAGTGCATCCTCACCTCTATTAAAAATACAGACGGTCAATTCGATGAAGGTAGGCTATTAAGTGGAAAATGACCGAATATTGTTGACAGTCATGCCACAGCACTCTTGATTTAACAACCAATTTATTTCCTTGTTTGTCAATCAGCTGCATGGAAATGTGTGATTTTTGTTGAAAAAAAGTTGAAGAACAAATGATGATCAAACGTAAAATAATAAACCGTGTCAAATAAGGAATTAAAACACATTAACCCCAGTGACAAGTAATGTTGTAATCCCCTTATACCATATTACCTCGTGACACGGATTACCATAAAAAGGTTGACACAAATAGAGTGTAACAGACCGATTATCCATCGCAATGACAGGCTGCAGGCCCTGTTCAGAGTGACTGTCAGCAAAAAAAAAAAAAAAAAGAGATTTTTTATCCAGATGGGTTTTTGAAAGTCTGACCAAAAAAACAAAACAAAAAAACAACAACACGGATTTTTTAACATCTGATTCAAACCCCACATGGAGTTGGTTTGAAATGTTAACAGATGTGTCTCAGTCTGGACGCTCTGGGTGCTCAAATCGGATTTCAAACTGTCTTTTGCGTCACACAACAATCACTTCAAAACTGGTGTGTAACGGAGAAGCCTTGCCTATTTGAAGAGCCAGATGATGCATCTGCATTTTTCCTGCATCCGTTTTGAAAGCCTCGTCATGTAACTTTACGCCTACGTCGCCATGCAGATAGGTGGTTGGCTATGTCTGGACCATAGACTGTAAAAAATAGGTCTGCACACAAATTATATTTGATCACTTGCAATTAATAGTGTGGACAGTCTGGCTGAAAAGATCAGATTTGAGGAAAAATCTGATTTGCCTGCAGTCTGAACGTATCGTGCGTTCTATTATTTATCCGTGTCGGAGATCTGACTAGGAAGACAGACGTTGCCTAGCAACACGCACCAACGCGCCCCCTTTCCTCGGATTTCACAGCTCGGAAGTCGGACAACCGTGAGGACACCGAGCAAGAATTCCGATACGGAATCCAAAATGGCTGCCGGCTGCGCCCTGTGTGACTTGAATTGTTTTTGGACCGCTTTGGTTGTTTAAATTACGATTTTAATCACTCGTATCACTGCCTGCATGTTTTTTCTCCGACTCGGACGCGCGAAACATACCAGAACGCTTGAAGTGTGGAAGTGACGTCATATCCGAGGGCCGAGTCGGTTCGTTGACAAGAACGCAGCAGTAGCTAGGAGTTCAGTTTGGTTGTGGTCCCAGGAAGTATAACTTCTGGTGACATGCAAGCCTTGTTCAGACTGTCAGCCCAAATCTAATTTTTGTGCATATCCGATTGGAATCCGATCATATTTATCAAGTGTAAATAGCAACAACAACAACAAAAAGAATCACATGAAATCTTGATTTTGAATCCGTTAAACCTACATGCATATGTAGTGATTTGAGATCTGATTCAAATTACATTTCTGGAAATCTGTTTAAGTCTGACCGCTCTGATCGGATTTTGTGTAGCTTCACTTCACGTCAGATGATGTTTATAGAAAACGTGCTGAACATCTTTGTAGAAGCAAAGTTGAGTTGTTGCGAAGTGCGAGTTGAGCAGAAAATTACAATGTGCACTTGGTCTACACACCTCTTTGAGTTTTGAGACCGGTGGCGACGACAGCACGGAATAAAGCCGCGCATTCACTACGTTTCTGCCACTGCTTCATAAAACATAATTCAGCGCCAAGGCAGCATGTTTTTTTTTTTGGCATAGTCTCATACACACCAACTCAACGTGATTGTAGAAACCTATGCAGATATTCAGTCAAATGAAAGAGAGCCACGGGACCCGAATCGGATCTGAACCGTTATAATGACAGGCTAACAGTGTGAACGTAGTCTAATTCGTTCTAGAACCGTTACTTGGATTTGGCCAGTATTACATAAGACAATGCACAAGAGTTTAAGCAATGCATATATTTCCACAAAATTAGTATCTAATAATGATGATATGACGGATTACATTCAGTTTTCAGCCCTTTCAGAGTTTTAAATGAGAATTAAAAATTGCAAAAAAGTACAAGAAAACAGTAAATCCCAAAAATCCATTTAAGAACAGAGAATTATCATTTACATGTTCAAGAAATTGCAAAATAAAATAAACTGAAAGTAAATGCCAATCCTGTTTATACTCTACTCTGATGTTTTGCTCAAATTATTAAGATCTTGTATTTGCAGGCCATACATGTTAAGATGTGTAATCCCGCCCACATCCTACACAGGCCCCATCCCTCTCTTGTGGTTTACAGAGAGAGTAAAGTGCTGGTAGCTGATCCAGAGGTGTTCAGGAAATGCACACATGAACCACACGGAAACGCTATATGAAGAAGAAAAACAGCTGCAAACCCAAGTAAGAGTAAATATATATCAAAAAACCTGTACAAAGTTTACAACATGGAAAATCAAAATAATCATCTCAGGATATTACAACTGAAGCAGAATATTACAACATATAAGTAGAATTAAAACAAAGAAACCATCTCAGGTTAAAACAATTAATTAAATCCAACATTACGCCATATATAGCTATCCTGGATTCTACTGTTATATTCCAAAAGCAAGATTAGATTATCCTAAATCAATCACTGTAAACCTATTTCTAAATCTCAAATAAGACACACAAATGTGTAAAAGCAACAAAAAAAAAAAACGTTTCACTCAAGTGTATCTCGTTGCATATAAACTAGGCGGTCTGAGCGGACTCTAGCCAGAGTTAGGTTCCCTTTTCAATGTCAGTTTTGTTATTCTGACACAGGTGATCAAGTATTCAGCACTGAGACAGTCAAGAAGTTCAGCTAATTCTTGTAAAAAATTACTGTAAACCTGGTAGATCGTTAATGAAATATACTACTGCATTTCTTTAAGAGTCCAACACCACTATGCCACTGTATAAAACACCACTTTGGAAAGATGTTAGTGCAGTTTTTATTGTGTTAAACAGCCATTAAAACAAAAACAAAAGGTGGCTGTGTAGCTGTCACTTCCTCATAATGCTTTCGATTCCCGTTCAAAATCTGTAGGACTGACCGTAATGGCCTGACATGTGACCTTGCTAACATAAAGACCCCAATTAGAGAGGGCTTGGATAGCGCATCCTTCGCCTTAGTGAAGTGCGATCCCTGCGAGCTGCATGTTAGTATGTATATTTCTATAGAGTTGAAGTCAGGGCTGGAGAGAGACACCAGCGTAGTTCAGGACATGTGGAGTACAGATGCAAGATACTGGAATCATGGGTCTAAAAGCTATTAGGACTGAGATAATATAATGATTTGGACTGTTCTCAACTGGAACTGACGGTCTTGTAACTAGTCATATGGTCATTGAATGGTACCCTGTGTGCCTCTAAACAGGATATGTCATGTGGTGTGGTATCAAAAGAAGGCAGGTGTCTGAAAGTAAAAAAAAATTTTTTTTACCCAAGTCAAACTGTAGTCTAAATATTTTCTCGCTTCCAGGATCTACTTCCTGAGGATAAATAAGGCACTGAGGCAGTGACAAGCTTGTCAGATGATGAATTATGCAATAGACACCACAGCATTATATACACATTTACAAGCTTAGTAGCATCTATGATTTGTCATTTGCAATTACTAGAAACTGACTAAAATGAGAAACAGAAGACCTTCACCCAAACACATATTTTCATGGTTTGTTAGTGGTTAGTTGTTCAAAGCATTAAATGCAGCTCCTTGTTTAAAACCTAGTTATAATGCACTACATAGTTTCACCTGAGGGAATGTATGCCTAGTAACAGCCCGCAATCACATTACCCAACATTCTCTGTTCCAGGGGATAGCAGCATAGTAGCAGAGAGAATAAAGTAGCAAAAAGGTAGAAACGAGCTCAAATAAAGTTGATGAAAGAGCACCATATCCAAGAAATACATCTATATGAAAAATGGTCTATAGAGTGAAATAAATGTGAAAGTAGAGCGAGCAGGCAAGTAGTGTTCATGAATACGCAGGAACATTTCCCATCAAACCTTTTGTTCATTTGCGCAGGGCCTTTAATTGTTTTGGGTAAGTGTTATTGCCACAGGAACCTTTGCGAACCCTGAATGAAAATTAGCGAAACTAAAATATCAAGATATGATCTGTAAATTGTCAGTATTCCTAAAAGTGACCCTTAGTCACTGCTGTCGTCTTCATCGTCGTCGTCCGACATGTTGCTGGAAAACTCCGAACCATGCCGGCTGTCCGAGTGGGAGGGAAGGGTGGCGCCCGTGGAGAGCTGCTTGTAACAGAACTCGCACACACGCACTGGTTTGGATGACTGACTGGGCAGCAGGAACTTCTTCTCTGAACAGGGGCCGCACACGACGAAGCCGCACTTCCGGCAGTGGTGGCGGCGATTGACGGGGGTGAACTTCATCTTCTGGCATCGCATGCACACGGTCGCTTCCGAGTCGGGCACCCAGACTGCTGCGTGCTCGCCGGTGGGAGATTTCCCGCTTTTTTCCAGCAGGTCCGAAACACACTTGCTGATGTGGCTCATCCACTCGGACTTCTCTGTTGCTGTTGCAGCATAGACGGCGAAGGATTTGGTGGGCGTTTTAATGAGCCAGCCATTCCGCAGTTCGCCCTCATCCTCCACAGTGTCTATGGTGACGCTCTCCAGAGGGATGATGTGCTGCTTATTGTATTTCTTCTTCAGGATGACGATGTTGCCGTACACCAGGATGTCATTGAAGAGGAAGAACTGCCGGGCTTTGGGCTTTTTGCGGCACAGCTTTGTGAGAACACCCTCCCCTATGAGCACTCGACCTGGGATGGCCAGCGGTTGACCTGCAGTGCCAAAGCATGCTTCCACAAACCCGATGCGCTTAGAGTTGGCCTCACTGTTCGCCAAGCGGTCCACCATCTTTCAGACGCCTGGGAAAGAGAAATAGAAAAATAAAGGGTTATAGGAGCAGGAACAGAAAGTATCAGCCAGTCACATCGCTTTACAGTAGTGAATATCCCATTTCTATGGACAAAATGGATATGGAAAATATTGGAGGACACAGAGTGAGCCGCTGCGAGAAAGGTATATGATCCAAGCTGTTGCTTTATTTTTATAAGCGCTTCAAACAAAAGCATGTTATTAAATGTTGTCTAACGCTTCGAGCATTACAAGTTCGGGAAGATGTTTGACGCGTGTTGCTTTTTCAAATGCACATTATAAGTGACTCAAAGTCGCAGTGCTTTTAGAGATAGAGCAGCATTTACTACTGATCACAGAGCCGCTCTTCAGTGCATACATTTAAAAAAAAATAAAAAATCATTAGAAGTCCTTGAAACTTTCAAGTTTTTCTGAGAATTATCAGGCTATAAATTAATTGTACAAAAAAACTCAGGTCTAAACTTTTAAATTGTCAAACATCTATATTTATTTGAGGCAAAATTATTTAGTTTAAATGGAGAGAATTCTTTTAAATATTTAGGGGTTTATATACCCAAAGATATCAACACCGTTAGCCTAATTGTTTGAATCTCTTGTTTTCTTGACCGCGAGTAACATGTTTATACCCAAAAAGTAAATCAGACAACACCATTTTGTCAAGTGGTTAACATGGCATAATCATAAAAAGAGCTTTGTTTGAAGTAACAGTAATAAAGCATTTTCTCCATCATACAATACATTTTAAAATTAATTGTATGCCATTTAACAACACAAGTCATCCAGCTTTTATTAACATGATATTCTAATATCGATCTAGCTTACTGCAATGCGCAACAAGTGTCTCATACCAGCCACTGAGCGAACTCAGAGTAACGTTATAACATAACTTTCAACACACTTAAACGTATTTTAATACAGGCCCAGCGTCAAGGGGGGGCTTGGGGGGGCTTTGCCCCCCCTAAGATGATCGCAAGCCCCCCTTGCGGTGATCTGAATGATGATTTTGTGACTGAGCGTTCGTGCAGGGTTCGCCTAAACACTTTATGAATAAGATAACAATAAACGAGAACTGTCTGAACTGTTCTCGACTTTAGGCTATTAAACGTCTCACACACATGTGAGAGGAAAACCCGAAGACCGTGACACCCCGTATGCAATGCATGACCTTAATTGCCTATCTACGGCAAGCCCCGAGGGGAAAATGCATTGCGCACACACACATAGAACGAGCACCAGCACATCCAGAATTAATGCATCATAACACAATCAAACATAAGGTCTGTTACAATTATTATTATAAGGCTACTTTTATTATCAAATCAATATTACAATTAATTAGCCCCGCAATAATTTCATAGCGCATCACTGCATAACCGACGCGCAGCGACGAAGATGTTATATTAGTCCTCATTTAAAAAATGTGTTTAACATGAAATAATTCTAATTTTTTTCACCATGGGCCACAAGAGAAATATCATGAAAATAAATTAAGGTTAGGCCTATATACCGTTATCAGAACATGTTGAGTAGATTCAGCTTTCATCGGTCAGTTTTTACTTTCACTTTCTATAGTGAATAATTGAATGGGATTTGATAGTACTTCTTCACCGACATAACTCTCGCGCGAAGTGCTCGCCTTCATGGTTTAAAACGCAAATATTTCCAATATTGCGACGTGACTTTTTCTTTTTCAACAATTGCGCAGAATGATGGACAACAATCACATTTCGCGCACATCTTATCCCGTTATAACACCCCCGCCTTCACGCAAGCCCCCCTAAGAATTGTAAAAGCCCCCCCCAAGTAGTTTGTGCTGGGGCCGGGACTGTTTTAATATGATTGTTTTGACCAATTAAAACAGTTCTGTGTAGTGTAGTGTAACTAGTGCTGGGAGTAATGACCAAAAATTTATATCACAGTATTTTTTTTAATTATACCAGTTTCACGGTATAGGACGGTATATTTAACCACATTTTCTACTGATTAAGAGAGGAAATACTGCAGTAGATTGACTGAGAATGCCCTGTTTTACTGTCATGAGTGAAATATTGTAGAAAAATTACAATTACCACACTAGTATTAATACAGGTTTGCCAGCAGTAGGCGCTTTAGGAGCAGCATAAATAGAGGTTTCCCCGAGATGGGTCTGACTGCAGAACCGCAGAACCATACGTCATAGCAGTGTGAGGAGGACAGCGCCAGCCTAACAGTCTGATGCCAGAACCGCATACCATACATATCCACCTTACATATACCATACCTAAACCTACCCATCTCCACCCCCTGATCCCTAAACCCACCCCTAAACCTACCCATCTCCACCCCCTAGATGCTTTTACCCCGCCCACTTCCGGCATCAGACTGTTAGGCTGGCGCTGTCATCCTCACACTGCTATGACATATGGTTCTGCAGTTGGTTAATAGTGGTTTCCCCAGTAACGTCTGAACACAATGCAGAGCAGCGCTCATAAACGCTGCTTTATCAGGCCGCCCTGCGTTCCGATCATTGTTTAAGCGACATACACAGTATTGCGGTATATTAAAAATTCATATCATAACATAAATAAACACCAGTGTTATTCGATATGAGCCGGTATACTGCCCAGCACTAAGTGTAACCCCACAATTTTAATTCTTCAAATAAACTGACCTATGAGTAAATCAGCAATTGTGGTTATTTTGCGGTGAATTTAAGTGATTAAACGTAACTGTAACAAAAATCATGTTCAAGTAAGGAGGCGGCGGATATTAAACAACTTTAATCATAAAATAAACAACAAAATGAAAGGAGCAGCAGCTGCAGCATACAAGCAAAATAACTACCGTTGTGGATGCGCTCTTCCCGTAACAACACTGAAACACGGGCAACTAAAACAAAAATAATTTTTTAACAGTGTTCTCCTTATAATGTTGTATGTGGCAGATTGGCGGTGCACATCTTGCACTTAACTGTATTTTCATGATCAAAGTGATTCCAGGCATCACTGCGCACTTTCAAATCCATAGCTTTACTTCATTTTGCCAGTCTGGACCTGCATGCTGCTATAACCAATCAGAAAAAAATGTAATATATTTTTTGAAGTCACAGCGATCATCATTTTCATGATCGATCGTCGCTGTCACGTCCGAGTACTCGTGCACATCCCCAGTTGTAGCCCTAGTCTCTTACATCATCACAAGAAAGGCAAGTCTGTTCAAAGGAGATGTGCGTTCCTGTAGAACAATACATCATTGTGGACATTTTTCTGTTGTTGTTGTTGGAATAGCCTTCAATCTGCAAATTTTTTGATGGAGAGAATGGGTCAATGTGTATAAATGACAAGCTTTTACAATAAAATGGTAAATATAAAATTAATTTCAACAGATTATCAAAATAGTTGTTATTTGCAGCTCTAATAGTAATCCTCCAATAAATCGAAACCAACTCAAACTGCATCTTTTTGATCACTACATTACAGAGTATCCTTTAACAGCGCAAGAGAGAAACAGAGCTAGATGAGCATGAGCTATTCAAGGTAGGACAACAGGATCTGATCATTCTCACATTACATCCTGTCTGTCCGCCTCTTCAGTCGCATCTGTGCTGGTCTAAGAAATGAACTGCACCGGTTTTAAAAAAACAACAACATGATGTGACAGCAAATGACATACACCACATAAAGCTACCGATTCATTTAATTAACAGGTGCTAAAATCAAGTCAGTGTGTAATACTAGTGTCACCCTTGTTTATTCACTCGCCTTTGGACGTAAACAAATTACATAATCCAAAGCTTCTTCAGATGGCAGAGCAGATCATGACAAATCACACACTGGTGTAGTGTCATGCAAAAGCTATCAATCACATCATTTCCTTTTTGTGAATTTAAAAACAATTATGAAACTGGGTATCACCATCACGCTTTCTGGGTTTCCAATATACAGGGTGTTTGAAAATGGAGAATCTGAGGTCTGTATGGGGGTAATTGTATAGCTTGGTGAGCTCATAAGTCACACGAGATTTTCATAAGATCAGTTAAACGCTGGGGGATTAAGAGACCAGAAAATAGTACTGGGCGTATTTCCATTATGCCATGGATAAGGTAAACCCCAGTTCTGGTTCTGTTATGACTATCATATTGTAATCTGATGATAGGGCACACAAACTGAGCCTCAACCAAGAGAGGAACACCATGACATTTATACATCCTACACGTTGACCTCAATGTTGAAAACCCAAGCTTGCCCATGTACAACTTCATAGTTCATGCACAAACCACATATTAATCTAATGCAATCTTATCCCTGAGCAGGAAACATCACCACACAACTAACCTTCCCCAACTAGAGTTTCTACAAATGATAGAGCAAGTAATTTTTTTAAGATTATTTACATCGGCTGATAACTGGCTTGGCTAATGAACAGCAACTTGACTTGCCTTGTTTTGGTGAATTTTAAGAAATTATTATTATGAGAATTGTTTAAAAGGATAATCCATTCAAAAATGAAAGTTGCACGCCATTATTTACTCAACCCCATGTTCAAAACCTGTATTACTTCTTTCTTCTGCTGTACACAAACGATGACAAGCATGATTTTTAGATTTTTGTGCCCATACAATGAATGTTAAGGAGGTCAAAAACAACTTTGGACGTCAGTGACTTTAAACGCAAGGACAAAAATGACCAAAAATATTCTACAAAATAGAAGAAAGAAAGTAATACAGATTTGGGACAACATGAAGTGAGTAAATTATGACAGTGTGAACTACCCCTTTAATGTCAGCAAATGGCAATTACACAATATCTCACCAAGTGCCAAAAGGACGTGGCACTAGAACAGAATGCATTGATCTCAAGACACTTTTAAAGGTTAGCCTATTTTTAACACAAGTTTCTTAAAAATGGTGGATTGCTCAAATAACTGCACAAGACATGATGCAACAGCCAAAGACGTCCATCTGAATGTGTATGGCCGCAGTGACAGTGCTTTAAAGGGGATTAAGTTAAAAGATGCAACTTTTCCAAGAAGGTTTTACTGCAACTCGCAAATCGATTAGTCAGTTGTAGAACAACTAATCAAGCTTTAACCATTTGTGCTGTTTACTTCCACATCCACAGGACACACAATGGTTGGTGTCTGGGAAACAAACAGTTGGCTTATGGGTTAGCGATAAAAAAACAGAAAGGAAAAGACAAAAATGTGTCACATCTTTAACATGGACACTCAGCATGAATTTTGAAGTAACGTGATGGGCAGTAGAGAAGCTCTGTGTGCCTGAAACTCAGTGAAAGGACACCGCTGCCTCCTACACAACAGCACTTTCCTGACTCACTTCCTCCTTTCTAATGAAAATGAAAACTACTGTTAAGTTACTCCACACATGCTGTGGGCAATACTGCATGTTTAGAATAGCAAAACATATTGCAGTTACAACCATTTTCATTTCCACAGCAAAAACCAGTGATACTTTGAGCATTATAAGCACTGTGCTTTACATTATCAACACACTAACCAATCAAAAGTCAGTAAATATTGTATTACAGTGCCCATAGACAAATACATAAACATTCTAGACAGAATTAGAAACCACATACCATAATGACAAATTTTTAAAAAATTACCTGCATCAAAGAAAAATTACACTAAACACTAAAATGCCTTTTCTCTTTCACTTTTGAAAATCTAGTTTCAATGTTTTTAAAAGTATAGTAATTTACCTCATGTTGTTCCAAACATGACTTTCTTTCTTCTACAGAGGAACAAAGATATTTTTGGTCTATACACTACACACAACTTTGAACTCCACTGACTTTCATGGTATGAACAAAATTTATCTTTTGTGTTCCACAAAGAAAAATGCAAAAAATGTGTCATGTGCTGCAAACACCCACTCTTTTCAGAGGCTTCCCTAAACCAGTGTCTGGTTTAAAACCAAGAAGCACAAAGCGTCTTATTAGCTGCCTTGTAAAAGGTTTGCTCTCGTGTTGCTGAGTGACATAAAGGTCAATGATGAACACTTAGCAACTCTTAGCAATGGCACATTAAGCAGCTAAAGCTTCTTTCTTTCAGGCATTTGTGAGCGACACCCTCTTGGCAGCAAATGAGAATATCAAGCAGATAAACTCTTCATCTACATATTCAAAGAAATAATAACAAATCAGGAATGAGAATTGCTGTGTAAAGCCTAATTTTACCTGGAATCAGCCTCAGAAAAACTGCAACAGAAATGCATACTAAACATAAAAATGGCACGAACAACATACCAGATGTTTAAGACACTATACGCTCCAAGTATGATTTTTTTTAATAAAAATAAATAAATCTAATACTCTAAATACTCATTTTATATGTCTGTGTGAATGTCTCTTTGTGACTGAAGCCTTGTCAAAGAAAATTTTCTGTAACCCTTGTGTAACAGACGATAAAGTATTATCTTATCGTAACAACAAAAAAAAAAAAAACACACCTGGGTTGTTTTACATGTCAGACAGATGGTCTCCTGTTTGAGTGGGCTGTTCTTGGCCAGAACAAGCTGTGTTATGTTATTTATTAGGGCTGCACAATATATCGAAATTATCGAAATATCGCAAATGTATATATCGCAATGGCTTGCAATAACTGGGGTCATGAACAAAAGACAAAGAGAAAATCACTCACTGCTCTTGGCTAAATAGCTTTTGTAGCTTTAAGAATCAGTATATATTTAATTCATACAGAAAAAACTAAGCAGTATTTTATTTTTACATTTGATTATTCAGTTTCTGTTGTTAAATAAACCTAATGTAGGCCTACCTGAAACCCAAACCCCGTGGTTTACACTGATGTTAAAATAACACTTCTTATGCTACTACGGTAACACACTGCTGTTCACTTTCAGAAGTTGTAGGGATGTTTTCTTGTCTCAAATGAATGTGAAATGCGTATGTAGGTTATATAATTTTTAATATATTTGAAAGATAATTTAAGTTTATTTTACACACTTTAAGCATTATCGTATCACATATCGAATATCACATTATTTAATGAGTTATTGCATATCGCAATTTTCTTCAATATCGGGCAGTCCTATTATTTATTTACTATTATTAACACTAAATTTGAATGCATTGCTACAAAATTGGGGGGGGGGGGGGGGACACACACGATTACAAAGACCAATTAATACAAACATGCTTGAAAGTGCATATTAAGGCCTCGATATTCGCTTTAAGTACATCAGAGAATTTAATCACTGTAGCCTCTCAAAGCACAAAAGAGAAACAGCCGTATTTACAGTCTGCTTCACTAGATTGCTCAAATGCTTATTTCCATTGCTGAAGCATATGAGTCTGGCGATTAAGTCCCTGACCGTATTTGCTTAGATGTCCTGCTGGCACTGACTAAGTGAATCTGATCTGGAAGAGAAGCCTGGAAGGCTTACTCTGGACATGCAGGCCGTGTAGAGAGATCTCATCCTAATTCTGCCAGCCTTCATGACAAAGGCTGATGGATGGATGCCTGTCTCCATAATTAGACTCTCTCTGCTATGACTCACTATAGCATTAGCCACAGCATCTATTTCACTCAGTTCGCAAACCCTGCAAAAAGCTCATTTATCATTCAACAGGCAGGAAACAAATAGAATGTTTATCAAGCGATGTCCAATCAAATATTTGCAATATATACAATTATAAATTAGGCTATGTTATTATGATCAATTGAATGTGTCTTTGCTGATTTTGATTTGTTTTAGTCATGTTAGTTAATCACTGTTACACAAATATAGTGTTTGTCATGTGTTTTCCCTCCATTTCACACAGTCGCCTTGTAGTACATCAGCTGCTATGTGGAAAAGCACATCTTGGCACTTTCGGACATTTGTACGGGAGATCAGAGACAGCTGCAGGTGGGAGAGGAGCAGCAGGTGCGGACCAGACCTTTCTTTCTCTGCAGAACGCTAATTTTGCAGGTCTAACAGCCAGCACCTGGCCCTCCAGAAGCCAAGCAACTTGATAGTCCATCTGCCAGAGGAAAGCCGGAGCTGTCAATCACACCAGTCAACAGGAAAAACAAAGCACAAATGGTCTCTAATAGGCATTAACTGCTTTCTTGACGCAGATTTATGTGATTGTGAGTGCTGTGAGACAGTATAGTGTCAAATCACAATGGTGTGCTGTTGATGAAATGACACATATTAGCTCAAAATATCCTAAGACTAAAGGAGTTTGGTATGACCTGGGTCACAAGCCTCCTCAAAATGTATCAGGAAGGTGACATAGGGTGGGAATGCGATGGAAGAGGCGGTAAAAGAAGATTAAATTCAAACAGCTTGGACAGCTGAAAGCTCAGACTACACCAATTAATTAATGACTGCTGGTTTCCATGTTTATCCAAGCACGTCTGGAGCATACTAACTACAATTAAATGACTCAGAAAAAAAAAAAAAACACTAATAGCCTTGCATAATAAATATAGATGCACTGATATTTATAAGACAATTGCTGATTAAAACCATCAGTATATTATTGGCCATACTAATGTTACATGATGAAAGTGTTTTTTGTACAAACACATTACAAAGTGAAAATGCTGGATGATGCAACATGCCAATGAAATTTTTTTTATGTTTGATATACATGCAGCGTGGGATTTTCATCCAGTGATATTTCACTTTAAGTGGGGCTACCAAGCACAACGAAATAGAAACCAAGTGATCGGAAATGTCGAATGCTTTATTGCATCACACCTGGTTAGGACACGGTTGTGACTGGTATAGACAGACGCTTTTACAGATAAATAATAAAATGCCACAATAGTACAGCCTAAAAACTATACAAACTACACAAACAAAAACTGCATATCAAGCGCTTCATAAAGCTGAAATTTATGACAGGGCTGCTATTTGGAAACTATATGCCTCCAAGACCAATAAAAAAAGCACAAAACCTAAAATCTTGAGAAAAAGTAGTAAAATGTTCAAATAAGTCTTACTTACAAAACAACACTATTTCCAAAATAAAGATGGGCTTACATTTAAAAAGTCAAAGAATCCCTCCAACTCACAATGTCTGCCGCCAGCTGTTTGGATAAATTTGTTATCATATGGACCAGTGTAATTCAAATGTAGGGTGGACATAATTGGGCCATTTTACAGTTTCTACAGATAAAAGTGAGCAGCGCGTCAAAACAACGGAGTGGTTCACACCACAAACACTCAGGGTCGTTTATGGTAATGATCTTCATTCAAGCCCTTTCCACTCCGTGTGCATTGCTTCTCTCTCTCACTCGCTAAAAACGTAAAGAGCCACATTTAGATCTGCAGATTACGTGGTTATTTTAACAACAGTAGCAGAAACACGATGAGCAGCAAAATAGATATAGTCTAGCAGGAGAAATAGGTTCCCAAGTACCCGTTTGGCATTTTTTTGTAACTTGTTTTTTTGGGACTCTAATGGTGTCTGGTTAAGAATTTTTGATGTTGCTGAGGTCAACTAATGTCTCATGGGGTTCGTTTGGCGGCCATCTTGAAGTGAAGTCAGCACTAGGGGCGAAAAATGCAGATTTTCAGACAAAAGACAAATTAACCCATTTTTTCATTTAATTCTGACACCAGGGATCAAATGAAAAGGTCATTGACATGGTACAACCACTCTTTATTAGTGAAAAACAGGCAAATAACACATTTTAGGCTCGTAACGATGTAACTTTTGCAATTATGTTTTTGCAGTAGTTTCCTGCATTAGTCCTGCTTGTCACAGACCCATGAATGAGGCGTCAAATCGTGCGGATTATTGAGGAGAGGAATGATATATATTTTGTAAGTGATTGGGTGTACAATGTTTGACTTAGAGACCCAAAAAAACAGGTTACAAAAAATGACTAACTTATTTCTCCTGCTAGACTAATACTTTTGCTAAAACACTGCAGAGAACGAGAATGCAGCTAATACAATTATTTTTATCTGTTATACAGATGACTCAGACCATTTAACTAAACCAGGTTTGAGACAAGTTAACGTGTGGCGTCTTTATAATTTTTTTTTAGCATTTCGTAATAAACAATGTTAGAATTTGGAAACATTTTTAGAGATGGCAAGGGAAGATAAAAATACTTTTAAATTAATACTAGTTAACTTTGTTTTATCCTCATGATTTAGATTTTAAGATTATGTACATTGTTTGTTTTTAGTAGTTTATTTCTTTGAGCAAAATATAAAAATGGTCCATATTTTTATTAAGAGGTAAACTCTGCACCCCCAGTATGTTTTCTCAGTCCCAAGGCCTTCTATGTGCCATACACAAAGGTGACTAAATGTAAAACAAGTAAATACATAAAAAATAGCCTGTTAAAACATCTGATCTAACCTTTTATATTCTTATATAGTTGGGAAAAGTATTAACTTTTTTGGGCTTAAAGATTCTACTCTTTGATTAAAACTGGAACAAGCTCCCTGTTAGCCATCCGAACAGCACCGTCTCTTTGTTTTTGAATCTATGCTTGGATGGATCCTATTTCCTTGAACAGATGTTGTTAGTCTAAAATATGCTATGTAGTTGTATTTTATCCCTTTGTAAATTTTTAAATGTTTAATTTATTTTATGTACAGCACTTTGGTCAACCCATGGTTGTTTTTAAATGTGCTTTATAAAGAAAGAAAGAAAGAAAGAAAAGAAAGAAATGCAGGAGTGGAATGAAGATAAAAACTGCATTTGCAATTCAAAATGTGATTTAAAAACTTGTTTGCAGGGCTGCACAATTTAGCCCAACATTTTGGATTATTAGGATTTTTAGGATTATTATTATTATTACTACATAAAAATATAAGAAATATCACTACTGTAATATTTTACTGTAAAATAAAAAAGCGTTTTAAAGAAAGAAATATTTTAATTGTATTTTACAGCACAACTATAAAATTGCAATACTATACTAACATTTACAGTACAACTGTTTTAATATCCCTCAAACATTAAACCATCAAAAAAAATTTTTTTCACGGAAAACTGCTGGGAGCTCTTAAAAGTTTCTCTTTTGTTGGCTTTAATCAAATAAATGCATAAAACTAACAATTTAATTAAACTTTTAAAATGTAATCAATTGAAAATGTAACAGTTAATTTAATTTTTTGGCAAACAAAGTGATGCACTACAGAGATTTACTGTCTAAGTTAAGTTGTGGATGGAAAATTGTGTGATATTCCTTAAAAAATAATGTTTTCATAAATTGAATTATTATTATTACTTTGAACCAAACTTTTATTTTGGCGGGTTGGCACTGAAAACACCACAAGCATCACGTGTGCTTGAGCATGTGTGAAACTGTGCCACTCATTCACACAGAGATGTGCAGAACATGCATACTTTATATTTAAATAGCAGTCTTTTGCAGTTTATTATACACAGACACTAGTCTATATCATGATTTAATTCATTGTACATCCCTAATTTTGATGTATTCTTCCTAATTTTGCCAAATTCTGTGACATTTCGCAATATACATTAAATTTCTTTTATGACTGGATTTTACAATTCTGTCTGCAAAATCATAAGTCTCTACGTGTGCTCTTAAATGTGCGTTATAAGCGACCCAAACCAGGTTTCAACCAGAAGTCGGCGCTGCAGACAAAAAATTATGTAATGGCTTTTGTGCCTGTCCTTCTGGATTCATCTCAGAGCACTATAACTCATCAAACCTGTTGAAAGCACCTGGAATCAGCAGTTTTGTGCAGTAAATGCCTGACCCTAAAGCAGCCAATAAACCATTCTGGGCAAATTAAAGAGTTAAATGATGCCAACATAGTGCCTTTCAGTAAGTTAAGATATTAAGGAAGTACAGCAGAACTATTCAGAAGCTGCTACACCACAGAATATTTTTATCTGTTAAAACCTTAACTACTTCAGATCTTTTGGTATCTCCATCAGCTCAAGAAACAAACAAGATCTTCAAAGTGAACTATTTCTGAGCTACGCAAACCTTTGAGCCCACAAAATTAGATTAAGCCTGTTCAAATACACAGACATTCAACATTCACACACAAAGTCTAACCATACATCCTGTCACATCAACATACCTAAATAACACACAAGTAAAACATGAGATAATATCATAACATTGGGGACTCTGGCTTATAACAGATAAAGAAAGCAGCAATTAGTAAAAATTGGCATTTAAAAGCACTTTGCACTCTGCAGTATAGGTTAAAAACTCAATGCATGGTTCTCTTGCTTTATTACTGCTAACTAGGGTTGTCACCGTACCAAAATTTCAGTAGTCGGTACCAATACCAGTAAAATTTTGCGGTTCTCTGTAGTCTGTACCAATTTCGGTACCAGAGCAAAAACTGTTGAATCAACAGATATGATTGTGATTGGCTACAATGCTCAAAGCTCGTAACAATGTTAAACCATCATCCAGCATCATAAAATCGCTCAGCACAGTCTAGGTACATGAAGTCAGTGACTTTACACTAAATTCAAGTTCACATGTCCGTTAGCTGGAAAATATCTCTGCAAATGAAACCTGTTGTTTCAGACTTAAGGAATATAAAGCATGTGTTGCTTAGTGTAATAATTCCAACAACTTGCTTGGTAAATAATAGCCATTACCTCTCACCAAACAACACATTCAGGCTACAGGAGGGTAAAGATCTCAGAACTTCTCAGACATCCTTTTGCGGTTTATACAAGGTTTATTGGAGTGTTTGGGAATCTTGCCCAACATGCACTGTCTGCACTTGAATAAGCTGTCTTCAGGAATTAGGTCAATCACTATTTCCAGGGACTTGGTTACGTTGAAGACCTAAGCCAATTTCCTACTTATCACCACTGGATCTGTTCTGTGAATGGATTAAGCAACAGACACTTTTGTTTTGATGGCATGCTGAGGGTTGGAACTTGGGACTGGGAATCTTTAGGCACCTTGTGATTCAATTCAATTCCAAATGCTTTAATGGCTGATATATAGGCCTAGATGTTGATACCAACAATAAGGTGGGGACAAAAGCAAATTATTAATCATCACTTACTGAAGCTCAGGTATAAAACAATATGACATTCCAAAAACAGGTTATTGTGCAACCAAACGTTCCTATGACCAAATAATAATGAAGATTAACATTGGTCTTTTTTTTAACTATAAAAAAATGGACTGTGCTCCTGGCGATTCACAAACAGAAAAGAAAATATGTATTCTTTAAATCATCTGAGACATATTACAATATAAATACAATAAATGCATTCTCTTCATGCACTTTTCCCAATGTTGCACACCGCATGAAACTTGACTGTATCTGTAATGTTGTCTCACCTATGCTTTTAAATCAAACCAAATTGTTTTTGATGGATCAGTTCATAATTGTTAAAAATGTTGTGCAGAGTAGAGCCTTGAATTTAGGCTCCAAGTGCTGTTTTGACAACCATTTAACCTCTATGGAAATCTACCTTAAACTGTGTGTGCACAGCTGTCCAGACAGGAGGGGATCAAACAGGTCATTGACACACATTTGAGCATGCAAACATTTTAACCTTGTATGAATTCCTGCTAACTAGTTTCAATAATATTAGGCAAGACATCTTAATAGGACAATATTTTCTTTAGCATAACAAAACAAAATCCACATAAGTAGCTTTTGCTTCATTACACTAAACAACTTTTCAATTTGACCTTTCTGTCGGTCTTGCTGACACTGCCATACGCCTGTACCCATTATTATTACAGACATGACTAAGTTAGCAGCACCATTTCAACAACCTCTACTTTGACAACTAAGACAGACTTGCATAAGCACAAGCTGTTCCTTGGAAGTACAAAATTGTAAGATTCATTTAGAGCATTATGAATGGTTGACTCACCCTCTTCTTCAGAATACATAGCTTTTACATTTACGATATTAGCTGAAGAAAAAACATATATGTGCAGGCTACCTTTAATTCACTGTTTAATTCACACTTATCCATACTAAGAACCATCCAACTCCAGTGGCTTTTAAAAAAAAACAGTAAAAAAAAAAAAAAAAAAAAAAACAGGTGTGAATCAAACAGCCATATGAATGCAGAAGCGAAACTTTCACTACAGAATATATTACATTACTAAGGAGGACTCGTTTGAAAAAACTAAAATGAATGCTCAGTGTGTGGTCATTGGAAAATCATGTACAAGTATTCTTATTGTGAAGCAAAAAAAAGAAGCAAAATCAGTCCAGGACTGCTTCCTTAATTCATGGTTTTACAGCAACTAATTAAAAGTTTCATACTGCTAAAATTCACTACATGACTGCAGTTTAAGCCAGGAACGGAGTTGGGTGGTTTTCACTAACATTAGTTTCGATGACTCACCGACCACTAGCTGTCACACAGGCGAGGTTAATAGTAAAACTTCTGATGTCTCGGCATCGTCAGATCAAACCCCTAAAGGTTTAAACCAGAATGAATGAAGATACTTTGTCATATACTTCTATTTTTTTTTAAAATTATCCTTACTGTAACGTTAACTTAATTGTTTGGACACACTGACAGCTCAACCAGAGAGACTAGCAACTCTCACAAAGTTTAGCATTGACTGGCTAGATATTGAGCAATAAATTAGAGAAACATATTCAAACAGCCACTTATAGTGTTGTTGTCAATTTAGTTTTACATTTCGTCGTTGACAAAGTTTTCCCACACGTTAGCATGCTACAAGCTAACAAGGCGCATGGATTGTCCCATTCCACACGATTAGTTCCTTGACCTCGTCCAAAATCTTTCAAACTTACCTTACTGAAACACATTTCACCAACACTACTGCAGCCGAAATAATAAAAAGTAACCATGGTAAACAAGTAGTAGTTCAACAACTGCAACTTGCTCTGACAGGCGCGAATGGAAACTAGACTAATCGCGAGCGCTTCGTAAGTTTAGGCACGCACGCACTTACCTCAAAGCAACTGATCAACGGCTGTAGACGCAAAGCCACAATCTCAGGTTAGTTTTCCTGCGACCAAAATATTTAAATTCCAGTTTCAAAAAGCGTTAGTTGGAAGTTCTTCTGCCACCTTCCCGGGCAGCCAAAGTCGGAAACTGTCGTTTCAATATGGCTGAGGGCAGGAGCAGGGAATGTAAACGTCACTAGCGTGACTCCGGGTCGGGGTGGTGTGGGAGAAGGGGCAGGGACTAATCTGGATAAACACTGAGCCTTGTATTTAACGTCGTCGAGTGTTCCTGTAGTTCCTTTCACTTTTCTTACTCGCTGTAAACATTAACTTAGCCTATGTTTCTTAGGAATAAACCGCAGATGTATTGTCTCATGTGGGTTAGTGTGTGTGGTAATCAATAACCAAGTTGAGTAGTAAAAGTAGTCCCAACTGATAAAAGTTGTAAAGGAATAATCTTTAGTTTTACAACTGGGCTATTGGGTTATGATGACAATGACTATTTTTTATTTAGGTTTGCTGCAAACACACATCAGGTAAGTTGACATGAATGATATGCACAACAAAAAAGTTTTCTTATTTCCATCATTAAGTGGGTAATGCCATATTTTGCAGTGTTTTGCAACCATTCTATTGTCTTCAGGCCGTTTTATTTCTAAAGGATATTCTATAAATATCAACCAGACCCACCTTTATTCATTTACATAATGTAAATATGTAAACATGAACTTTTTTCTCATTACATTTTTTTTTTCTTTCAAAAAGACTGAAAAGCATAAATGTATATTATATTGTGGTGCATAAGTACTTCAGTCTAGTAAACAAAAAGTGGCAGCAAGCATTTCTCTGTTTTCATTGTACCAAAGAATCCCAAGAATGTTTTCCTGTGTTGTGTGAGGGAAGTGGCCGCTGGTGATTCAGCACATCTATATTAAGGCCATTCACTGTATTTCTTATTTCAGCATTGTCATCTATACATACCTCACTGAAACTGTAACTGATTTGCTGACTATAACGCTGACAGCAGTTTGGACGTCATGGAACAGCCTGACTGTTGAGGACATTGCACAACTCTGTTTGTTTTAAAGATTATAACTTTTCATTTTTATTGTTATCAATTAGGTTTCAGGTTATTTCTGTTGTGATCTGAAGAAATGACAGTAGCATATGTTTAACTTTAAATTATAAATTAATATAATTATCTTATTAATATCATTAATTATATTATATTAATTCATATTGATGATATAATAAATAATATGTATATATTAAAACATTAACATATTTTATACATTCATATTAATTAAACATGTTTAATGCAGTAGGCTATTTTCTATTGCTTCACTGTTTGGTCAGAAATGAATCTGTTGAATGTATATTTAACCATAAGAATTAATATATATATAAACTATAATTAAGAGATCAGATGGCATATTTAGTTCTTAAGATAATTTTAGGGTTCTCATCATTTGATCCACCTTTAATATTGAAATGCAATTTGCATTGAAACTCTCTGCTGCCCCCAGGTGCCTGCCTGTTTGCAGGTGTACACCCCTGTCTTAGGATGCAGACAATTCCATAATAAAACGTTTGTTTTGGTTTTGGTCACTTTGTTCATTGCATTTAGTTGCAATTAAATTATGGCTTGCACACCCCGTCATTGACAGTTTATTTTTGGCTATGGCATGGTGCTATAATAACTGAGTCATTGGTTGATTACTCATGGTGATTGATCATTTTATAGCTTCCCTAATGCTTATGCCGCATAGTAGGCTAATTGTGGGAAAAGTAAACAATAGCCATTGGGGAATCCAGTGACTGCAGCAGTGCGCGTCAGACTGGCATTATTGCACGCGCTCTGTTCGTGCACACGCGGAATGTAAAGAGCAGTCAGAGAAAGGGGATTGCAGAGGACATTTGCCCTTTTATCAAAAGCTAAGTTCTCGCTTATAAGTTGCTTATAGCCTAAATTGTGAAAAGATTTAAAAAAAAAAAAATATTGACAGAATATTCCGGACTCCTACAGAATATTTTCTCAAAAGTGCTGAAAGACGACGAGAAGTTGGATTTTCGTTTTAAGGTATGTTCACAACAGCTGTACCTCATTACAATGCCATGCACTACTCGCATATCTAGCCTATATTAATTGCTCTCGCAAATGGTCTTTACTCTTTTACTATAATCGTGTTTAGCCTATAGTGTTTTTTCCCAATGTACATTTTGTGGGCGTCTTTGGCTCATTTCGACAAATGGGTAGCTTTTCCATTTTAAAAAGCTGGTTTTAACGTAATTTAAACATTTTATCAGGCAAATATTTCAATTATTTGGGCTAGTTACAATAGGGTTGATGCATCTGATCCATAACTTCTTCAACCAGACGTTAAATGTACACTAAGATCCAAAAATAACAGAGAACACTATTTGACTTTCATTCACAATGTCCATTACTACTACACCAAGAGGACCTTATAAATGCACCATTTTTGTGGAATAAATATCCTCTTCTTGAAAAGTGTGGCCATTTATTCATAACGTTATATTCATTATTATATCATTGCTCTTGGCAGGAGTGAATTTCTCAGTTTGGACACAGCACCATGCGTAGGTTGCCGTGCCTTGCCTCCGAGCCAAGAGGAGAAATACCATCGTGCTACTGACAGGAATTTTACGCGCAGCTGAACAAGGATGCCAGAGCTCGCAAACTGCAGTGTGTGTACCAATAAGATACTCATGGTGGTCTTCATGATATCACTGATACTTGCCATACTCTTCGGAAACATCTTGACATTAGCAGTGATCGTTGGAACTAAACACTTCCACACTCCACAGGGTTACTTAAAAGCCTCACTGGCCGTGGCAGACCTGGCTGTGGGAATTTTTGTGGTACCCGTTTCGGTTTACGTTGAGATATCCCTCATGATCTACAACTCAATGCCGGAGTGGACAGCGCGCAATTCCCAAACCACACCTTTCCACCCGTGCAGTTTCATCGGACCTGTGTTTGCGGGATGCACTTTAGTCTCCATTACAACCATTTTCCTCCTTACCATTGAAAGGAGCATTGCCGTTTTGAAGCCACTGCACAAGGAATCTGTCATAACTAAAAAAAGAACAAGCATACTAATAGTTTTTTCCTGGATGGGCAGTTTTTTCCTGGCAATATCTCCAATGGTTTTCAGCAATGCAATCGCGCTGGAATATAATCCTTGCAGCCGCATGTGCAATTACGCGCTGGGCAGCGCAGAATTCCCATCCCAGGCTTGGAAGATTCTCTTACTCTTCCCTGCTTTTGACTTTACGCTGCTCGGAGGTACTGTTGTCATCAATATCATATCGCTCACCACAATCCGCCAGCATTCAAAAAGAAGGAAACATCTCGCTGAGACAGAGAATCAAAGCGCAACCAAACCAACCTTCTCCGACATCAAGGCTGCCAAGACTATAGGCACTCTGACGTTGGCTTTCACTGCTTCTTTCACTCCCATCGCTGTGTTTGTAGTTGGAAATGTGTTGGGAAACGAATGGTGCACTTTTTCCTTTTTTTCCTTTTGGATTTTGACCACGAACAGTTGCTGGAATGTTATTATATATGGTGTGAGAGACCAAAAGTTTAGAAGTCGTGCGTATCAGCTGCTCATATCCGCTCATTTGAACACTGCGCCCAAAAAAACTGTGAGTGAAAACACTGTAAATGGGGGGAAACTCAATGAGGAAATAGTCAAACAAACCTAATTACTTATCTTACTGATCATTGCCCAATTTACATGGAGCTACTGTATTTATAACCGGCCCCTTAAGCTAGTATCTGGGCATTACACAGAGCAAGCTGGTTATTAGCTGGCGTAGCTATAATGTTCCATATACTAGCTTATAAAAATAGCTGATAACTGGTTTGTTGCTGGTCCAAGATCCACTTTAGATCAGCTAGGCCACCTAACCTGCCAGCTTTTTCAATCTCCATGGATCAACTTGAGGTTAAGTGTCTTTCTTAAAGACACCTTGTGGATATGGATCATTCCTTGTAATCAAAATGTTTTTATTATCAGCCTCTCCAACCATTATTAATGCCTTCATAACCACCTGTTGAGTGGCATCTGCTGCTATCCTCGTGTCACCTGTTTTGTTGAGTGTGAGATCTATTCTAAACGTTGCATGACTTTTCATTGTCACAAGATTTCACCATGCATTTGAATTTAATCATGAAAGTCCCAAATATCTGCATTGAGGTCTTTATACATACTTGTAACATGGATGCTTCTGTAGGATATTGATTTGCTTTTTTTTTTTTTTTTTATTGATACTGATAAGATATTCACTCAAGATATTGTGTGGCTTCAATAAAATGTGCATATAAAATACACTCAACAAGAACTGATACGGATCAATGTAAACATAGGGGGCTAAAGTACAAATTATTATAGGGTTAATTGTTAAAGGCTTATGTAATAAAAAAAAAAATATATATATATATAGTGCTAGAAGGGTGTGCCATACAAGACAAATGCATTTCTCATCAGTATATTCATATAGTTTGTTTCTCTTAACACAAATGGGCCAACACATACTGTATACCAAACTATGGATGATGTTCAAAGATTGATTTATTATTTATTCAGACTATTATTCTTTTGCACAGTTTTGTATACAATAAAGCATTCTTCATCAAAGGTCTGTTTTAACTAATTCAATCCCAATCATGATTTTGGTGATTTTTAAAGTATTTCTTTGACCATGACAATGCACTTTAAATGTTTCTTAAATTTGCAAAACATCTAATCCTCTAATAGACTATAATTAACTTTACTATATTATACATATTTTATCAAAATGACAGCAATATACTGAACAGCTCAATCTCAGTGCTTCACCTTAAAGGCTCAAATGGACAACTTACCCGTCAAAATCTTTCATCTCTCTTCATTCAAATACACTCACACAGATGTGATGCATCTGAAGATCCTGTAGACAAATGTTAATCTTAAGTCGGAATTTACTAAGCTGTCTTTAATCTTGTTTTGGAGATTACTGTCTGGTGAAGCTCCAATCATTCGTCCCCTCATAGATGTGACAAGCCTGGAGGGTCCAGTTTTGTACCCAGGGTTGACCAATTCCCATAAGACCTTGGGAGGAGTGCAGATGGCCTGGCTTTAGTTTTTTTTTTTTTTTTTTTCAATGTCATTTCAGTGGACCAATAGCAAGATTGTTATTTATCACAGCAAAATATGGCAGCTGCCTTACTCATAGGGCCTTGTAACAGTGGGGAAGGCTCTGGAGAGCAAGCCAGTCACATGTATGTGCAGAAAACCAGTACATATGTGTGTATGTTCACCTCACTCTGAGGTCATATATAAAACACACTCATGATGCTATACTCTTCATGCAATAGGTTCAAAGGAGTTCTTGACTCAATGCCAAAACGGTTCAATAGAGAGAAATTACTAAAAACGAATGCATAATATTTTCATGTTTAACGGATTATTTCAATTTATTTTAGTGATAACGTATATTTATGAGCTGTTTAATTGATAAAATGTTTAATTGAATAACTAATTAAAACAAAAATAAATTAATTATAACTAAATCTGTAAAATGATCATGGGAACACCTATAATTATGAAGCTGATAGAACCCTTTAAGATTTTAAATAGAATCTTTAATTCTTAGAGTGTATGCTAAATGTAATTGAAATTATTGCTGGTATTGTAGTATAAAGTTCATCTCATTTATCACTTAATTTATTCTAACAGACTTGGTGGAAGTTGAACATTACATTTTAAGAAGTGTTTGCAAAGTGGTTTTCATTAATCCTGAGTTCCTGTTTGTCCATTTACACCCTGCAAAACAAGTCTATTTAAACTGACGTTTATGAGGTCATAATGAAGGATGCGTGTCTGGCATCCATAAAACATATGACCTGGAATTGCCTCTGTAAAACTAGCACATCAGGAGGAAGGTCGCATTACTCTAATTTGCCTTTGCTGGTGGCTGTTTGCTGCCATGGAACATGTGAAAGTCACATACATGCATGATGTATTGTTTTAATTTGTGACACAGTTACATACATTAAAATATAAAACCTCACAAAACTCTTTGGGAAAAAAAGTCATGCATATTTGCGTTCTTTAAAGTCCAGCAGCATTTTAGTGGCTCTTTCCCCCACTCAGATTTCATAACTGCTCTATTTGGACAATCGGAATGCAGTTTTTACAGATCTGTCCCTGCTTGAAGAAAATTACCCTAAATATACCACTTTGGTGGAATCCATGCGAAAGTGAGAAATGACAGAACAGTTGATCAGAGGCACAATACCCCTCATTACACATGGCAGAGATGCAAGGGATGAAATGCATTCAATGACTTGTGCCAATGATCCAACAGGATAATAGTGGCTGTCTGAAAGTTAAAAGACCAAAAGTGATGATATTCAACTATGATTCATGCTGGTAATAATTGGCTCAGAGAGTTAATAATCTACTTTCACGAGTGAATTCCAATTTGGGCTTTTGTGTGCTGCATAATTATTCAAACCTTTATAAAATAATGAAGAATTTGACCCAAGAATGGATTCTTTTTAGAAAGTTTCCTACACACTTTAAAAGAATAATAATAATACATTTTATTTGTAACGGACTTTATATTTAAGCAAAATCACAAAGTGCTACAATTTAGAAACAACCAAAATAAAAAAAATCATCCAAAAAAACCCCGTATTTAAAAGCATCCATTGCGTGACCTCAGATTGGTCACGGAGAGCTTCCACAGACTGGGAGTGGCTGCACAGAATAATAATGAAATAGTTCACCCAAAATTGAATATTCTGTCATTATTTACATTTTCCTCACATACAGCTACCATATGATTTCAGAAGACTTATAATCCACAAGTCATTTGAACAATTCACTTTTTATGGTGCCTTTTTTGTCATTTTGTAATTTCCCATTCCCTTTCATTATGTGGAAAAGAGTGGCCAGAATATTAAAACATTCTCCTTTAGTGTTGAAGAAAGATGATGAAAGAATTTCAACTTCTTTCATTTATTGGCAAACTATTCTTTTAAAAGCTTTTAAAGGGACTGCCCAAAGTGAATATTCTGTTATTGTTTACTCACCCTCAAGTCATTCCAAATCTGTATGACTTTTATTCATCGGTTGAACACAAAATAAGATATTTTTAAGAATAAGTTATATTTTTAAGTTGATTTGTGTCAACTGCTATGGTTTATTTAATGAAAGTCAGTTGGGTGAACCCCGTGATTAAAAAAAATGGACAGATGAAAATCAAGACTGCAAAAATATGTGGGAAAATACCATAGCTTTTTTCACTGCTGTAAGATGATAAAGGTCTCGAAGGGTCATTGCATCACTTTTTTAGATATTCTTTGTAGAAAGATAAAAGTATTGCTAAGAGGCTTTATTACTACACAAATCCTTTTGTCTACGATTCTAGTATTTAGATTGCCAATAAGAACTTAGATGCTAATTATAATTGGTTCTTTTCATGCAGTTTTTCAGCACATAGAGCCATAAATGTTCACACAATCAAAATCGCTTCTAACTCGGCTGAAGCTCAATAATAAAGTAAATCAGAGGACAAAGAAATGGGTTTCTGCTCATATGGCATTTCCTCTTAAGCAATTTTTAGGGATATAGGGATAAACTGAATTTTACCTTGTTATTTTGGTGTCAATGATCACACACACTTAATTTGAACAGAGATCATACTGGCATTGAGCAGCAAACCAGCTATGGATGGGTATTTAATGATTTTGACATGCTTTGTAATGACAGGTGTTTCATTTGTAGTCAATTATCTCCTAAGTTGATGAATAGTTGTTGTCACTTTATAAATAATAGGCATACCATTTAGCAATTCACCTCAATCTCAAGATCTAAATGTGAATAAGAGGGCCGTGATGGGCTAGCGGAAGCTGTCACTTCCATTTTAGAGGTGCAGTGCAGCAATTAGAAACTGTTTTCAAAATGCATCAGCATCTCCACTGGCCAGAATTGTTTTTTTATCTACATCATCTAACTTTCTTAAAAGAAAATCTCCAAATTCTTCCTGATAGAGAATTAGATAGAAGAGAATGTCATGGACATTAGACTAATAGGGCACACGAAATCAAGAAAATGTCATGTTGCGCGAAGGAGGGAAATGTGATGGTAGCCTAAACGTTCAAGACGGTTAAACATGCTATGGATGAGATTTCTAAATTGGCAGGAAAAACAGAACTCCAGTCTTAAAAGAACATGTCAGGAATCAGGATCAGAACGTCTCAACTCACTTTTATTAATAAAAAGATTCAGTCTGACCCTGACTATCTCAGTGAAGGAGGAAGTTATTTGCAAGTTTCCTTTCATTTCTGCACCTCTATTCGAAGAGGCAGAACTTAATCACTGATCCCCAGCTGACTAGATCAGATGTAAGGACAGAAATGAGCTTTAAATGTGCTTATTATCTACGAGCAGAAGTAGACTAATGAGCTCCAGACAGTGTTTTACAGTGTGTGGAGATTCATTGTTTTGAATGCAATGCATGTGATTTAAACCAAATCAATTTAAAATCTATTGATAGGAGCTCAGTAATAACTTGCACTGCATGCTATTAGAATGCATATTATGTACTTTCAAATTCTGTTTATAATCAAAAAGCTTTTCTAGTTTCCTTGTTCTAATGAGATAATTTCAGTGGATTTGTCACATGGCAATGCAATTCTGAAATTAAACTCAATTTAAAAAACATACCTATTGGGAAAAGCTGGTCTTAGCTGGTCTCCGAACCTTCCCAAGCTGGTTTAGCTAGTCCGCAAGCTACTTTTCTTTATTTACAGAATGAGCATATATATTTGGCTACGAGTGTCACACACATTGCCGAACACAATGCTTTCACATATTTTCTTTCCTTCAGAGTGAGTTAAGCAAAGCAAAGCAAAGAGGACCTCACTCCCAGCAAAATACTCTCTGCAGTTCAAGAGCAGGCACAAACAGCCAGGAGTTGTTTTCTTGTCGATCAGATGATAGTTTTTGTGGCAGAGGGAGGACTGTATTTTTCATGACTAAATAAACTCATGATTGCGCCACAAAAAATACATCACCTTGCAGCATGAAAACAGAATTGGTTGACCTTGGGACCTCAGGAGGGGGCATATGACACATTCCTCAGCTATAAATATTTAAAATTGGTGCAATTTTTTGCAAATGCCTAAATAATTGAATTCATTATGAAACCCGTTCCATGAGTCAAGTTGTGAACAGTTTGACATAGTTTGTATTATCTCTCAAAATGTGTTTTGCTGTTGTTTGTTTCTGAGTTCAAACACATTTTTTAAATGAATGTAATTGACTTTTTTTGGTTGTGGATATTTTTCTATGAAACTTGGTAATTGTTTACCAGCATGAAAAAGGACATGAACACATATAATTGTCAACATACAGTAGCTAGATGATTTATTGCAAGTAGTTGGCTCGTTTGACAGGGACGAGAATCAGATGTTATTCAAACTCTCAATAGATCTTCCTCCATGATCGTAAATACAGCTGAAGGGGCAGCATTGGATTCCTCTTCTGTAGGCTGGGGTGAAACACGTCGAAATCTACTTTCCTCACTCTCTGCAGGTAGTCCTCCAAAACAACCTGCGGCACAGGACACAAAGATGCTCAGGAACTCCTAGTTTAATTCATTTTGTGCAAGCCTGGAGGATGATACATTATTGAAACTACTTTAAAGTATAAAGAAAAAAATATATATATATACAGCTGGAAATTTAGTAGAGTAGTGACATTGCACAGCTTTTCTTTTTTTATAATCTTTAAACAAAAATTTTAAAATATCTTGATGTTTTGGGGTTAAGATACAGCTGCAGGAAAAAATATGTGAACCCTTCAGCTTTATCTGCATTTCTGCATAAATTTGTTACAAAATTGCCTATTAAAAAGTCACAACAATATAACAATCAATAACACAAAATACATGAACTGAACACTACCGTACAAGTCTCTACTCACCAAGGCTATAAAACAGTATTAGTGAAACATATTTACAATTTCCAAAAACTGCATTCTATCTTAATATATTTTAAGTTTGAATCATTACTGCAGTCTTCAGTGTCACATGATCTTTCAGAAATCATTCTAATATGCTGATCTGATGCTAACATTTTTATGTTTAAAACATATGTGCTGCTTAATATAGTTTTTTTTTCAGGATTCTTTGATGAATATGAAGCTCAAAAGAACAACATTTTTCTTCTTTGGAACATTATTAATGTCTTTACTGTCACTTTTGATAAAATTTAAATCCTCCTTGCTGAATAAAAGCAATATAGTGAACAATATAGTTTACCATGTAAAGATTCACAGTGGAAGATGGAAAAACATAGGCCTAAATCCTTAGGTTTTTGCTAACCTGTCCTAAAAAAATTCTGGAATTTGCCATTCACAAGAACACATAAAAGTTTGTGTTCTTGTGAATATAGAGGTTTTCACATACTTTTTCTTGCAACTGTACTACAAAAATACATTCCTCAAATGTCAAGCCTAACAGTACAGTCCTTTCGTGAGCACACAGTTAACACCAGCCAAGGCAAGTGGAGCGCGATGTGTCACTAGATGGCCTGTGGGGAAAGGATGGCTTTAAAGAATTCAAATGACAGTTAAACACAGGGATGTGGAAATGGAAAGTAAGAGCAGAATCTTACAGTGACAGAAAGTGAAATAAAAATGCTTTACAGGCCATTTAGTTCACCTAAAAAAATCATTTAGCTGGCTAAAACATGAATTGTACTGAAAATTACAGTGTAATCCTATTCATTGCCTCGTAATACGCTAAGAGTTATTCCCTCAGCTCTTCTGAGGCGGGCTTCCTTTACTGTAAAAGAGTAAAAAAAGGCTCAAGATGTGTAATCAGACCATGCGATTGTAGTGGCGCCTCCAGGGAGCAGGAGTCATGTGGGACGATGGGGCTCCAGTCTCTTTGGAGGCAGAATGAGGATAAGCCATGAGCTTCTCTGTGTCACAACATATTAGAGAGGCGTGGGGAGGGGAGAGATGCTGAAAGAGATGAAATTACTCACCGTTTGTAGAAAGGCAGGCATGGCCGCATGTGGAACGTTCTCGTTGAATGATCTAGCCTGTAAGACAGACAGTGCAGTAATGAGATGACAAGATAAGTTCACGCAACTGTGGTGTATAGTATATCACACAAACCCTTCAATTACTGGGTCAGTCTCATGGTAAATCAAATTGGGTCAAACAAACCTGTCAAGATCATATTTCAGCCCAATATAAAAAAGAAACATATTTTTCTCAAAGAGAATTATAGCATTTTCTTGCGTTGTGAATTTATTTTCATAGCAATTAAGCACAGTTCTCCAATAATTTTCAATGGTAGTCTATACTACAGTATGCTGGCTTAATTGTATTATTTTGTAAGAATTACTGTATTTTATAAAACTGTATAAAAAGACAGTATTTTACAGTACTTTCTTTCTAATTATATTCTCATTATTTTAATACAGTGAATTTCTTTTACCGCTTTACCGTAACGAAAATTAACATTGAGAATAATTCGAAAAAAAACCAAACAAAAAAAAATACAACTAAAACTCTGAATGCCTTTCGATAATGCAGATTAATGGGGGGAAATGTGCTTAATTGTCATGAAAATTCTCACATTGCAATTTTTTTAAATTAAAAAACAGGCTATTATTTATGCAAAATGTAATTAATTGGGGCAAAAGATGTTTTCATAGCTCACCCAAACTTTGAACCCACACAAATACATAAAAAGTTAGATTAAAAGGATCAAATTCTAGTTTAGCCCTTGTTTGTTAGTGATATTTTAGATGTGGTCTTCACCAGTGAGTTCATTCGGCGCTAACCTTGAGTCATACCATCCGACCAGATATGCAAAGTGGGGTGAGCAACATCTGATGAAATCTCTGATTAGCATTTTCTCGGAAACACCCTGAAATGCTCTTTGGTTACACTGGACTTTTAATAATTTCAGTAATGAGGAGAGGGCAACAATCGAGGGTCAAAAGTGCTGCTGGTGGAGGAGGGGTGCTCTCCCTTGTGGAATTTAATGAAGTTAGTATGCAAATGGAGAACATACAACAGTCAACATCTCCCATCTGACCACAGATATTAAATTGAAGGGCTTTGCATACGTGTTGGAGATGGACATGAGCTTGACTGGCAATGTCATAAACGACGTCCCTGACGTTCTGGTCCCTGCTGCCACGGATGAAATCCTCTTGAGACGCTCCATGCTGGGTGAGAAACAGCGAAAATGCATTATCAGTAAATCTCTGCTGATCGACAGAATGAGGAGCTTGATGAGATCACAATCTTTTCCTTATCCCTCCATATTTCAGGCACCATCACAATAACATCCCAGTCATATTTCACCCCAAAAATCAAAGAAGAAAAAGCACATATTAAGCACATTTTCCCCTTAAATCCTAATTACTGTAATAAAAACTCACTCATTAGTAATAAAAATCATTATGTTATGTTATTATTATATATTTTTACTATTTTATTAGAACAAATCAATCTCTGTTCAACAAAAAAAATTACGTATGGTGTCAATTGTACTATTTTACAATTAAAATAATAGTTTTTTGGCATAATTAAAAAATAAATTTGCATTAGAGTAGGCTACTGGAAATTGGAAAGGGGGAGGATGTGCTAAATTCATGAAAGTAAGCATGAAAATAATGTCAAAATACTGTCATGGTCTTAAATATAGGCTTAATTTCACAAATTCACACACAAAAATAGTTCTCTTTTACGGACTTTGGGGTGAAAAACGACCCAGGCATTTCTTGACAGTTTTCATGAGATTTATAGATTTTCCAGCATTCAACAAACATTCTTAAACAGCAGAACAAATTAGTATGCTGGATGAAAATGTGAAAAGTCTGTATGCAGAACTTAAGAGGTGGTGTGTTTACAACTCGGCATCCCAAGACTTCTTCAAAAGAAATATTTGCTGAAATTACACTTATTTATATTTGTGAAAATATTATTCAAAGGAAGACATAAATTAATGAACAAGTGTAAATTTCTTCTTGCCTGAGATTGCACTGCCTTAACTGTGACCTGAACAAACAAGAATAAATCCACGATAGCAAGGGATCAATAAACACATACTGCAAAAGCTTTCATTTAGAATTTAATTTAAAAGTCAATTGCTGTATGGCTAAATAAAGCATTGGCATGAATAACCAGGCAGTGTGATTGTAGCGTGGCTATCATTATTGATCTGATCTGATTATTGAACGGGGGTTTCACATCACACAGAGGCCTTAAACTGTGACAAAAATTGCTTGCAGACACTCAGAGGCTTGTATTCACAGTTTACCTAACAAAAAATACCCACAAGTACACCTTGCATTGTTTTACAAACACATTTGGCTCAGGGGTGTTTTCTCAGAGGAGGCGAGGAAGGCAGTGCCTCCTCAAAAAATTGGATAAGAAAATAATCCACATTACAAAAATAAAAAAGAGCAAATTTACTAAATGACATTAAAAAGTGTATAAATCACTTGTTTTTCTAAAGTAACACTGTCCAACAGCAACACCCGCAGGTAAAGTTACAGCTGGAGTCTGCATTTGGAATAAATGTAAAAATGCTTAAAACATTAACATGGTGAGATTTATACTTGGTTTTAATAAATAGAACATTAATTACATTGTACTGTAAAATACAATTTTTTTTATTTATTTTTTATGTAATGTAAAGTAATGTTTCTTTAACCGGAAAATGTGACAACATTAAGTGTAGGTATAACTAGGACATGAATTTACATTTGATTTATTCAAATAAACTGTGAGGACTTTGCCTCCATTTCAGAACACCACTACGCGCCACTGATTTGGCTAATCTTGACAGGTTGCACATTAATATTTTTTACAATTCCCTCAGCAAATATTCTCAAAACAACTGCAATGAATGTAGATAAACATTCAAAGACTTGCCATTTCCTTTAATTCAACATTGTACTTGCAATGCATTATTAAAGATATTTGTTTTCGCCGATTGAACATGTTGTATCTGCATTTGTTGGGTCATAGAATGTCTAAGAAGTGACATAATGTAATCTGGTGATTGTCATGTTTGTCAGCGTCTGTTGGTTCGGTATTAGTGAGCATTTATCAATCTCAGAAACCAAACAACATCTTCACGTAATCTATGGTGAAACAACAGTGCCCTCTTCTGGTGAAAGTGCAATCATACAGCAAAACAAATACAGACAGTATTGGCATCATCTTCAGATTGCATAGTTGTGCTCAGTCTATTGTTTTATTTGTGATAACGCAAAAAATGTAAGGCTGTCAAACGATTAATCGCGATTAATCGCATCCAAAATAAAAGTTTGTTTTTACATAATATATGTGTGTGTACGGTGTATAATTATTTTCTATATATAAATACACACACATGCATGTATATATTTAAGAAATATTTGCATGTATATACTGTGTATATATTTATATTATATATAATTGATATTATATATAAATAACACATTTTTCTTAAATATATATGCATGTGTGTGTATTTATATATAGAAAATAATTATACTCCATACACACACATATATTATGTAAACACAAACTTTTATTTTGGATGCGATTAATCGCGATTAATCGTTTGACAGCCCTAAAAAAATGCTTCTTTTTTTTTTTTACATAGCAAAATAAAACCTGTAGCTTACCCCTTTTTTGCCAAATAATTTTGTCAGATAAAACCTTAACCAAGTTTAGTGTTTTGTTCTTCCCTCAAATTTAAAATACATTTAAAATACATATTTTGATGGTTTAATCAAACTTGTAGGGTCATTAAAAGCAAATCCCCAAACCAATTCTCTTCCAGACATAATTTTTGGCCACTACATTTTTTTGTACATTTGGAGTGCTGTCAATACAGAGAGCAACGACAAAAATCGGTGTTGCCTACACCGAGTTATTCTATTTTTAAAATTTGCACCCTGTTGACTTCAATGGGGCAAGTACTAAACCTGCTTTTAGCCTCTTAACATCCCTGTTTTTCGGTTGAAGTCCAAAGTAGTCGATTGCCGAGTTCACGCGCGTGATCATAGGTATTAAACCTATGCGTGTGAACTCTGCAATCGACTACTTTGGACTTCAACCGAAAAACAGGATGTAAACACAGGTATTTGCGCTGGCTTAAATAACATCATTTTTATACATTTCTTTCACATCTACTGCAGTCAGACTCACTCGTGTTCACTCAGAAGGAATCACTCACATTTTCTGTGCACTTGTAATGACACATCAAGGATGTTAAGAGGCTAAAAGCAGGTTTAGTACTTGCCCCATTGAAGTCAACAGGGTGCAAATTTTAAAAATAGAATAACTCGGTGTAGGCAACACCGATTTTTGTCGTTGTTCTCTGTATTGACAGCACTCCAAATGTACAAAAAAATGAGCTCAATGTTAAAATTGACCGGAGTTCTCCTTTAATACTCTAACTGAGATTAGTTGAGGATAAACGGCAGATGATTTTCTTTTCTTTTGTTACACTAAGGAAAAGATCTTCTAAATCCCATTCCTAATGGTTTGTTCATGCTGCAATGGCGACAGATGGCTGACACAAAGCCCATGGGATTGGGCTTTGCAGGCGAGAGGGCACTGGGCAGCTTCATCCACGGATATATCCCTAGTCCTTCACTACAGTAACTCTGATGTCAGAAAAGCTTGGAATTACAGTCAGCTACACACATCATAGGGTGACAGCAGATTTACCCACCAGCATGCAGATGTCCATGGGCAGGTAGACCTTGCGTCTGCTGCTGTTATAGGGGGTTGCCCGCAGGCATGTCAAGATGCCCTGGGCTTTGCCAATGTGGCTTGCGGCGTGATCTGCATGGACGTTTTTCACACCTACATAAACACATGCACAAAGCACACAACTTCATGAGACCAGGTTTGACTTTTTTGTCATATTGTGAATATCCAATCGTTTTACTACGCAAAAAAAGTTCTCAGATGATCCTTTTAAATAGGTCATATAATGACAAAAATTTTAGTCAAAGAGTTTTGATGTATTATAAAAAAGCATATTCTGACTAAACTTCCTCAGTCTGATATTTTCAGCTTATGCATCATGGGGCAATACAAACCACACTACCCATTTAAGTAAGTTTTTTTTTTTTTTTTTGAAAGAGCAAGGATGCATTTAATTGATCAAAAGTGACAGTAAAGACTTTTACATTCAATTAAATGCTACTGTTTTGAACCTTCTATTCATCAAAGAATCCTAAACAAAAATTAATAGCACAACTGCTTTTTACATCGATAATAATTAGAAATGTTTCTTGAGCATCAAATCAGAATATCATAACGATTTCTGAAGGATCACGCTGAAGACTGGAGTAATGATACTAAAAAATTCAGCTTTGCCATCAGTTATAAATTATTTTAAATATATATACAGTGCTATGCATAAGTGAATACACCCATGCTAAAGTTGACTAAAAAGAGGAATAAAAAATCATATTTTGGAAATTGAACTTAATGCCTTAATTTAAAAAATTAGGAAAAATCCAACCTTTAAGGACACCAATTTTCTTTGTGAATGAATAATGTATCGTAAATAAATAAATGTTCTTCCTTAAAATACAGGGTGCATAAGTGAGTACACCCCTATGTTAAATTCCCATAGAGGCAGGCAGATTTTTATTTTTAAGTATTTTTTTCTAAATTTTTTTAGGATACTATGCATCCTGATAAAGTTCCCTTGGCCTTTGGAATTAAAATAGCCCCACATCATCACATAGCCTTCACCATACCTAGAGATTGGCATGGTTTTATTTCAGTTAGCCTAAAAGCTAAAAGCCTAAAAGTTTGATTTGCATTGAGAGATGATCTTATGGAAAGTACCCCATGCCAATCTCTAGGTATGGTGAAGGCTATGTGATGATGTGGGGCTATTTTAATTCCAAAGGCCAAGGGAACTTTATCAGGATGCATAGTATCCTAAAAAAATTTAGAAAAAAATACTTAAAAATAAAAATCTGCCTGCCTCTATGGGAATTTAACATAGGTGTGTACTCACTTATGCACCATGTATTTTAAGGAAGAACATTTATTTATTTACGATACATTATTCATTCACAAAGAAAATTGGTGTCCTTAAAGGTTGGATTTTTCCTAATTTTTTAAATTAAGGCATTAAGTTCAATTTCCAAAATATGATTTTTTATTCCTCTTTTTAGTCAACTTTAGCATGGGTGTATTCACTTATGCATTGCACTGTATATATATTAAAATAGAAAACATTTATTTTAAATAAAAATAATATTTCATAATATAACTGTATTTTTTATAGGAACTATATTAGCAAACCTACAGCACAAAAAGTGTTTAGTTAGTCTGAATGGTTTCCGGTGGCAATGGAAAATTGTAAAGAACAAAAGACTGAATGTTAGGGACTGACAGCCTCAGTCACCATTTACTTTTATAGCATATTTTTCCTATACAACAGTGAACGTTGGCTAAGGTTGTCAGCTCCTAATATTCCACCTAACATCTCCTCACCAAGTGTCTCCAGCAGCAAGTAAAGAAGCGAGGATTGTGTGTTTTCACCATAGGCCTCCAGATCCTGAAGGTTCCTGTACGCTCTGTCCTCCATGTCTTTCTCCTTTTCAAAACAGATTTTTATTTTTAATACAATTGCCGGAAGACAGACAGACTGCATAATGTGGCGACTCACAGAATGACAGAATTAGCCATGCATATGTCTCGGACAGCTGTCAGAGTTAAAATGAGTAATTTTAAGAGAACTTTCCAGTATTTTCTTTGATCGTATATTAGGACAGAAATTACTACTTACTCTTTCAGATATGATTCTCAACATCCACCTCCTTGTTAATGTGTGCTTTCTTACTGCCTGAGAACACAGAGTTATAGTATATCAGTGACTAATATTTTTTAAAAAACATTGGGGTCACAAAAAAGTTGTATGGACAAACTTTTCAAAAAGAATTATTTTGTGTTACACAGAAAAAATATGTCATAAAAGTGTGAAACGACATGAGGGTGAAATGTAACGTAATTTATAAATGCATGATAAAATGTAATTTTAAAAGCTGAAGTTTCAGTCACATGATAATATAAACATCATAAATCATACTAATCATAAATCATACTAATATGCTGATTTGGTGCTCAGGGAACATTTCTTATTTTTATCAATGTTGAAAACAGTTTACGGCTTGATATTTTTGTGTAAACTATGATACACTTTCTTTTAGGATTTTTTGATGAATAGAAAGTTTAAAAGAACAGCATACATTTGAAATAGATATCTTATGTAACATTATAAATGTATTTATGGTCTCTTTTGAAAAAGTATTAATTACTTTAAAAAAATTGTAATGACCCCAAACTTTTAAGCTGTAGTAAATGACAACAGAACTGCATTTTTTGGGTGAACTATCTCCATCCCTAGTCGTTTAACTCTTTAATTTACAGATGGAAGACCTACCCTCCACAGTTCTGCACCGATGGGCTGGGCTGGAGGGTCATCTCTGTAAATGTCTTCCACTGCACTCTTCCAGAACTGCATTCGCATTAAACCAATGGTTTTCTGGGAAACAGAGTCCTTAATCTAAAAGAGAAGCAGCAAATAGTATATGAGCATATACAGGTGTATTTTACTACTAGCACTTTTATGTGTCAAGGCTTTGTTTTTATACTATGATACACAGTTAGAAATGTACATAAATTAAATTAGCATAATCTGAATTGAATAAATAAGATTGTACATTGTTGCACTTATTAGCTGGAATACCTGCCTGTGCCAGTTCTACATTGAACGCCCTCAGTGCCAGTGTAGAGCGACGAACAGCTTCAGGAAGAAGCAATGAACATAAAAATCCATCATAGTCCCTCTTCCTATGGGTAACAGTTCAATGTTATACACTATACACTTGGATCTGTTGTGTCATTTACCTACCATTTACAAAACTGACTAAGCATTAATAGAGACGGAAATTTCTTTTGGCATAACAATTATCATTATCATAAGGATTTCCAAAATGAAGGATTTCTGAAGGAACCGGCTTCTATAATGAGACAAATGAAGGGCGGGACTTGATTTTGTCCATGGGGAATTGATTGGATCGTTGTGGTTTGCTATTGCTATGATCTCATGTGAGTGACAGTTTGTCCTGCCCTCGCGTCAGTAAACATCATCAGAGAAGAGAAGAGAAGAGAAGAGAAGAGAAGAGAAGAGAAGAGAAGAGGCTGCAAGAGGGAGGGGAAGTTATTTTGATTGAAAGTTAAAGAGGGCACTTGAATTTAAAATAAATAATGATATGCAATGATAAATCATTTATAATAATACTGCAAAATTCCATACAAATTAGGAATTGTCCATTTTGATTTAATGGTGACTTTAAACATCCCGCTTAAAGTATATTTGCCAAGTTCTTAATCTTTAATTCATGATTGTTTCAGTGTTGAAACCATCAGATAAAAAGTACTGAAAATACATGCATAATGCATACTGAAAAAAGTCGACAAGTAAAAAAAAAAAACATGACTTTTTTTCCAAATAACTTTTGCATTTCATTTATTTAATTTTAGCCTTTTAATAACAAGTTTTCTATTTATTTTCAATATCTGGAAAGTTACACCATCAAGACGTTTCTAACATTAATTTTAAAAGAAAAGTCAATTTTGTATATACTGCATTTTACTTTATTTTTGAGCAAAAGAAAAAAAAACTACAGATTTATATTCATATACATGCACAGGAATACTACTCTGACGTATACATGGTATTTCCGGTTACAAAAAAAAAAAAGATTATTTGCTTTTAGGTAACATATTCAAAGTAAATCGATCTTTAAATTCACAACTTACCTTACAATATCAAAACAATACTGTTCATTGTGCTGCCCTGTCGAATTTGTTAATGCTCTTGTGCATTTGATCTCTGTTGGCCTATGTCTAAATGTGGGATAGGGAATCTTATTGTGCAGAGAGATTTTGGTGGTTAAAAGTCCATTCTTTATGTTTACACTGGATGCCATAACAAACCCCATGCGTCCAGTATCCTTGAGCTGTTACGTGTTGTGTTGCGTGTGCGTCATATTACAACTCCCCTGTTCGCAAGAACGTCTGACAGTAGGTTCCGCTTCGATGTAAACAATCTGTTTTCATCCAAATCGAATTAAGCTATGTATGAGAGTGAAATATATCAACTTTATTGGGGAAAAAAAATATTATTGTTCATGTGAATGCAGTCAATATATATTAAACATTTTCGCACAGTTGTTTGTCTGCGCTCAGGAAGAATAAATGATTGACAGATAAGATCAGTTGGCTTGATCATGTGATTTGCATCATATGACCAGCACAAATGAAAGTCCGTTCGTCGAAGCAATCAGATAGAAACGGGATAGTAACTTATTTTATTTTTATGTGTTATACATATATCTTATGGCAACATCGTCTGTGAATTTCGATCAGATTTCTTTGTTTCTAATATGTCTAGGAGTATATTTGTGCCAGTGCAAAGACATCCGGTAAGGACGTGCATCATGTAGTGCAGTTATGATCAAACTCTTGAAGTTGTATAATGTTTCCAAATGATTTAGAAACATTTTTGTAAGATGTTTTTCTTGAAATTAATGTATTTTGTTGTTTTAACTTATTTTACAAATCTCTTGCAATAAGCCTTTCCTTTTTGATTCTAAAAGACTTAACCCTCTATGGGACATTTATAAATGGCGCTAAGAAAATTGCATTTAAAATCCAATAATAATGTTCAACCAAAGAAATAAAATAATAACTTTAGTAATATCATATTACATCCCCTTCAGCCAATAAAATAAAAACGATTTACCATGTGCTTTAGCCTACATTTTTGGCTACAAGAAAGTGAGAGAGGGAGACATTAGCACATGTTTGGTCACATGTTGTCAGTGTCAAGGTTTCTTAGTGAGTTCATTTTAGATTAGAATATATATACAAATTCCATTTAAAAACATATCATTTTACATCCAAATGCGCCTTTTTTTGGTCATTTTTAATGCACATTTTACAAAAACAATAACTCAAAGATGTATTTCTGTGTAGCTGGCACTATTGTTCAGTAGTCGCAGGCAGTATAATAGTCTTTTTGCCTGCGTTGTAGGTTAATGTTAGTAAGATTTATAGAAGACAGAGAGGAAAAGCTGTGCTTTTCCAGAAAGTCTTGATGATAGTATTAGGGACTACAGTTCGTCAGAAAATGAGGTCGTAGTAAGAAAAGAAGTTGAGGATCAAGAAGGATAGAAGCGGTGAGGGTAGAGATGAAGAATATAAGTCATAGATTGTTGTGGAAGTCAGGCATTTGGGTACATTATCCTATGCCAGTTTGGAAGATGTAATCCATACTACAACCAGAGGTCAGGAAAGATGCCAATGCTTATTGGCCTCACTACACTGACAAGCAGGGATGCTGCAAAAATGAATGTCAAGTATAAGACATTCACATGTGAGTTCCAAATGAAATATAGAACACAAGATGAAATGGAATTTTAAGCTTTTCTGAAACACTAAGACCTTTTCACTCACAAAAATTATTTACAAAGTCAGTTTTAAGTGAGGGCATCCTAAAGTTTTAAATTTTCAGCATTCCTTAACCTAATTAATCAGCATTCCTTGCTGTCTGGTTTTTTAAATCTTTAGAGGCAAAGTATAACTGCACACTTGCTTCAGCATTTTATTTATTCTGATGGAAACGTCGGAATAAATAAAATGCTGAAGCGAGTGTGCCGTTATACTTTGCCTCTATAAAGTTTTTTCTCTAGCTTACACATCAAAAAAGGTGTGCATTTGCTCCAACAGATTGTTAAAATAATTGTTTCTGAACTTTTATCACAATATAGAAATTTAAGATAATTTTGCAGATCAGTAATTAGCATTATTGGTTAAGTTTCATTAAGCTTTGTGTACAAATAGTTGCAGTACAGTACTTTACTCCAACTGAATCTACAGATAATTTGCATCTTGCATTTGCATAGTGAAAGAGGATCCAAGCAACCACACACTGAACCCAAGCTTACATAAGGATTGCACGACTAAACATCTGCTGCTTCTTAATTGATTTAGCTTTTACCTCAGATAACATTGTCTTTGGTTCAGACTGAGAAAAATGCAAAATTGCAGGTTTCTTTAAAAGGAACATGTACGCATGAAAATGTGCTTGCGCTGCAAAACAATGAACAACATCCACATCCTACTTTGTACAACTTGGATGGGGATCTGTTCTCTCTGAATCAGTTATGACATCTCTCTGATTCGTATCACACAAGTTAACCTAGTTAGCTTAAAAAACTAAATTTGCTGTTTATTCCTCTGATTTAATCATGATAATTTTCCACATTTCCTTTGACAGACATTCTTTGGATGATGACCTCTTGTTACCCTACACCAAATCCCACGGGCCATCTCATTCCCACCGCCATGTGAGAGACTGTCAGCCCATCGCCCATGGCAACGTAACCCACGAAAGCTGGGCAGCAAGCAAACACTCGAGCTCACCAGTGTTCAAGTCAAATATATTCATCTCCGACATCGCCGATGACTCTGGTGCTCACAGATGGGCGAATGGCCATATCACAGAGGTGCTTGACCCACTGAGATCCGTGTCCATTCTGGAACCAGGAGGCCCTGGAGGGTGCGAGCGGAATCACAGAGATCTGGTGGAGCTCACTGCCAAAACTAGAAAGTGCCTCATCGCCCAGAATGGAGGCTACTTTAACACTCACACCGGGCAGTGTTTAGGGAATGTCGTAAGTGATGGGAAGCTAGTGAGGAACAGTGGAGGAATTCAAAATGCTCAGTTTGGCATCAGAAAGGATGGGACACTAGTGTTTGGGTAAGGGCATAGCTTGAGGTTTCACTCTTTGCAGTCTTTCTCCTGGCCCTCGTGACGTTTTGCATTACCACAGGGTTTGTTTTTGTGTGGAGACCGAAGAAACAATAGAAAATAGAGCTAGTCTCTCCTGGTTGGGTGCTGGTGTACTTTTGACCTGGCTATAATTAAGCTGTGCTTTTATATCTGTATTGCGCTCTTAAAGGGATAGTTCACCTGAAAATTGTAATTCTGTCAATATCTTCTCACCCTTAAAACATATGATTTAGTTGTTGTGGAACACAAAAGAAGATATTTATTTAGTAGAGTGTACTTAAGTGCACTTCCTCATTCTTAGTGAAATGTTAGTATATGTCTGTAAGTAAGTGGTTTTCTCCACTCTTGGGTGCTGTAGCTGCCTTCAGAACTAACCTCAACCTGAATATGGGTGCAGAATTTGGGAGGAAGTCAGTCGTGGGAACACAGGGCCCTTAGAACATCTGTTTCCTAAAATAGAAACCTTACAAAAACATGGCAATATTGCATAACGCACCAGTGCTCTTAATAATAGCCAGTACTTTGGAACTGCATGTACCCGGGGTGTCTCGGTCATTCATTATGACGTTAAGAGCCTGGTGTTAGATAAGGTGTTTACATAGCATATTTGGACATTCACCTGGATGAGCTTTAAGGAATTAAAACAGCATAACTGCTGTCAGTAAAGTTTATTTGTGGCTTTACTGGCACTGATAGTCCTTAGCAAATCAAATGTTTTTCTTTGTTTTTTGCTGATTACTTATTTTTCATTTAGCTCATGCTTTTATCCAAAGTGAATTACAATACAGTTATTAGAGAAAGACCTTCTGGACATTGTCACAAACATTTTGTGGCTTTTAGTCCATGTCTGTTAGCTTTGAGTGAACTAGCATATAATCAAAGTTAAGCATTAACAGACACACAGTCTCTTCTGGCAAAACAGACCAAGAAATATTTGTTTTTATATACAGTTTCCATTTTTTTTTTTTTTGCGAAGTAAAATGCTCATTCTCTCCCACTAAAATAAAGTCTAGCTAGCAGTATTATAGTAGTAAGTAGCTAGTAGCATATAATTGTCCGTGTGCCTTGGGTTGTGCTAGTATTTATTTATTTATTTATATATTGCCTTTCCAAACCATCAACCTTTTTTGTGAAGGAAGTAGCTGGATTTATTCGTTTTTGAAAGTGCCTTCATTGCTTCCGTCCATAGTTCAATCTGTCAAGTGTGGTTTTTGTTGGGTTGTGATGTACTCTACTGTTACATTTATAATGCTACAAACAATTTCCATCTTAAATAAATACTGTCATTTTGAATTTTCCCTTCATCAAAGAAACCTACAAACATATTCTTGGTGTTTTCTTGATCAAGAGCAGTACCCATTGTGGAGTTTGAACCTACAGTACAGCATCTTAGTTATCAGCCCAAATCTTTAACCATCAGGCTGCACCACCTCATCTTGATCCATCTCACTTGCGCTTTCTCACTCACCCTCTTTCTTGTGTTTTTTGTCTGTATATTTTTAGATACCTGTCTGAGGATGATGTTCTGGATAAGGTAAATCCCTTCGTGCAGTTGATCAGTGGGGTGGTGTGGCTGCTGAGAAACGGCGAGATCTACATCAATGAGAGCATTCAGGCAGAATGTGACGAAACACAGGAGACCGGTAAGATTTGACAAGATCCTGTCTGAAGTGTGACCATATAATAAGCTTGTTTATCTGGCTCCCTAACATATTTTGACCCCAGAGTCTATATCAGAAAAAAACTGTATTTTCAACAGTAGTTTAGACTTCAGGTACTTCTCACATTCACACTCAAATATTATAATATAAGACTTAATAAGTCATTCATCTTTTATGTTGCAGGACAATTTCGAGACTTTGTGGATGTGATATCTGCCCGTACGGCGGTGGGTCACGATGCAGAGGGGAAACTCATCCTCTTCCACGTCGATGGACAGACGCGTATGAGAGGGTGAGAATGGACTTTGAACCTGAGCTGATGTCAGCTGTTTATCACTGTAAACATTGATCTCTTCCCTCTGTCTGTGCATGCTACCACACAAACTAAACCAGAATGATTTATTGATCAAGAAGCAGCAAAAGCAACAGATATCAATCATTTTTCCAGTGAGGCCATATTCAAGACTTTAGTGCACTTGTAATGTTACTCAGGGTTACTTGCAGCAAAAACATGATAATATACTATTCACAATTTTTGGGTCAATAAGATTTCTTTCTTTTTTTTTAGAAAGAATTTAATACTTTGAGTCAATAAGTGATCAGATGTTTATAATGTTACAAAAGGTTTCTGTTTCAAATAAATGCTGTTCTTTTGAACGTTTTATTTATCAAAGAATCCTGAAAAATGTATCTTGGTTTCCACAAAAAATAGTAAGCTGCACAATTCTTAATAAGAAATGTTTAATAAGAAATGAGCACCAAATCAGCATATTAGAACGATTTCTGAAAGGACCATGTGACACTGAAAACTGGAGTAATGGCTGCTGAAAAATCAGTTTTTCCATCACAGGAATGAATTACATTTTGTTAAATTCATTTTATATTGTAATAATTTATTACAATATTACTGTTTTTTTGATCAATTAAATAAAACCTGTTTAAGCATAAGAGACTTTTTTCAGAAACTTTAAAAAATCGTACCGATCCCAAACTTTTGAACGGCAGTGTAGTCTTGTCAATTGATTAAAGGGGGGGTGAAATGCTCATTTGAGTACCTATAGAGTAGTATAGCATCCTTCATATCTCCAAAAAGTCTTTAGTTTTATTATATTTATAAAAGAAAGATAGGCTGTACCGAGTCTTTCCGGAAAAACCCGAGCGTCTGGAGGCGGGCCGTGTGGGCGAAGCCAGAGCCGTCGATCTGGGCTTTGTTTATAAAACATTCATCGTCGAAATGCAGGGAACAAACAGTCTACACAACTACACAACAATCTGCATCCACTGTTCCTAACGCTGGGTTCTTTGGTAAGCTTTCCCTCACATCCAAAAACACACTTTGGAGACACTATGCAGCGCTGCCGATGATTTCCTGTTGAAGCGCGTTGATGTGCGCGGTCTCGCTCTCCTCTGGTCGACGTGCGCGCGGGCGAGCTTTTCCGAGAGAAATGCTCATATAAGGAGTTCCACTCTGGTCTACGTCATTAGATCCACGGTCGAAAAAAAACCAACCGAAACTTGTACCAACCCGGAAGTAAGATTTTCGGCACAGAAATTCTCCGTTATTCGTCCAAAATATTTTTTAAAAACTTTGGCCATGTTATGCATGAGAATCCATATCTTTAACACTGTAAACAACTCTGAATACATGAAACACCATTGTACCCCCCCTTTAAACTCACTTAAATTTGCACTTACATAAAATTAAACATACAAGATCTATATATAAATGACCATTATTAAGGCTAATTTGCGTATCATTCGTATTCTCATAGTTGTGACATCTGATTTCTGATCATTTTTTGCAGCTTAGTTTTTCATTTTAGTTTGATTTATGTGTGTTTAATAAACTACTGTCTTTGCAGAATGAACCTCTGGCAAGTGGCAAAGTTTCTGAAGGATCAGCATGTCATTAACGCTATTAATCTGGATGGAGGCGGCTCGGCCACTTACATCCTCAACGGATCCCTGGCCAATTACCCTTCAGACCACTGGTGTGTAAAAGCAACAGCAAAAATACACATATACAAACAACAGTGTGGTGCATTTGTCAATTTGATCACAACATTTTCGCCTGCAGCAAACCAAGTCCGGAGTGGCGCTGCCCAAGGCTGGTATCCACTGTGTTGTGTGTTCATGAGAGGCTGTGCCATCCGGAGGACTGCAGTGGCCACGGGCGCTGCGTGGAGGGCCAGTGCGTGTGCCAGCAGGGCTGGAGCGGGACAGGATGCGCCAAACTCATATGCCAGGCTGAATGCGGAGAGCACGGGATCTGCACTGAGAGTGAGTCAATCTCACACTTCTTTACATCACAAGAGGAAAATATAATAACACTTTACTTGAAGCCTTTATATATATAATACATTATAGAAATATTTTTTAAATGTATTAATTATGCCTTGTAATTAGGGGTGGGCGATATACTGGAATACACGATTAACCGGTAGAAATTTGTCAACCGGTAGAGATTTTGTACTATCGTCTCTATCGCGGTTACAGTCACGCGACGTTACTGTGCTACGCCGTCACAAAAGCTTATCGTTTGCATGTGTTTTTAGGTATTGCGGTTTAAAAACAAGTGATTTTAAACCGTTGAAGTACAGTAAGCAGCGAAAGACAACTAAATTCGCTTTATACGCATGCTGTTTCTCAGCGCTGTCTGAGAGGCGTGCGCACTTGAAGCCACTATTTATAAAGCGCGTGAGAACTGTACTGAGTGCTTTTTGCAGACTAATTGGGCTTGAATGGTTAAATACACATACCTAAGTGTCAAAGTAACCATGTCTTTGCAGGTAAATACAGTCATTTATGGCTTAAGTGAATGTAAACGGTTGAGAAAGAAAGTGAACGAGTATATTGGATCCGTGCAGTCGCTCTTAAAGTGACAGCATCCAAATTTACCTGCTGTCGTTATTAATTTTAATCAAACAACAAAAAAGAGAAAATCTCTCACTGCTCTTGACTGAATCACTTTTGTAACTTTAATAAGAATAAATGTATATTTAATGTACACAGTGAAGACTATGACGTGTTTTTTATACATTTTGATTACTTTATACAATTTATGTCTTTGTTCTATTGTAGTTTATTTTCCTATATGCTTGTAATTAGTTTCTTTAAAATCTCTAGATTTTGACAGATTGTTTATAGTTACTGAATGTTTTGTGACAAAGAAAACACTCTTTCATTAAAGGTAGTATTTTTGGATAACCCCATTCTCTTTATTTCTCTCTTCTCTCCTGTCTCTGAACAGATGGATGTGTGTGTGATGCTGGATGGATGAGTTTAAACTGTAGCCAAGGTAAAGGCAAAGTTAGCTTGGCTGTCACACATATTCAGATTTTTCAAACTATCAAATATAGCTCTGACTGGCTGTTTACTGGGAGATCATAACTTAAGTGTTCTATTGGTTGCAACATATTTGTTTCAGTCAGCAATTTTAATGATTCTAAACCAGTATGTTAATCTGAATGTGCCTCATACTAATACAGTGAACAACATCTTTATCCTTGCAGTATGTGTGGCAGGTTTCTATGGTGATGGCTGCAATCAGACATGCACATGCACAAACGGAGGCTCATGTGATCCCGTCCACGGACGGTGCACCTGTCCTCCTGGTTTCCATGGAGATTCCTGCGAGCAAGGTATGCAGTCTTATCTCAACCGGTTTTAGTATATAAACAATTGATCCACAATTAATAAACATATTTAACATGCAACTGAGTGTCCTGAGAGTCGGGTGAATGTGGCAAGGAAGTATTAAGAAAATAAAGGAGATATATTTCCAGGTAAATGTTTAGGAGATGCCTAAATTTTACATGTACCCTGAATGCAACAAGTTATTTTGGATAAAAGTGTTGATTGAATATAAATTACTTTTTCTACATTGATTTGACTGATTTGAAACGTTGTTCGGTAACTTAATGGCAGTGCACAAATTAGGTGATTTTGTCAAGTAAGATGTGTTCCTGGATCAACATAGTTTGTTGGTCCTGGAACAACATTCCTGTCTGAAAATTTAGTCCTAACCCTATCCCTGCCCATAAACATAACCCTACTCATAAGTTATCCCTAATATCAGAGGGAAATGATAGGTGAATAACACTGATGTAGAAGGTCCTAACACTGGTTGTAACACTAAACTTGACAAAAACTGTAAACTTGTTCCTTTAAATCTGATTGGTTGATTGGAATGTTGTTCCAGGATAAACAAAGATGTTATACTTGGTGAAATCATGTTCCCCCAACTATGATTCCAATTGTTTAACATTAGCATGTTGCTAATCTAACAGTGCAATACTCATATAAGCATAAATACTATGTAGGTTATTCATGAGCGATGCATGTAGTGGTGCCGATTTTGGTCAAATATATCATATAAAACAGCTTAATATTTCTGAGTACTGTGAGAAGCAGCTTAAATTTTGAGCGTGCACATATAGTGCCTAAGTAGGCAACTCTCTTTTGGTGCAAATCTACTCTATGAATAGTTTTAACTTTTTAACCATGCTCTATTTGTCATCCCAGAGTGCCCTCTTGGATTCTACGGACTGAACTGCAAGCAGCCGTGCCAATGCCACGACATGTGTCCATGCAACTCAGTCACTGGAAGCTGCAATACCACATTCCAGGGGGAAAGAAACTTCAGTCTGCACAGAGGTGCGGTACAGCCCCTATTAGCACTCACACGACATGTAAACAACACATTCCCCCTGTGACGTCTCTATAGATCAGTTTAATGCTCACACTTCCTCAGCACATAACCCTTATAGTTTGACCATCAGCATTCCTCATTGCACTTCTAAATGTGTGCGAATGCTAGTGTCAGTCCACACTCTCTACTATAGAACATGGCACGCCAGTTGTCTGAAATATGAGCCTTCCATTTTTTCTGTGATTCACTGGAAATGTTTTCACTAGGGCACTAAGGCATTCATTTAACTAATCCATTTAATGCAACTAATTACAAAAAATAAGCTTAAAGGGATAGTTCACCCAAAAATGAAAATGCTGTCATTATTTACTCACCCTCAAGTTGTTCCAAATCTATATGAATTTCTTTCTTCTGCTGAACACAAAAGAAGATATTTTGAAGAATATGGGTAACCAAACAGTTGATGGGCCCCATTGACTTCCATAGTATGGAAAAAAAAATACAATGGGGCCCCATTAACTGTTTGGTTACCGACATTCTTCAAAATATCTCCTTTCCCTTTCTCTTTCTCTGTCTGCTCATTCACCATAACATGATTGCAACCTCTCTACTCAAACTTGCGCACACACACATACTCAAACAGTCTCTGATAAACAAAGCTACTGGTTGTTTGTGGAGCTGGGGGGGGGGGGGGGGGGGGGGGTTGTTGAGAAAAGAGACCTTAGAGAATCACAGTCTACCCAACAGCCCCTTGTGTTAGTGATGACCTCTGCGACAGAGAATCTGTCAAGACCAGAACCTGTCAGCTCGTTCTATCTTAACTCTCTGACCTCTGTCATTTAATGTGAGATGAAGATGCATTCTCAAGCTTCCCTGCAGAGAAATAAAAAGCCCCGAACCCCCTGTGCTCTGGAGTTCAGGAACAGCTCTTCACTTGACTCCACGGGCTCATTACGATTGGAATCTCCCGTCTGCTGTGCACGTGAACAGCTTTCTGCTTATCTCTCCCTGTATTCAGGCCAGGGTGACAGCCATCTCCATTATTCACTCCACGTGAAAGATTTCATATCATGAGAAATCCAGATGGACCTTTCCTGGAGGTTTAGAAATAATGAAATCATACTATATCAAATACTATATAATTTTCAAAATGTTAGCCCAAAAAGACTTTTTTTTTTTTTTTTTTTACTTTTGTTACTGCAAAAACAACTCATTATTTTTAACAAGGTCCCTGATCTTGCACAATGTAACCCAGGCTTTCCAAAAGCTGTTATTGAATAATGGGGCAACACAAGCTGTATTAGACCTGTAGACAGTAAGGAGTGCAGCAAAGAGCTGTCACTCATTTTTCACAATTCGCTGAAATTTCGCTAATGTGACCGCACCTTTAATCTAGAGGCACATTTAGATGTTTATCAAAAACAGTAATTTCATTGATAGTAATACACATAGCATTGATTTACCAACAACAACAACAAAAACAGTTGCACTTGCACTTTTGTTTCCCACAGTTACATCTGAAGTTAGGAAAGGGGGAAAAGGCAAAATATGCCTTTAGAGGAGAGCTGTTGTCCCAACAAATGGATTTGATTCAAAAATCTGTTTTTCCCCACATACTTTTAGCTGGTCACTGTCTGGCTACCCAGATGTGGAGGGAATGGAGACAAGAGGAGGAATCTCATGCTCCCAGACGCTATTTATCTGAGTAAGTGCTCCAAATATACACGCACACACCCCATAACAACAGCCAGGATGTGTCCTCTCACTGCTTCTTGAGACAAAGGACAAACCATTTGGTCAACTTTTAATGACTTAGTGTGTCAATACAGTCAAATACAAAAATCATATGTTTTGTCATGTCAAATATTTTATCATAAATATGTAAGAATAGCATTCCATTACAATAAACAAATATAATTAATATAACATATATATAAACATTTTCGGTGTTTCTAGGTGATAATCATATTAAAAATGAGAGAAGAGTCTAAAAATCTAGAAACATTTATTTATATTTTCTGTGATGGAGCTGAAATTAATGGCTCAGAAAATATAATATATTTGAAGACCACAGCTCAATATTTTATATAGACTAAAATATATATTTAATATATTATTCAATCATTTAAAATATAAATCATATATTTTTAAATTCATATTTATTGTTTTTTTGTTTATTATATACATTTTAATTGAATATGAAGTATTGAGTTGTTGTTTTAGAACAGGTGGTTTTGAAGAAAGAAGTCAGTTGCATGGTGCATTTGTTGAAAACATTCTAGTGATCATCTGATTCATTTTAGAGTGGAAAAGTTTCTTTTTTTTAAACTAATGTCGGGTACAATTATAAGACATGCTTTTTCCTATGCCTTAAAGACACAGTTTCCACAACAAGGGGAAAAAAAATCTGTTATCTCAAATAACTTGTCATTATACCATTCCCTATCTGCGTGTTTGAGCAACTTGATTATTACCAAGGAAATTCACTCTAACAAATTCCAGGCCCGTGTTTAGCAGAACGGGCTTTCAGACAAGTCTTAACCAAGTGCCCAGACTGTACTGATAAACAGCTCTGTGGCAGCGGAGTGGCACAGATGAATTTATTAGTCAGTTCAGCCTTTCACATGCAAGTAAGGGATTGTGCTGTGTTTCCATGGTTGCAGTCAAGTGCTTTGTGGAGGCTGTGGGCAGCAGCGGTGGAGTCAGAGGTCAAAGTGCAGCTCCTCACCCTGAGAGTGTTTTGTTTATGTGTGTGCAGACAAAGCTGGCTGGTTGTCTGCGCCATCCTGGCAACGTCGCTGCTGGCCAGCCTCGCCGGTAACCTTATCCAGACGTGCAGAAAATGCAAAGCGCGCAAAAAGAGGGCGGACTACTCCTACTTGCCGTTGGGAGAGATCAACGGGTCCGCGGAGCGAGGAAGAGGGCAGGGGACAGAGTCTGGGAAAGTTCTCTTTCAGCAAGAAGACTCTGACTCGCAAGGCTCCTCATAATGTTTCAAAATGCGTGCATGCATGTGTGCAGGTTCACGCAAGTGTGCCAACAGCAGAGGGCTGAGAGAAACTAGCTAGCTAGCCAGCACAAGCCCTCATTAGGAAAGGGTTTGTTCATGCTGTGAATCGGTGAGCTTTTGGAAGGGCCTCTTCGTCCTCGGATTTGGGCCGTCCAAATTGGCGATGATGCACAATGAGATGGGCGTTAGCATCCAAACAGCTGTCTGTGCGCCTCGGTGCGTTCATATTCACCCCTGCTAAGTCTGTAGACGCCAGCCAAGTCTGTTCACGCATGCCAAGTGCCCTGATTGTGCGGTTTGACTAGCACATATTCTTGTTTGTTTGGGTTTTTTACTCCAGTTTAGCTACTAGCAATGTAAGAACCAGTTTCTCATGTTTAATCCATGTGTAATATTTCAATGAAGCCTTTCATTTTGGTCTTTAGGTGAGAAGAGAACCATGAAAAAAAGAGCAATATCACAAAAAAAGCCTTTTTTATTGACAGAATGGCCTAGTTGTTCCACCTGTTGCCATAGGAATAGACACGTTTTGAACTATGACCTCTTTTTCTGAATCCTTCCTGCTGGGACTTGCCAAACTGCTATTTTGAAACAGTTTTATTGAATGATTTTTCACCAGAGGTCATTCAGTTTATTTTGATTCTACCGTCAGACCTTTTGTTTCTGTGAACGCCTTGCCAGCCTTATCATGGGTGTTGTTTTGTTTGTTGTCACTTAAAACCAGCCATAGAAACACATTAGGGAAAAAAAATAAAAAATCAAGGCCTGGATCGTTTACACGCTCAAACGCAGGAGAAGGACATTTCTTCTGTGCTTAGCACAAAGTTGCTCTTTTTCTCTGTTCTGAAACCAGGCTTTGGATTCAACGTGTTTTGTCAGGTTCTGTTTTAGCTCTGATACATGACACACATATAATAGAAGAGGAACATTTACTCGGGTTAGTTGTTCCTGTGCTGTTTCCTGTTTGCATTTAAATAGATTTAGGCTTGTCTTGTTTTAAGAATTTCACAAGCAAACATAGAGGCAAGTGGAATTATGAATCTCATTAAACCTGTCAAAACATTACCCCCCAAAATCAAAAGAAATCAGTAATTATATTTTTACCTATAGAAAATGAAGCCTATTTTGGACCATTAACATTTTTCAAATTGTGACATTATTTTAATCACAACTAAGCTAATTTTTCCTCTGCCCAATTTTCATCAATCTAAATTCTCATGACTGACACACACAAACATTATATATTTACTAAATTGTGTTTAACTAACAAAATGATTTATACATCTTGGTAGTACTTGTAGTTTCTTTAATTGGTGCTGATTTAAATAAAAATACAGTAAAAGTAAAATACCCAGAAACAGTATGATAATGAGAATTTGGGGAGGAAATGTGCTTAATTGTCATTAAAAAATTGTTACAGTGCAAAAAATAAATAAATAAATAAAATTAAATAGACAAATTTCTTCATGCAGTGTATATATATATATATATATATATATATATATATATATATATATATATATATATATGTTAAATATCTTTTAAATAGTGAAAGGCATTTGTCTGCAACATGATACATTTGACTGTTTATTAACTTCCACCTGGTTCATTTCCTGCTTTGCATATGATCTTCACTGCGAACGACCTCTATGCTGATCACCTTCTAAGAATAATGCACTTCAATAGAGGTTTTTGATGTAGCTTTTTATTTAAATCTAATCAAGCGAGCAGATTCCACACAGGTTAGAGAGGGTACCTGTTTGTCCCCGCCGGTTCGGTCATGATGCTTTTTTTTTTTTTTAATGGTGGTTTTAAGTGGCTGATTTTGTTATGTTGTGTGTCCTTTTGTTAAACAACAGAAATTTCTATCAAAAGAACATGCATTATAAATAATGGTACTATGTTTTTCATTGAATTTGATGTAGTGATCATGGATTTGATTGTTATTCAACCTTATTTTGTTATGAATCTCTCTCATTCAGATCATCTGGTTGCTGTCAGATTGGCTTGACATTGAGATTAGTTACAGCCTAACCTATGTGCCTGACCTGTTTAGCAGGCAACATCCCTCTTGTCCTCATAAATAAAGGCCAGGATGATTACTTGTACCGCTGTTCATGCTCCTGGGTTCATTTTTAACCTTTCACATTCAAATGAATGTAAAAAACAAAATGGTTCCAAAATATTGTGAACTATGAGATTTTTCTGTACAAAATGGTCATTATTTTTATATTGTGTATGTGTTTGTGCACAAAAAGACTTGTTTTCTCCTTAGCGCCCTGACAAAACAGTCGTCATTTGTATCTTCCTTGCACCGGAGCAGTTGATCAAATTTGGCTTTAATTGACTATTTCAGTTTATATAAAGATTGTTACTACTGTTTTATACTGTTCAGGCTGATAATCGAATGCACTGCTGTTTTATATGTTTTCAGATAGAATAGATAATGGATTTGTATTGTCAATAAGGGACACATTGCTGCAAATGAAAGGTGTGTTCTTCCAGAGAAAAGTTAAAAGCCGGTTTATCTTTGGGTGTTTTCAACGGAAAAGGTGTTTCACAGGTGTGTTACACAGAACAGTAGGCCCTACCACTGATAGGATAGTTCATGAAGAGGCTTTTACTCAGAAGTTATCTGTGCTAGTTTGTCAGTAATATTTAACTGTCTGTCATTCCAATTAGCACTGTTTGCCACTTGATATTCCCCAAACCTCCTGGGGAATATGATGGCAAAATTTGTTCTAACACAAAAAACAATTTGTGAATAAAATAACACCTAGTCCATTGGTCCAAAATCAGATCACCTGTAACTAACAAAATTAATAATAAAAGCCATTTGTGTTACATTTCCATTAAAATGTGTACATTTTTACACTAACATGATTGTATTGATTGTCATTGGTTTTCATGATTTTTTTTTTGCCGCTACATGACTCAAAAGCTTGTCATATTTTGCATCTGGCAAGGTTAAAGATGGGGTCAAATTAATCAACCGCTTACACTGCATTTACTTCATCTAAACAGTTTTATATGCTATTTTTCCTCAAGCCCTAAAGAAAACACTATCATAACAAATGTATAATACTGTACACCTTAAAGCATACCAGTGTAAAGGAGGTGTAATGATACATTATGTTCATGTTTAATGATTATGTTTTGAAGTTCAGGGCTTTTCAGGTCTCAACTTGACACATCATGCCACCACATTTTTTACTACATGCTTTAAGGTGTTTGGTATGCAGAGGGATATTTCCAGAGGCACCGGATTCCTACAACATTTTAACTGCAGTTTCTTTACAGGCCTTAAAGGGTCATTTCACCCGTGGAGACATGAATGTGTATTGAAAGTGGGTCATTTATGTAGAAGAAATGTGAAATTATTTTTGAATTTGGAGCTTTCTAGACTGAGAAAAGCCAGAAAATGTATTTTTGGCTTATGTGGATAAAAGACAACAACTCCCAGAATGCACTTGCTTCGCTGCCCTACAAGGCCACTCCCAAGCCACGCCTACCGGTAAGAGAGCACAGTTAAACAACAAGGCAAGGCTAGGCTACGAGTGAGTCTCCGTGACGAGTTTGCCCAAAATGTCCGGGATTTGGCTTTTGCGTTCTACAGTCGCCATTCATCATGTTTACTGTGGCGAGCAGGACGAGGCTGAGGGGCGCGGGAGAACGGCGCGAGGCCGGTGGCGTGATTACTGACGACCAAGGGTGTAGATTTGGTTTGAACATTGGGGGGGTTGAAATTTGGGTCTGCATATTTTTCATGTGATCATGGTATAAATATTGGGGGGGTTGTAATGCATAGATTTAAATATTGGGGGGGTTATCTCCCCCCCAACCCCCCCACAAACTACGCCCCTGCTGACGACCGACACCTGTGAGGCACTGTTCTCGTATCTCGCACGGAGGAGCAGGTATTTTCTTAGCAATGGTAAAACACACATCAACCGATCACGCCACCGGCCTCGCGTCTTTCAACCGATCACGCCACCGGCCTCGCGTCTTTCTCCCGCGGCACTAGCCTCGTCCTGCTCCCTGTATTACTGTGATTACTGATGAGCTCGCCTGTGAGATGCACCGGTCTCATGGGCTATCTCTCACGGAGGTGCGGGTATTTTCTTAGCAATGTTAAAACGCAAATCAACCGATCACTTGTTTAGCATTCATGTAAACATTACATTCAGATTCACCAATCGGGGTGAATTCAGTTAGATTGAAACAAAAGGTAAGCATGTAAACAATGGATGGCGACCGCAGAAAGCAAAAGCTGAATCCCGGACATTTTTGTCGATCTCGACGGCCGGACATGTCCGGGAAATAGAGTATGGTAACCCCTACTACTCAGCTTTCTTCGTCCCTGTTTTCTGCAGGTTTCTGCCGTTGAAATCAAACGCACTCGCACTGATCTGTGATAGGTCTGTTAGCGCATTAGGTCCAACCCCCTATGGGCGGGTTTGAAAGGGTGGATCTAGTGCTTGTAGTCTTAACAGAAATCCCCCCCTCTTACACTTCCTCCTACAATGACGCAAAATGACGATTTTTGCGTCATTGTAGGAGGAAGTGTAAAGAGGTAAATACAGATTTCTCTCGTCTCGGGGGAAAATGAAAAAATGTTGCATGACCATTCAATAGTATGACTGGATTTCTAACAATGCAAAGCTTAATGCAAATGGGTGAAGTGTCCCTTTAAAATCAGCATGAAATCAAAATTTACTTTTGTTAGTGCACATTGTGGTGACCAATTCATCGGTGCAAGTTGATTCACAAAAAAATATTGTCTTTGTAATCGTTTAAGGATACCCCCCTGATATGATTTTAAAGCGCTTTGGGTGCACAGTAGTACATAGTAAATACTCACTCACTCACTCACTCACTCACTCACTCAATGTACTTCCTCTCTGGAATGGCTTTCCCTTTCTGATGACGTGAGTTTGAAGGCTTATTAGGTGAGAACATTCCCTCCAACTGTCTGTCTCCTGTGAGCTCTGGCAGCGAGCTGAAAGGACTTTTCTAGATCCAATCAATTCAAAAAACAAGCCACGCCCTCTATTTTTCTCATTCGATATTCAGTTTCACTCGGGAAAATACGTCACGATCATAGGTCACAATACTGAAGTAAAGTCGGTCGCACTCGCAACTTCCATTTCCCAGTGACTTTAATGCAGTCTTCAAAATAACAGATAGACTTGCACAACCACAAAACCAACAGGTTCTGACTGACAGGATGTCACGGCTGGCGGCTCACTGACTTGCTCACGCTAGTGCCTCCCACCTGTCTGTCCTCTTTACATTATGCAATCCTCTACCCAGATGTCACACTGTAAGCTTCTTTGCATCATCATCATCTGTTCTCATGATTTCCCTCCACTCAAACAGTCAAATATGGACCTTAGGCACTTTAAATGCTAAGTTTCAGTCTGCATGTGGTATGGCTTTTCATTTTCATTGATTTATATTAGATATTAATGAGGATTGTATCACAGTTGTACAGATGGTATCAGACAGGTTTGCTTGCAAGTGAACTCTTATGGGGTTTACTCCAATGGGGTCAGGAGCTTGACATTTGGATGTGTTTACAATTACAATTTTTTTTTTTTTTCAGTCTGCTTTGATTAACCTTAAGTAACATGAAGTAAACCAGGTAATTCTTTCAGAGAGCATGTCTGTCTACTCAGTGCTTTCTGTGATTAAGCTCCCCGTCACACTCCCTTTTTGCCTTTTATTTACAGAAAAAGAGGCTCTGAAAATGTCACACGGATTCTGTGACATATATTAGTTCAGTCATCTATAAACACTTGTATAACATCAAATTAAGACACCTAAAAGGTTACCACTGAGAATATACATATAAGGACCACAACTTTTATCCATTCTATCGCTCACAGTTTTGTTTTTATTGACTTCAAACCAAATATGTCTAACATGACTAAGGTTTATTGCACAACAAGTTTGGTACATGCCCTAAACATTAACAGAATTACATCAGAGTGTCAAATGGACTTCTGAACAGAATACACTGTAGATGGTGTTGTTTATATTAAGAATGCTGTGGAATCATCATGAACAATATGTTCTGTTTTAGCAGGGTTTGATAAGAATCAAGCACAACTTCAATTTTATGATCTTGGTTTGTTTTTGTTTTTTTACACTTACACTTTACACAGGGTTGAAAACCCTGTAACACCTTTGGTGTTCCCGGTCAAAAATTACCGGCCTTTTAAAAATTGCTCGTAAATCATTCGTTATGTTATATTATCACCAAATATTGGTTTCAATATTTTTGTCAACTTGTTTTCTTTCAATTAGGACGGGTTTTGTATTTATTTTTTAAACGGATTGATATGAGCTTGCACCTCAGTTTTTGAGTGAAAAAGCATTATTTGTGGATAAATTTGTCAATATTCAACAAAATATAAAAAAAATTACACTGCATATCACAATAGTGTGGTTTAATGTTTAACCAGGAAGTTTGTTTAAAATGCTTTTATTTTGTACAAAATGGAACAAAGTCACACTGGTGGTGTTCCCAGTCAAAGATGACTGGCCATATACAAAAAAAAAAAAAAAAAATTGCTTATAAATCTCTTGTTATGCTCAGATCAACGAGGCCTACGATCGTTCCAAAAAAAAAAAAAAAAAAATACAAAACCTGTCCTAATTGAAAGAAAACAAGTTGACAAAAAGATTGAATATATTGAATATTTGGTGATAATATAGCATAACAAGAGATTTATAAGCAATTTTTTGTAGGCTGGTCATTTTTGACTGGGAACCAGGTAGAAAAAATTATCCCAAAAAAATTGGAAAGTGTATGTATAGTTATACCCTGTGTGAGCAAAGTCAGTACATTTTAGTCCAATGCGATAACATTAATATTTTTGAGAAAAAGAAAAACCTCCCTGGCCCAATCACCACATAGGTGTTCAATTATTTATTATCAAATAATAATATTTATATGAGATTTTATACCTTTTGTAAAAAAAAAAAAGCTCAAAGATATAAATAGCATGCATTTATCCAGATAGTTTTCCAAATAGTCAACAAATGTTTTAATAAGTTAAATGAGTGCTCTGACAGCACTTTTAAAGACAAGGCCTGTCGAGGTAAGGGTGGGTTGTGGCTTATCTTTATGGTTTAACCCAGAGTGAGCAGGTATGGCCTTGTTTTGGAGGGTAAATAAAGGAAATGGAGGGAAAAACATGATGACAGCACATGAGAACATTGATTCACTCTCACGTCATCCTACAGTGGGAAAATGGATGGATAGAAAATATTTATCCAGCAGAAAGATTGTCCCTCTTGTATTCAGTCAGCCAGCACCAGTGTTGATGTCTGAAAGAGTGGAAGTGGACTGATTTGAGAGGAAAGGAGAAAAAGCTTTGTCTGAGACAATCTCCAAACCAGGAAAGAAAGTTCATTTTTTTCCATCCTGATGAAAACATCATCCATCACATTTCAAGGGAAGAAAGGACAAAGGGTACAAAGATTATTCTGAGTCACACTGATAAATATACTCTCAATTATGTGGTATATACATAATCATAAATGTATTTAATGCATATATTAGCTGTATAGATTAGTGTAGCTATCTGTAAATATAATGGATATATGAATGATGCAATAACATGTTTAGATTGCTTTATTAGATCTGATGACTCACCAGAGTGTAGGTCCTTTTATTCAAACTTGCTGAACGGGCGTGACCTACATCTTCAAAAGGAAGGATTTCAGTGTTTTGTTTTACACATTTTACTTAACTTAAGGGGCAAAAAAGAACATGTCATTTACAATGTACCCCAAAATGACAGGTTTGCTTAAGCTTTTTAATTATTGAAAGCTCTCTGGAATACTTGATTCTGATTAGTCAATTGTGGCATTCAGATATTTCTATATGATGAAGCTGTTCTAATCTAATGAAAAGTCTATATTTTACATCCATTTATTTATGTGGCAAGTAAATAAATGCATTTTAATGGTTCATGATTGACTGAATGTACGTTATACTTTGCTGCTCTCTTTGCAGTTTGTTTAGTTGGATGAAAATTTAGAAAGGTACACAATTAACATAGTTGAATTTTTTTTTTAGAGCAATCACACTGGTTAAACATGAACAGCGTTGAAAAAATTCCAATCATTTCAGTTATGCTATGTGACAAGATTATTGTTTATTATTTACATAATCATGTCCAGTCAAAAATGGTTTAAAAGTTAAGAACCATTCAAAAGTATAATAATAAAAACAAATTTAAAGCATATTTTCAAAAACTTAGTACAACCCAACAATTAGTGGGTGACACTCCTTAACATGGAGTGCTCTGCCTGGTCTTGCCTTTCTCGGGATGGGTCACGTGCGTTGGTGACAGTCAGTCATAGTCAGGGGCGCAATTTCATTGGCTGAGAGGGTTCTGACAAGCCCCGCCTGTGGGCCGTCCTCAGTGACGTAACGACCGATCAGCTGTTAATTTTCCACAACAATAACAAAGGGAGCAGTTGAGACCTCGGAGGAGAAAAGAAAAAGAACCGACTGCGAAACTCCGAACTAAAGGGTCCAGAAACTTTTAATTTCTTCCAGGAAGAATTGTATTTATATATTTTTATATATCGCACGACAAATATTCTACCTCATCTGTTTTTGTTCTTGAAGTCAACCCTCTTCCTGTTTACATTACTTTTTGCCGCAGGTGAGTTAAAACCTCTTTGTTGTTGATCGACAGACATTCTGGTTTAATTCGTTAAAGAAAAGTTCCGGACTTAAAGAATACTACGAATTTTTCATCAATTTTGATCAATAGAGGTTGTAAAAAGAAATGTAAATGTAAAAAAAAAAAGTAAAAAAAAAAAAAAAAAAAAAAGTAAAAAAATTGCATTTAAATATATCGACGCTCTGCACAACCTGTCGAGGCCCGCGGGCCATCTGAAATGTTCATTGTTTGTGTCTGTTGTTTCTGCAATGTGAGCATGTTTGGATTTTACGGATTAAGCTTTGTTCAGCAGAGCCAGTTGAAGCGTTTGGGTTCTCGTTCCGCCCAGTCGGTCGGTGTAGGGTTACACTCATCCCTCCCCCGGCCAGTCTCTGTGTGTTTGGGTCAATAAAACATAAGAATATGACAAGCAAATGCAGCTTTCGTATATGTCTGCATCGTTGAAATTTCGATGTCCCAGTGCTATTTGCTTACCAAATGCATGTTTGCGTTGTTAACAGATTAATAGTCTATCAGCTAAGGGGTTTAGTTGTTTATGAGTGTTATCTTATGTAGCTATATGTTACCTTAAGTATGAGGTATTTTGTTTTCATGCTCTCCATATGTCAACTTTGACGCTGTTTTTCTTTATTTCGACATTAAATGTTGTTCTACGATTTTATTTTCATTTATCTATATATGTATGTTTTGCCAATGTCGACCAGTAGTTTGAACAAAGCTGTGAATGAATATTGAAATATGAGCAGTGGTCTACTCTACATAGTGTTATGTAATTGTACGTTCAAGCTGCTGTAAAAATGATTAAACCAGTCTAAGACGGTTTGCTGGTTTTGACTTGTTTTAGAAGGGTTTTGGGCACTTTTCACCAGGTCTGGTGGGGAAACCAGCTGAGGACCATCTTGGCCAGGGTGGGAGGCCAGTCTTATAGGCTGGTTTAAGATGGTTTTTGAGAAGCGAGTGCAGTTCCAGTAGCCTATATTCTGCTTTAATTGCATTGTTATTTTCAGCCTAAATGGGGCCATTGTCATGTCATGGGCATAATCAGATTAATGTGCACTATATTACTGCATTTTGCATTTATTGCTCGTTTGACATGTAGAATCAATAGCCTTACAAAATTACTTTCTTTTTTCTGTAGTGAGCTGTATAATCTGTACACATTAGGGCAGATTTTATGTATTTTATTAGTCTGTACATCACCTTTACATGGATGACTAGATTAAACGGGCAGCAAATTGAAACTTTTGCTTGAGTCTCTTAGCTTTGAGGAATATATAGATATATTAGATATATGGAATGATCTCCTAAATATTGGGAATAAAAACCCAAGTTAAAAAATTGGTTATTTTTATACAATTAAATCTGACCTCTGGCTCTGAGCCATACAGTTTTCCTCTAGGCTGCTGAGACAAAGCCATCCCGGTACTGCTTATCGCTGCTTGTCAGTCTATAATCCTCTTTTTGGGGTTCTGAAGGGTGCTTATTATATGTATGTGACCCCATAATAGCCCCCACCCCCCTAATCACACAAACAAAGACCGCTGCCATGACTATATGAGCAGGTGGGGAGGGAGTATGAATTGGTTGTCTTGTTACAATAATGCTGTGGGGTGAAGAACAGTTTGTAGTCCTTCACTTCACAGATGTCTCTCTTTGTTGTCGCAAGCTAAACAACAGAAAAGGGTACCCTCATGAGTCATAGACCTGAACGAGGCTGGGTGTAACTGTGCAAAGATCAGTTTTCATAGGCATCAGCTTCACATGAAGAGGACAGGCAGTATCTGTGACAGCAGAGACACTTTAGACTGCTTTGTTTTGGCTGGTCAGTTCTCAGGAATATCCGTCTGTCTTTTATAAGCGTGAACCTGTAATTTATTGCTAATCGCAACAGAACATGACCTGCTCATCACCAGGAAATATTGTGTACTTGAAGGCTGGTCAGTTTGTGTTGTTTGACATTGTCATTAACAACAATGTTGTCTTCTCGCTTGTCCTCCAGGACCTGTTTTTGCACAATCAACAAAAGCAATGGCTGAACTTCATCAGGTGTTCCTCAGCTGAGAAGGAGTAACTAATGCACTTCAGCACCTTTATTAAGATCTCAGTGAGCGGCTCCCGCAGCTGATGACCAAAGAGCTCGGCCCTCGCCCACTCCCAGCAGGACTGTCCAGCCTCACGCCTCTGCCCGGGACAAAAACATGTTTCAGAGGTTCACCAGCATCTTGTTTGGAGACTCTCTGGAGGAGGGCAGTGGATGTCCTGTGGATCCAGACTTCAACGAGAAGGAGGAGGACGATGAGTGGATTCTGGTCGATTATCTAGGTGAGAGATCTTTCTTGCATCTTATCTTGTTTTTGATCAGCAAAGTGAAAAATGGACATTGTGTTCTTTTTAAATGCAGATAGGAACAGGCTTAGTTTGCATCAAGAAGTCTCAGTTTCGTTTGACACATTCAAAGTCAACATGAAAATAAAATGAAAACCTTTTACTTTTAATGCACGTTCATTACCGTGTCATGAATGATTCATCAATCATTCATCACACCTTTATTTATCATGGTATTCCAAATAAATAAAAATGTCTCAGAATCTTTAATCAAAAAGTACTTGCTGTTCTACATTTCTTTTTACGCTTACGTCACTTAAGCCGAACAGTCCATGGGATAATGTTAAAGTTGGCACGAAATGAAAACGCATGTTATAGATCTTATTGTAAATGATAAATTTTTAGTGGAATGCCCACATCTCAAAATCGAATCAACAACCAATGCTTAGAACAAAGTCCCCAAATTTCCGACTTATAGAGTCAAGTCTCGCTCTACATTTTTCTCATAGAATATTCCATTTTTCTCTGAAATAAAAAGGGATTGCACTTTGTAATGAATTTTAAATGCATTCAGCAGAATCCTGCCTATTTCCCCCGGAAATCAGTGCAGATATGGCATGCAAACGTCCTCTTATGCATGATATGACCCTACCTCACCTCAGTTGATACTGATGACATGGTCAGCTGGAGCCATGTTACAGATTCTGTAAAACCTGGCACAGACGCAATGCCCTCATTAACATGATGCCTCTCATAAGCTGCCCAAATACAGGCCTTCTCATATTGTGTGTGTGTGTGTGTGTGAATATTTTAGGTGCAAGGCAATCTGGTTGGCCCAGTTTACCTCTGTTAGGACAGGAGGAGACAGACATGTTTATGGGCAACAAGCTTGTCAGACAAAAGTGTCTAGATGGGGTCTGCGGTAAAAATAGGACCGATTAAGTTGCCGTTTATGCTCATAACGAGAGTAGGCCTTGAACACGGAATTATTACAAACATCAATCGTTGCCTGAAGGCTGAGTTAGACAGGAGGGGACTGGAGATTTAAAACATTGCTCTCATTTCATATCCATATAGCTTGATGGAAATATCTTTATGTGAGAATTTTCCCATCATGGTGAGGGGATTAAAGGTTAACTGGCTTCTCAGGGACATTGAAGAGGGCCATAAGAAGGTTAAGAGCTTTCTAACCAGCTGAGTTGAGAAAATGTTCGATGTCATCTGGCAGGATGCTGCAAGTCTACAGATAAACAAGGTGTGGCTCTATGCAAGGGAAGTTCTGTGTGTACTATAACATCAGTGCTATGGGTGTGGGACTTTATAGTGACTAGTCTTGTTACATTTAGTGCAAATATATGAATTGTTATCACTGTTTTTCAAATCTGTCACATGAACTGCATGTGATGACTGTCAAGTTTCTGCAGTGTTTGATCAGTCCAAGTACTGGAGTGAAGAATTATTCAATCACACTGCCATCTAGAGGCCACTGAAAGTGTAATGCTTCAAAGACCAAAAGCCAGCTGTTTACACCAGTTTTGGTTACCTGCCAGGAGCCACAAAGAGTACAAATAGAAATGAAGTGTGGGCAAAAATATTGACTCTCTTCGTTTCTGTCTATACACATGACTTGTTTTCCATAGAGCCAGTGACATGATGTTTTCGATATAATCCAGTGCTGAATTTTGGTTCCATTTTATTTACTTCACAAGTTTGATATATATATAAAAAAATTGTGAACCTTTTTTCTGAAGAAAACCCACTGACAGACAGCTATTCTTAGTCAGTGCTAAGATGGTCTGTATGGTTGTTAAGATGGTGATAGGTGCTTGCTAGGTCATTCTAGACAGTCTTTTACTGTCCCAAGTCATTTTGTGCGATATTCTCCTCCCTACATATGACTTTAAACATATATATAGTACTCCTTCAATTACTTCAAAAATTAATAGCGCACCTCTCCTCAACAAGCCAAGTGATTCAAGGTTTCATTAAAATTTCATGGAATATTGCAGTGTTCGTTATAAATAATTTATCCATGTACATTATTCGTTTTTTAAAATTACAATGATCCAATACTCCAATTAATTCCCAATGGACAAAATCAATTCCTGCCCTACATTTTTCTAATTCGAGAAGCTACACAATATACTACACAATAGGAAAGAAAAGATGATCACAACTTTAATGTTGTGAACAGTGCGAATGGAGTTAAACACTGAAATTTTATTCAGATAGTAATTTCACTGTAGTAACATCCTCTCTGTACATCCTCTCTGTAGCGAAAGCCTGCTCAGGTGTGTGTGGAGATGATCTGGTGGATGTGTGCTCTGATAATGTCGCTCCCCTGGACTCTCCTGTGCGCTGCTCCTCCTGCTCCTCTCTGGATTCGGCGACAGACACCGACGCAGAGGACGGCAACTTTTTGCGTCTAGAGGCGACATGTGGGCTGGAAGAGAGCTGGTTCATCACCCCTCCGCCATGTTTCATGGCTGGAGGCAGAGCTCCGGTCCTGCTAGAGACCAGTCCTCTGGAGAACCTGCTGATCGAGCACCCCAGCATGTCCGTGTACGCCGTTCACAGCCCTCGTCAACGACCTGCCAAGGACGCCACCCGTGAGCCATCGATTTTAAGGTAAAGGGCAGATTCAGAGTCTTCTATTGTTATATAGTATTATATTAGAATCTGACAGATTCTGTTTGGCTTTGTAGATCTGAAGTTCAGCGTCGGCCGAATCATCCTTCTGGCTGCTACGCAGCCGCTCTGGTCGCTGCTCACGCAGGGTTTCTGAAGCAGACCAAGAACGTCCGTCTGGCTCAGCGCATCCGTGACAATGTGGAGCGCCAGCAGCTGTCCCGCAACGCCCTTCGCCGCCTCAACCTGCTGCGCGAAGGCGGAACCAGACAGGCCAAAGCCACCGGAGGCTACGTTCACCAGCCGGGACAGAGGCAATACAACTACTGAGACGGTCCCCACTGCACTCCCCCGCACGCCGCCCTCTCCTCACTGGGAGAATTCGCCAGAAGGAACGGAGTCCTTTAGAATCAATGCCATAGGTCACTTTACTTCACGGCAGGTTCCGCTCTACCTGAATGTGTCTGCATCACGTCACATGTTTCCCCATATAAGCTCCATCTGTTATGTTTTGTTATAGTGAGCATGATGTTGTAAGTGCTCTGTTTCGAGCATGTGTAGGCAGCTTGACGCTTTCTTTGCTTTTTTGAAGCCATACTAATTTCAATCACATCAGTGATGAAATCATCAGCAGCACTTTTATGGTTAGGAAGGAACCTGCCTGTGACTCTGTAGATCAGTGCTTTCTTCCTCTTAGTTTTTTTCCTCTTTAAAAAAAAATGTAAAGTATACTGGGTTTATTATCACTAAAAGCCTTGTTTCCATAGTAGATTTCAAAATATATAAAATATATTTAAAAAAAACTTCCAAAATATTTTCAAAAGAAAAAAATATTGAATATATTACATATCAGTATGAAGTTGATAAGAGTGTGTGTTATCGGCATGGATATGTATGTAAGCAGTTTTTCCTATTTTTAGTGATTGATTTGATGTATGACTGTGTAGTGCTAATTTTCCAACAGGTGGGAAAACCAACAACAACAAAAAAAAAAAACACATCAAGTGTTGAAATGTTATTTTTCATGTTTGCTCTATATCTGCAGTACATGTCTCAGGGTCATCACTGTTCACCTTTGCTCTTTGCTAAGAATGCAGATTACTTGCAGATGGTAAACTGTCTCTGTACATACTAGAAAACCTCTAACTTTGTAAATGTCTATGTTACCTTGTGGAAATATTTGTAATTGATGTAAATCTTTAACAACGTGCATCTCACACTTTGAATGAAAGCAAAAACGCTTGCTTCTCCGAGGACTGTGAAACAAACTCTTTCTCTTAATTGACTGTTAAAAACGTAGACGACGGAGTGAAACTGTTAGCATTTAGATTTTTATCAATGTAGTGACTTTGTGTAATATGCCTTTTTCATGTTTTATTTAGTTACACGTTGTATATAAAAATATTTAAAGTAGCAACGAACTTACTCCTTATTCCTTTATCGCTCGAGACCTGGTGTTGTAAATTTCCCTTCACTCTGCCAAGGTAAATGTCTCACCTAAATGAATTAAACAGAATTCATTAACTCTGACATTCAGCCGAATGCATTTTACATGCATGAGCAACTCAAGGAAAACAACTACAGCTTCTCTTCTTTTCTTTCGCTTGCTGCAGTCTGCGTTGAGCAGTATATTGCATTTTCTGACATTTCTTTCTGTGGACGAAGGGAATGGAAGGGACGGAAGGTTCTCTTCATATTCCTCGAGTAATACTGGAGAGGCCCTCTTTCCCTGTCAGTAGACGCCCGATTTTTGATATTCACAACAGGGATTTCATTTTGCCTTGAAATGCATTTGGGGATCATGTGCCTTCCAGTTGAACAGTATGACAATGCATCCGTGAAGAACTTGAAATTTGTCCAAAGGGACACAAACAAATGTAATTTTACTACGCACAGAGGATTACCTTGTCTCTGTGAGCCACTTGCTCTGTCAACTTTTTACACGAAATGTAGCAAATGTTTTCTGTGTTTAATGTGTGAAGAATATTTTCTGTGGCATTGCTAAATTTTAGACTATGCTTTGGTTGATTTTTAGTTTACTGGAATAATACAGCACTTTGCCAAAAGTGTAGGGTTTTAGCATTGTTTATTTATCTTTTTCTTGAACTGAAATGTTTTGGATACATGTCATACACAAACTGTTTTGTATGGGTAGTATAATTTGCAAATAAATTGTTCATTTCATATGTCTTGAAACCTATTTGTCAGTATGTATACTCTCTTCTCAATAAATGTTTTAATACAAACTAACGTTTTCTTCCTTTTCTATTAGTAAAAAGAAACGTTCAAATATAATGTAAATGTATGTATGATGCCGGCCTTATAGACTAGGTAGGTGTTTGCATGTTCTGGCATCATATGTGCAAGTTATACTGTAACCACCTCACCAACTTTTAATGAAAGATTTCCACTCAGGAGCGTTTCAAAGAACCCATACCAAGCTGTAACTCAACCCAACTAATCTCTCAAGAATCCCAAGCCATGATTAGTGCAAGCTTATTATTCATTGTACCAGTGTGGGTATTAACCTTAATAATGCAGATTTCTAACTGTACCCATTTAATCGTGCCCTCCTCGTTCTTTTACTGGATGGTTACATGCATCCCAATAAATATATATTTAAAATGTAGGGTAAAATGGAAGTGTAGTGAGTTTCCTCTAGTGCCAAGTGACTTGTAGCTTGTACAGAAATCTGTATTCATAATGATGAAGCTAATATGGAGGTTTTTGCTAACTGATTAAGATCTGAAAAGATTAACCAAAATCTACCATATTTAATTTTTATGTCTTGACTCTTGTGGATTAATTGTGGCTGCTTTAGTATTAATGATGCCAATATTTTTTCTAATTAAAAATGTATTTAAATTAATAATTGTTTTTATTTGGCCAGGGAAACAATTAATGCATTTACAAAATTAAAATGCCTATTAAAGTAAATTCTTTATAAGGAAGTTAATTTGTGACAGTGGTAACGTAGTTAGGTAGGTTAGCTTTTTGTACTGACTGAATTGTCTGGAAAGTCCTCTCAAGTGAATCCCTCAGACATTCAGCATTTATAGTTTTGAAAATGTTCATGAAACATAGAATATCGGGGATCTTTGCATTTGGGAGACATTCATGAAGTGCATGAAGAAGTTATTCATTTTCATATTACACGTAGCTGCACTTTTCTTCACCCCGGATGTGACGTATTTTAACATACACAAAAGGTTGAGCGGGATTACTGTTGAAGAATTCGCGCCGATTTCGCTTCAAAAAAATATTTTTGGGATTTTGATCTCTCGAAAGGTTGATGAAATGCAGTATTGCTTGTTCACGTGTTTAAGTACGAAAGCTGTCGCGTTGATTTTATATGAACAGAGCTGTCTTTTCTGAGTGTTTCATTTTGTGTTTCTCTCGCCGGAAACAGTATGTATAATAGTGTGTTCATGTAATTTTATGGTTGGATCAAAATAACAAAGTAACCAGGGAGAGACATAGAAACGCCATGTCAGAAAAAAATGGTATATCGTGACAGAATTAACATTTCTTTGAAAACAACAGAAAAAATACTTATAGTTGATAAATTTGCACTCTATGATTGTGAAATGCAAGTAATATTACGATAGGATTGATGCTAAAAATAAATTTCAACACGCTTGTCATTGCCTGTCAGAAGGGCTGCTCTCTCTTCTCATGGGTTTGTTTACAAGAGCACGTTGTTTCTCGTGGAATAACGATGATTGGTCAGACCGAATCAAATCCCCGCCCACGAGCAGCTGTCAAACTAGGAAGCGTCTCCTTCGACTAAAAAACTCTCATAATTTCACATAAATGCAATGTTTAACATACAGACCCACTCGCATATGATGCATTAGGTCCTCGGGCCCCGGATTCGTTTAACCGGGAAAGCAGGAAAGCGCGTTTTTTACATATTTAAACCAAAGGTCGGCGCGACCATAAGCAAGTCTACAAACCACAAACATTCCCGTAGGTTTCTCAAAAACGATCAACATAATCATTTCTAAATCGATGCGGATTTTTTTTAACAATACACATCAGGCCAACTGATCATTTTTAGCTCGAAAACACAATGTTATATATAGTTTTTTGGGTTGTTTTTAAAAGCTGAAAAGAGCGCCACGCATGCGCAGTAGCCGCGAACCGCTTGACTATATAATGCTTGGCGCCATTCATTCATTCATTCGCACTGAACTCTGCGGTAAGGACACTTACTTTAGTCTTCTTTCACTTATAATATTTCTTACTTTAATCTTACCTCTTCAGAATCGTGTTACAATCATGTTTAAGCAGGAACCGTGCTGTTGTTTGATGTTACTGTTGGTTTAAAACGGATGTTTGAGCCTTTTAACCAGTCATCTATCTACGACTAGACGAAGATGAGGATGCAGATTCCTGCGGGACCCTTAAAAGCAGCTGTATTTAGCTTTATTATTTAGGAAAAAGGGACAATTCATATTTTCAGAACCATCTCATAGCCAAATATTTACTGTAATGTCGAGCTCATAGGGGGGATGTTGCTGAAAGTTAGCCAGCTCTGCTAGGCGCCAGATTAGATCGTATGTACGTGGACGTCTCTTCGTAAACTCCTTTCATAAATTAAGAAAATACTTGATATTGTGAAGAGTCCTATGGATTTTCTACACACTAAGGAGTTCCCTGAACAGTATTCTCGGTTAAACTGGTGTTTAATGCGCTTTTAATAGCTATCAGATGGGTTTTTGTGGGGGCAGCTGTAGTCTCCCGCTTCATGTAAATTGGCGGGGACTGTCCTTTCATAAACTTACAGAACTGGATCACGTATTTCTGGTTTCTGTAAAAACATAATACTACTGCTTGTGCAGACTTAGCATTTACTCTTAATGCCTTTTAGATTTTTTAACTGTTTGGATTTTAGTTCGTGTGAATTATAGAAGTATGATAGACTATTTCTGGTCATGTATGTACTTCGCTCCAGTCAAATGGCTTAACGTTATTGTTAAGCCTTTTTGTCGAAAGTATTTCTCTTAAACGCTTTATTAATGATATTTTAATAGTGCTTTATAGACGACATGCAGTTACGTCGTTATTCTTCCTTTACTTGTGGTTAATTCACTTGCATTGTGACTTAACGTTGTATGTTTCTGCTTCACAGGAGAAAAGCACACCATTTGTTTAGAAAATGTCAAGACGCAGGTAAGAACTATTTGTCGAATCAATATTTTATTTACGCTAACCCTAAATAAACGACAATACTTATTTCTGTATTACTTCTGTATTTCAATAGTAGTCGCCACACATTACAAGAAAGAAATGAAAACGCACCAGAACAGAACAAACCGCAGAGGAAAAGAAAAGGCGAGGTGAGATATTGCTATTTATTTGACATAACGTTATGTTTCTGAAAATTGTATAATCTTCTTTCCAATGTACGCCAATATTTAAATATCAAAACCTTATTTTCAGCAGTGCAATAGAAGAATCCCGTCAGCAGCTAAGAAACAAAATTATGAAATTCAGGTGAGCTGATTATCATAAGTAAAATGTATATTTGTACATGATTTGTATTATTCATCCAGAGTTAAAAGAGCCAAACTAATTGTGTTTAGTGTAAGGAATGTTAGTTTGTTAGCATACAGCCTATGTTAGTTTTTCACTAGCAGTCAGTTTATTATGCAGTAGTTCAGTCATGCGCAGTAATGGTCTCACTGGGATAATCAGCGCGCCGTGACGTCACGCCCAGACCCTCCCGCGTTTATTCCCTTTATTCACCAGCCCGCGAAAAAAATCTATTTTAGTTTAGTATAGTATTTGTTATCTTTAGTATTAACTTTGTTTTGAAGCTGCTATATTAATAAAAGTTCAGAAACATGAAATGCTGTTATTTGATACCTGAAATGATATTCCTGTGCAGCAATACAGAATATAAACTATAAACAATGCACACTATAAGTGTTTTTATGAAAAGAAAAGTAATGGAAACACTATGCTTACTCGGTTCTTATTCATGCCCTATGTAAGTGTATTTGGTTGAGCCTTATTCATATAACCCAAGTAGTAACAGCATACTTTCTTTTTTCTTTCCTAGAACCGTTGTTTTGAAGGTGATAATAATCCCAGTGTCTTAATCGAGACTCCTCAGAAGGAGACTCATCAGGAGACCGGTAATCTCTCTGGTTTTAAGCGCTTCAGATTCAAGAATCTCTTTGTGAAGCCCTCTCCACTGCCATGCCTCAGGTAGGACCCGATCACAGCATCTCATGCTTTGAAAAGTGAAAGTAAATGCTTATAATCAATGTTTTGTTTTTTACAAATAATGCATAATGAAACGAACACTCAAACACATGTTTTTTTCTCCTTTGGAGAAACTAATCTAAAATCAGTGAAAACTATTTGGCTATTTATTACCAGCATTTTGCAATACACAAGCAGGAAATATGTGTGATATCCAGAACGCGTTTTATTAAGTTAAATATCATTCAATGCTTTCTCTCTGGTTTAATGGCACACATTTACTGTTGTCCTGACAGTTGGGCCAGTTCAGATGATGTGTGGATAAAGATGCTGAACAAGGAGCTGAAGTACGTACATGACAAGGGCTTCATCCAGCAACATCCAGCCCTGCAGCCCAAAATGAGGTCTATTCTACTGGACTGGCTCATAGAGGTATGTTTGTTTTCATCCACATTTGTAAAGGTTTTTTTGTTCTTGTCATCTAAATGTGTTTAATATGATATTAAATTCTTTCTGTGAAGGTCAGCGAAGTTTATACTCTGCACCGAGAGACGTTTTACTTGGCTCAGGACATCTTTGATCGCTTCATGCTCACTCAGAAAGACACTGGCAAAGATCAACTGCAGCTCATCGGCATAACATCACTCTTCATAGCCTCAAAGATAGAGGTACTTAAACTTCGTTTAGACAGTGTTTATACATTTTGTAGTCAATATTAAAGTCAACTGAAGAACATCACAGAACTCCACGGTGCCACTTTTCTCACAAATATCTCTGTTCGACAGGAGATTTACCCGCCAAAGCTGCAGGAGTTCGCTTATGTGACGGACGGGGCCTGTAATGAGGAGGAGATTCTTTCTAAGGAGCTTGTCATGTTGAAGGCGTTAAATTGGGACCTCTGTCCTGAGACCGTCATCTCATGGTTGAAGCTCTACTCTCAAGTGGACTCTTTGAAGGATGACGCCAGTTTCCTCATTCCTCAGTTCTCACAGGAAACCTACATCCAAATCGCACAGGTGAGACTTTAGCTCCTTTGAAGTGTGTATATTGTTGTTTTGTTATATCTTGACGCCCCTTCTGACTCTTGAATCCTCTCTGCAGTTGTTGGATCTTTGCATTTTGGACATTAATTCTTTGGATTACCAGTATGGAGTCCTCGCTGCTGCTGCATTTTGTCACTTTACGTCTTTTGAAACGGTCCATAAAGTATCAGGTGAGCTTTCTGATCTTGGAAGTGCTTTAAGGATGGAAGTTGTTGTTGCGTCTGATCTGGGCTAAGTATTTCCTTTTTCTTTCCCACCAGGGCTCACATGGGACAGCATATCAAGCTGTGTGCGGTGGATGAACCCATTTGTGCGGACGGTACGTGAATGGCCCAGACCGCAGCTGAAGGACTTCAAAAAGGTGGCGGCAGAAGATCGACACAACACACAGACCCACGTGGACTATCTGGCCATGCTGGTCAGTTCTCATTTTCATCGTCTCCTCAGTCAGGTCAGTTATTTAAGGTTTAACAAGCTTTAACACAACCTTGTGTGTCTTTTCAGAGTGAAGCACATGATCGGCAGCAGGACAGCTTGGACCGGATGTCTCCGTTGGCTGTAGCGGGAATATTGACCCCTCCTAAAAGCACTGAGAAACCTGCTGTCTGACGGGTTTGAGGAGAACATGGCGTAGCTAGTCTTCATTATTGCCATCACAGCCCAGAGATGCGAGACCTTCTAGACCAACGCATCCAGAGACACACAGTTGTGGTATTTTTTTGGGTGGTCTATAGGAAACAAATCAAAGGCTGAGATGCCGTAGCTCACAAAACTTAAGATGTTATGAGCGAAATTGAGGGAGAACCTAAGTTTGGTTTCCCGAAGCAGTATTTGAAGCACTCAAAAGTGCCTTCCATCGAAGAATGGATTAAAATCCATTTTCTGAAGCTAGAAGTGAAACGTGAATGATCTCAGTCTTAGACTTAACCTGCTTACGAACTTCTGGCCACATTGCCAGTTCAGAGGTGTGCACAAATGCTGCTGCTTCATGGATCATATGTTACCTTTTATGTTGTGTAAATACAATTTAATTTTATTGCGTGTGTGTGTATGTGTGCGCTTGTTATGAAACGTTCTGAATTTTGTCGTTAATGTGGTCCAATGTCAACCCAGTGGTGCTAAGTCTGCTTGTTAAACCGGACAACCCTGTAAGACGAGCAGAATCGGTTAGTGGTTTATTTTCTTATCTTTACATCTTTTGTGAACCTCATTCCCGTGCTTTTATTCTCCTGCGATTGGAAGATATTCCTGTAAGACTTGACTGTTTTTACCCCTCAGAAGTGAGTTTAACCAAACTGAATTTAAGCAAGCTGCGTATTTATTTCATATAGGTAGATTTGTATTATTTGAATTGCAAATTTTCTTTCCTCAATGCCAAAGGCATATTTAATAATTTGAGGTGCTTGCTATTTATGAATTACATGCCTTGTTTGTAGCATAGCCTGATTTAAATTTGACCTGGACTTGAGCCAATGGTCTTAGCTACGTGTGTTGGAATAAGAACTGTAAAAAGTACTATGAATTGTACATAAGATGTATATGTGTACAAATAACAATGTCAATCTTCTGTAATTTACAATGTGAAGTTATTAAAAAAATGAAAGAAAAAGAGCCATCTTCTTTGTGCTTAAACTAAGTGGTGGGTGAATAAAAAATAATTAGCATGATAAAAACCATTACTCCAGTCTTTAGTGTCACATGATCCTTCAGAGATCAATTTAATATGCTCATTTGCTGCTCAAGAAATGTTTCTTGTTGAAAGAAGTTTAATACAATAGGCTTAATATTAAGTTGGAAATCATTATTCATTTTGTTTTTAGGATTCTTTGATGAATAGGAAGTTCAAACAAGCAGCATTTATTTGAAATTATAACTATTTTGCTGATCCCAGTCTATAAATATATAGCCTATAATATACACAAATAATCCAGAGCCAAACATATACCAGAAAGGTGTCATGGCCCTTCTATATATAAGCATTCATTTTACGCTTATGCCACATTTAGCTGTAAACATTCAATTGCATTTAGACAATATATCTGAAAATAAATGCAAAAATTGAAAATATAATTTGTAATGGCTTTTTTAAATGATTGCCATATGGTGTGGTATTATATATTGCGGTGAATTAATACATTTTAAGTGGCCCTTAAGTGTCTAAATTCTAGGAGAAATGTTTCACAGTAGTTTTACATATACTGAGAATTTTATATAATTTTTACCCACAGAAATGCACAAACATTGCTACCTGATCTAACGTGAAGCCATTTTGTCACCTCTTCACTGTAGCATGAGAGTATCATGGGGGAGCTGATGTACCTTTTGGTGGAGTGACAAAGGAAGAGCACTAAGGCAAACACATTTGAATTGCAAACTGTCCTAATGAGGGCGTTGAGGTGCTGTTGTGACGTCTGAGTCCCCTAAAAAGCCACTGGAGTTGTTGCTGTTTTCACCTCCAGATTAACTTTAGAGGAAAGACGATAAAGACAAACTCCTTTTGATATACAATGTGTGGAGCGTGTTTGACAGGAAACTGTTACAGCAGCTCAAGTTTGAGTATTTGCAGGAGACGTTCAGTTCTATAATTAAGAGTTTTTCTTATTGTTAAAGTTGGATAAGGCATTGGTCTCTTGCTATGTTGTTACATATTACACTCATTTGATAAATGTTATTGCAGTGGTCAGCTGGCCTCTATATAGAGGTGTTTGCCAGACATGTGGCTGGCTGGTGATGAAGACATGGACTTTCCTTACAATGCCTCTGTTGTGTGAGTTATTGTGTAGTTCTGGGGAACGAATGTCCCCTCCTTATTAAGCTTCATACCCCTGAACTCCCAACCCCCTGCAAGACCCTCTGAGACAAAGAACCCACTCCAAACACATGCTTTTACTTTTAATGATGCGTGTCCCACATACCACTGCATTATGATGGCTTGGAGAACTTTCAGACAGATGGAGCCAGCAAATAATAAAATAAAAAAGTAAAAATAATTATATATATATATATATATATATATATATATATGAACATACATGTATGTATTTCTATGTATGTATATGTATATATATATATATGAACATATGTATGTATATTTATGTATGTATATATATATATATATATATATATATATATATATATATATATATATATATATATATATATATATATATATACACACACACACACATATACATATATATATATATATATATATATATATATATATATACAGTGAGGAAAATAAGTATTTGAACACCCTGCTATTTTGCAAGTTCTCCCACTTAGAAATCATGGAGGGGTCTGAAATTGTCATCGTAGGTGCATGTCCACTGAGAGAGACATAATCTAAAAAAAAAAAAAATCCAGAAATCACAATGTATGATTTTTTAACTATTTATTTGTATGATACAGCTGCAAATAAGTATTTGAACACCTGAGAAAATCAATGTTAATATTTGGTACAGTAGCCTTTGTTTGCAATTACAGAGGTCAAACGTTTCCTGTAGTTTTTCACCAGGTTTGCACACACTGCAGGAGGGATTTTGGCCCACTCCTCCACACAGATCTTCTCTAGATCAGTCAGGTTTCTGGGCTGTCACTGAGAAACACGGAGTTTGAGCTCCCTCCAAAGATTCTCTATTGGGTTCAGGTCTGGAGACTGGCTAGGCCACGCCAGAACCTTGATATGCTTCTTACAGAGCCACTCCTTGGTTATCCTGGCTGTGTGCTTCGGGTCATTGTCATGTTGGAAGACCCAGCCTCGACCCATCTTCAATGCTCTAACTGAGGGAAGGAGGTTGTTCCCCAAAATCTCGCAATACATGGCCCCGGTCATCCTGTCCTTAATACAGTGCAGTCGCCCTGTCCCATGTGCAGAAAAACACCCCCAAAGCATGATGCTACAACCCCCATGCTTCACAGTAGGGATGGTGTTCTTGGGATGGTACTCATCATTCTTCTTCCTCCAAACACGTTTAGTGGAATTATGACCAAAAAGTTCTATTTTGGTCTCATCTGACCACATGACTTTCTCCCATGACTCCTCTGGATCATCCAAATGGTTATTGGCAAACTTAAGACGGGCCTTGACATGTGCTGGTTTAAGCAGGGGAACCTTCCGTGCCATGCATGATTTCAAACCATGACGTCTTAGTGTATTACCAACAGTAACCTTGGAAACGGTGGTCCCAGCTCTTTTCAGGTCATTGACCAGCTCCTCCCGTGTAGTTCTGGGCTGATTTCTCACCTTTCTTAGGATCATTGAGACCCCACGAGGTGAGATCTTGCATGGAGCCCCAGTCCGAGGGACAGACTAACAGGTCTTTGAGGGTCAGAATTGTAGCTGATAGACAGGTGTTCAAATACTTATTTGCAGCTGTATCATACAAATAAATAGTTAAAAAATCATATATTGTGATTTCTGGATTTTTTTTTTTTTAGATTATGTCTCTCACAGTGGACATGCACCTACGATGACAATTTCAGACCCCTCCATGATTTCCAAGTGGGAGAACTTGCAAAATAGCAGGGTGTTCAAATACTTATTTTCCTCACTGTACATACAACAAGAATTTTACGAAGATGGTGACTCAAAGTCACCTTTACAAATATATATATATAAACTCAGCAAAAAAAGAAACATCCCTTTTTTCGCCAAATAAGCTTTACAGATACTGGAAAGGGTTTAAACGATGTTTTTCATACTAGTTCACTGAATCATAAACAATTATTGAATTGCAGCTATAATGAACAGTCCTTAAGAAGACACTAACAGTACAGGCAATAGACACAGAAGGTCACACGTGTATAGACAAATATTCGTGACAAAATGTAGAAATTATATTATTGTGCCACAGGGAGGGAAACCGTCAAGGAACATAGGTGAGAACAGGCAGAATTGAATAGAGATTACAAGGCAACAGCAAATAATAAAGTAAAACCAATCAGCCTGTTATTACTGTAAGTCACCACAGGGTGGCAGTACAACAACACAAGAATATCACTGACATTGAGGCGTGAAATGTTGGATGGGGAAACTCCAAGAGAAAATAACCACTCTCTCACAGTGTCTCAAGGAAAACATTTCATTTATTAAAATTCATATACAAAAAGGAAAAAGTTAAGTCCCTAGAAAAAGTATTTCTGTATGTACAGTATTTACATGGTACAACGAGCAGCACTGGTCTGTGATGGGCTGAAAGGAACTATAAGCCATTGTGGCAATGACCTCATGCTCTTGTTAGATGGTTTACAGGAGGCATGAAGCGACGTTGCCTTGGCCACTGCCCTTTTATTGTAAAGGATCATGTGTGAGATTCAACTCAATTTATGTCTCTGTATAGGTTTTGCTGAGCATTTATTATATAACTGATAAACCAATCTTATGGCTCATTGTTCTTACAAAATGCAGCCTGCACATTTTAGCAGACTAATATTTGTGTTTTCACAACAATAAAAATAGAACTATACAGATCCTTTATAAGTATATTGCAATTGAAAATATTTAAAAGCTTTTAGTGATTGTATCTGCGCTGCGTCTGGCCACATTTGAACTATTAAAACAGACTTTGACACAGTGGAGCCTCGACTCGGCTACTCAGTACACGATACATTCATCTGGTGTTATGACACAGACGATAGTGTCGCCACGTTTCAGCACACCAGCATCAGAAATGATTGGCATCACACACTACGTCTCTCATATGAAAAAGACAAAGACAGATCAAACCTACACAATGAATATTCATGGCAGAAAGCAGATTTATACCGCCACTGACCGAAAGTAATGTAACTTATGCACTCTGCGCGTGAGTGGATTTGTGATTCATTGGCACATCAGTCACCTATGAAGTCTTTCTGTGTCTTCATGACCCTCTTTTGGCAAATTTATGTTTCAGAGTTAAAATTCAGAGGTGGGCGTCCATCAAAAGTGCAGCTGGGTCCATTTAAACAAGAGTGTTTTGGTCAAGTGCAGATTTTTGAAACGTAACGCCCTGATGAGTAAAACTGCTGGGAATAATGCTGCGCTCCATTCAAAGGCGGATGTGGGATATATTTGGTTTCTATGGCTTCTGACCAAATAGCCTTGTTCTGTTGTCGCTTTCTATTACTTTTCGATAACTTTATTTTTAATTATATTATTTATTTGAGTTAATTATAACCTTTTCTTATTATTCTAACTTTTTATTTTATTTTCCAGACATGAAAATGTTAAAAATACTTATATTTCTAGGTTTTCCAGTACCATTAACTCTGTTAAAGTGAAGGTTTTGGGTCAGTAAGATTTTTTTTTTGAAAGAAATTAATACTTTTATTCAGCGAGAATGCATTAAATTGATTAAAAATTAACAGTACAGACTTTTCTAAAAAATATATACAAAAATGAACTTTCTTTTCATTAAAAAATCATGAAAACTAATCTTTGCCATCACAGGAATAAATCACATATTAAAATACGTTAAAACAGTTATTTTAAATTGTAATAAAATTTCACAATATTACTGTATTTTTAATCAAAGAAATGCAACCTTGGTGAGACTTCAATCAAAACCATTAAAAAATCTTACAGACCCTTAACTTTGAGCGGTGGTGTGTATTCACATTTTTGCAAAATCAAAGTTCTTCACAACCTTCTAAGATGGAAATCTGACAGAAATAAAGCTAGAAATGGAACGCAGCATTAGTCACGTGTGTTCGCTACAATTCACCTCAGTTGTGACACGCTGGATGTGACCGTATACCATGTTCATCATGGTGAAGTCCTGATGATTCACTGGCTTTGTTCCCTATCAGAGCAAAAAATAAATACGGTACATTTAATATTTCACTCAATAAATAAAACAAATCAGTCCTCCAACCTCAGATGCTCCTCACCCTTAAAGCTGTGTGACTGCATCACAAATGAACAGAAACCATTTCTTAGGACAAGTTTTTTGTAGCGTTCAAACTGGAACCATATAAAGGCAATAAAACACTAACACAGAAACAAACGCTGGGCTTGAAGTGCTCGGGTCGTCCGATTACTGTCACTGTTCCTGGCTTTGGCTTTGCACCGTGTCCATGTAGGGGACGGCCAGCTCGGGTCTGCGATAAAGCTCGCTCAGGCCTTGGAACTTGGAGCCCCAGTGCTGCAGGGAGTCGTAGCTGAAGCCCTCCTCTGAGATGGCGGACCCCAGAGAGCTGAGGCTGCCCGCGCAGGAGCCCGTTCCCTCGATGCAGTACACGTGGTAGGTGTCCATGGGGAACGCCAGGCTGTCGTTGTCGGCCTCCCAGATGATGCGCGACACGTAGCTCTTGAAGTCCATGGCGCAGTGACCGCCGCAGCTGGCGTTGTGGTGGTAGGGAAGGGTGGCTCCGTTGGTGATGTTTCCACAGGGGTGGACCTCCTCCTGAGAGCCCTGGGACGACTTGATGAGGGGGGCGGTGGTGCAGGAGGAGGACTGGGACAAGCTGGAACACAGCGGCCTCTTCAGCTCGGTGATGTCATAGGCATTCTGTTGGGCACATAGGCGACAGTTTTAACTCTGGATTTTATTTGTCCAAAATCGAAATCTAAAACACACTAACATTCAAAAGTTTGGGGGTGGTAAGATGTTATGTTTTTGCTCAATCAAAAAATATAGTAAAAACAGTAATATTGTTAAATATTATTAGAATTTCAAATAACCGTTTTCTATTTTAATATATTTTATAATGTAATTAATTCCTGTGATGGAAAAGCATCATTACTCCGGTCTTCAGTGTCACATGATCCCATGATGATTTGCTGCTCAAGAAATATTTCTCATTATAATCAATGTTGAAAATGGTTGTGCTGTGTAAGACTCTTTGATGAATAGAAAGTGCAAAAGAACAGCATTTATTTGAAATACAATTATTTTTTAACAATGTAAAAACCTTTACAAAGGCCTTTGAACAATTGAAGGTGTCCTTGCTAAATAAAAGCTTTTGCTTTTTTTTTTTTAAAGTCTTACTGAACCCAAAATTTTAACGGTAGTGTATATAAACAGGTACCTTTTCTCATGGCATGTCATGCATGTCAAAGAATATTGATCAAGAAACATTTGCTAAGTTTGGAATATCAAACTAATACACATTCATCTCATTATTAACATCTCATTATTTAAATGGACTGTCAGTTAAGACTTGAAATGCAAAATAATGGTATTTTATTTGGCAGATGGAACGGGATGCCACTCTCTAACTAAACCATTTTAAAGGATGCCATTGCAGTGTTGATGCTGATAGAGGTCATTCCCCTGACCTGAGTTTAACTGAAAGTAAATCAATACCTCCCCCCGGCTGGCCTGTGTTAATGGAATACCTGGTCCTGCTCTCCTCCTCCCTCCTCGTTGTAGTTGAGGATGTTCTCCCGGATGTCCTCCCAGCTCTCGTGCTCCGCTGGGATGTGGTACACACCTCGCTTGCGGAACTTATTCCGACTGCCCTTCTGATTCCATACGGTCACTGCCACGAGCACGGCTGCAGAGGGAAGAGAGAGAGATTCAAACAAGAATGATGTATACAGTAATTATATATTAAATATATATTATATATATGATATTATTTAAAATATAGAATAACAGATATAACAGAAAACAGTATTTTTTCTGTTTTATATTGTAATATTATTTCATAATATAACTGTTTTACTGTACTTTTGATCAAATAAACACAGACATGGTGAGCAAAAGAGATGTCTTTCAAAAGCATTAAAAAAAGTACCGAACCCAAACTTTGGAATGATAGTGTAATTTAATATGAAACATTTCAAATCAATAAATTATATTTCAATTATGTCATTCACAGATTTAAATTAGAGGCAGAGCACGTTATCACATTTTGACGAAAGATTGTTTTCTTTTGAAAAATGTGCACCTAATTTAAATCAATCTCAATAAGAACTAAACAGGGTTAGTTTTGATTTCATGTTGACTTCTAAGTGCAAAAGTTTGACTGCAGGCTTCAGCTCTCACCAGCTCATGCCATCTAGCCAGTTCACGGAAGGTAAGACTCCTCTTTTCAATTAAAGGCAGATCAATCTGAAAATAACCCACCATTTTCTGCCAAATTTCTTTTAAGCCCAACCAATTCCATCATATTTTTGCCTCAGTTGATGAGTGATTTCTTCCTGCCTGCATGCGGTAATGCTTAAAAAAAAAAAAAAGGATTTGTGTGTGTGCTTGCGATGTGTCTGATGGGGTGTCAGAGCTGGCAGAGAGGCCTGGAGGGCACTGCCAGCCTGTCACGTCATTGTTGTACCTGTCTGAGGCGCGCACACACACACAGAAACACACACACACAGAAACACACACAGACAGACAGAAACACACACACACATGCCTGGCCTGCCTCGGAATTTTTACCCCTGTTTGTTAGCTCTCTATTGTCAGCATTCTTAATACGCTGACACAAACTGAGTGGGTCGCATCATGGTTCCACAATGATAACGGACACTTCACCGCAACACATTATGACAATATATGGGTGTGTGTGAAGATATCCTGATAGTTACCGAAAAAGACGAGCAGACACATGCTGATGGCTAGGATGGAGCTCGGACTGAGCGGGGCGAGACGAAGGGCTTTGATCTGGCCGATCTCACACCACTGGCCCCTGAAGCCCTCTGGACAGCGGCACTGGTAGCTCTTGGTGGAGTGAGCCAGGCAGGAGCCACCGTTACGACATGTGGTGGGGCCGCAGGGGGAGGGGGCGCAATGCAAAAGACCTGTGACCTCATCCACCACTGCAACCTGATTGGCTGGACACCTGGAGAGAGAGTGTGGACGTTGAAATAAAGAAAGAGGAGTTTGACAGTTTAAAGCGCGTGAGAGAGAGCGTTCACCTGCACTCGTGTTTCCTCCACAGGTCTGTGCAGAACAGTGGACTCAGGCAGGGTTTGGCACTGCAGGCGTCAGAGTGGCAGCCGGGCACGACTCCATGCCGCTCCAGTACAGTACTGAACTCTGTGCCCTGACCATCCAGTGGCAGAGAGTGACCGTTCAGCCTTACATCACGCATACAGCCTGTACGGTAAAAAACAGTGCGTAACTTTGTCATTATAAGTATTTATATATAGTTGCACTTTTTTTTTTACTAGGCAATATAATGGTTCTCTTGGACTATATAATGACTGTAATTTTGAATTGGGGTCCTGTTTGCCTTTAGATTGCAATTATGATTGCATGACTGAATTATCTCACTCATTACACAGTTACTGACCAAATAAATCTATAATATTGTAAATATTTATTAAAATATATATTAAAATACTATATAATAGTTTAGACTACCTTTCGAAAGTGTGGGGTCAGTAAGATTTCTTTTATGAGTTTTAAGAGTAAACTAAGAGTAAGAAGTATTTTATGCTCGTTTATTTCAGCCAAATACAGTAAAACAGTAATATGATATATTTTCACCATTTAAAATAACTGTTTTCTGTTTTGATACATTTTAAAATGTAATTTATTCCTGTAATAATAAATTAATCCAGTCTTCAGTGTAACATGATCATTTTATTATGCTGATTTGGTGCTCATGAAACATTTCTTATGTTTTTTTTGTGTGGAATCTGTGATACGTTTTTTTCCCCAGGATTTTTGGATGAATATAAAAAGGTCAAAAGAACAGCATTTATTTTAGAAATATTGTGCAATATTGTGTATAATAAAGAAATATTGTGTAACATTATAAATGTATTTACTGTCTCTTTGGATCAATTGAATGTGTCCTTGCTGAAACTAATTTCTTAAAAAAAAATCTTACTGATCTAAAACATTTGAACAGTAGTGTATTAATAATATATATTGCACAGTGTCAGATATTGTCTGCCTTTTTATACAAAAACTATTTGACCACAGAATGCTGAGACTGACCAATCAGAATCAAGCATTCCAGAAAGTAGTCGAGTATAAAGCTTTAATTATAAAAAGCATGAATGATAAAAACATCTGAAGAAGAAAAATCATTCTCATCGGAGATAAACAAAGCAATATAGAGAAATGTATTGGTTTGAATTACAGCAATGAGGAAGAAAGGGAAGAGAAAACCCACCCTGAAAGTCTCCCTGTGTGTTTGGAGTGGCGCTGTTTCCCAGAAACACGCTGGAGGGGTGAACTACTATTTCCTTCTTCTGACCCAGGACCCCCGTGACCTCTCGTGAACCCCCGCCCTGCTCCAGTCGCAGGGTAAAGATGTTGTCATGGCGATGAAGGCTGACCAAGACCCACTGGCCGTGGTTCACACGCTGGCCTGTTAGTTTGAGATGGTGAGCGCCGTCCCCAAGGTTAGCACGAACAGTGAGGTACCCATCTACTATCTGAGAGACAAAAAGATGACACAGCGTTACAGTTTTAAGACATATTGTCTCACCCCAAAAAGTATTCGGACACTTAAGGGATGCTTTAAAAGAATGTTTTTGCATTAGATGTTATTGCATTGGTGTGTATCACTCACCTCCAGGATAATGAACTCATTGGTGTCCCGTGAAGCCATGCTGAGCAGACTGCCCATGGAGGAGCGTGTTCTCAGCAGGAGGTGAGCTTGGGTCCTGCGTGGACTTCCTAACCCTCTCAGCTGGTACCTCATCACACTGTCCTTCTCAAATGACCACTCAGGAAGTGCTATACAAACCATAGTAAAAATCAGGAAGATATTAGATGTTTAATATGGAGCTAATTTTGGGGTCAGTAAGATTTTTTTTTAAATGAATACTTTTATTCAACAAGGACATTTATAATGTTACAAAATATTTATATTTCAAATAAATTCTGTTATTTTGAACATTCTAAGTATCCTGGAAACAAAATGTATCATGGTTTCTACAAAAATAATAAGCAGCAAAACATTGATGATAATAAGAAATGTTTCTTGAGAAGCAAATCAGCATATTAAAATGATTTCTGAACGATCATGTGACACTGAAGACTGGTGTAATGATGCTGAAAATTCAGCTTTGACATCACAGGAATAAATTAAATTTTAAATATATTAAAATAGAAAAGAGTTATTTTAAATTGTAATAATGTTTCACAATATTACTGTATTTTTGATCAAATAAATACAGCCTTGGTGACTAATGGTGAGCACTAGGGACTTCTTTCAAAAACATTTTTTTTTACCAACCCCAAACTTTTGAACGATAGTTTCAAGGATTTAGGGCCAATGAAATGTCTTGCTGCACATTACTTTACATAAGTGTGGTATTATTGTATTATTATTGTGGTATATGATAACAGTCACTGTCATCAAATATAGCCCATGAAGTGATACATATTGTGTTGGCTTGCCTTTGTCACACTTGTGCCCGCTGTATCCAGGCTGGCAATCACAGCTGAAGGAGCCCCATTCCCCCAAGCATTTCCCATGAACCCCACAGGAGGGTCCTCCAGCGGTCAGACACACACCATCCGTTAGGGCACATCCTGGGGCACTGTTCTCGCTCTCTGCTGGACTGCTGAGGTCGAACACCTAAAAGAAATAAGACATGCGCAAACACAGAAAGGCCTGAGTCAGCACAATGCTGAACCTCATTGATCCGTATCGACTCGCTGTCAGAAAGTGGCTCAGGTGAACGTCTGTTCCGACCAGACAAAAGATTGTGGATTGGAACCCGAAACACATTAGGTCGGAATTTCAGCCATGAAAAGAATTTTTTTTTAACACTGACAGAATACAAATATACTCATGTTTTGTGAATGAAGCTTTATGTTTTAATGAGTATAATGAATTTCTGTGCAAATTTACATACAGTGGTGCATATGTGACAAAAAGTGCATTTTACAAATGATTTGCAGCAGAATTCATATTGTTTGTTTTATGAATGAAGGCCAACTGCCAATAATAGAGAAAACATCCCGGAATCATTTTTAAAATAGAAATATCTACACTGTACTAATTTACAAATTATCAATTCAAATAGTATTGGTGCATACCAGATCTACCAAAAATAGTATGCTGAAAATAGAAAGCCAAACGTGCCCAAATGTTTTTTTTGGAGCGTGCATTCCTGAGTGAGTTTTTGGGTAGTATTTCCCACAGTCACTTGATTAATGAAAGAAAAGGAGTTTGTAATAATTCATTTTTAACTTTTTCACTTGAGGAAAAATGCAGATGAATGTGAGGATGACCCTTCCACAGTAGTTAAGCAGGCAACTCATTTTAAATATGAATGTATTTTAACGTAATGATTTTAGCTAAATGCTTACAAAGGCAATTGCAAACACTGCATAACTATGTACTTTCCCATTTCCAGTGAAGTACAAACATTTATTGCGTAGTGCAAGTATGCAAACTAGGATGCAATTATATTTTGCTTCTGCCAAGACTCCCTCCTGAAGGCTAAGCTATACATACTATACTATACTATAAGCAAAGCAGCATCTAGAAAAAGAATCACATTTACACTAGTTTTACCTGACTGTCCACCACAAGGTTCCTCATACATCCCACAAATCCTTTGTAATTGGGGTGTAATTTACGGGGTGAGTGTGTCTCTTTAACCCCACCCAACTGGAGAGGCTGGTAGATGTCCAAAAACCTGAAGAGAAAATAAAGTATGTGCATTTAGTTTACATCAAAACCAGGAACCATGATTTGGAACTTGCTAGACAGAGGCAACTGGTATTCTAGAGAGCATTTTATTTGACAAATATTTGTATATTCCTGAGTGAAAGATAAGTTAACATTATTTTTGGTCTGTTGTCCTGGAAAAGACACAAGCATATAGACAGGTTTAAAATATGAGGCCATGACACTCTGATCAATAATCCACAAAACTTTAGTTCCATTTTCGAATGGAATTTGACGCTGCGTCAAGATGTTGACGCCATGGGATCGGTTCTGTGTGACCGGTGTCTGAAGCACGTGTGAAAACATGCCAATCTTGATTAGCTGACGTGAGATCAGGTGATGTAGCGTAGCAATGCCATAAAAGGGCACCTATATCCCGGAATCCCTTAGATTCTAATTGTCCGAAGGAAGCCACACAGGCATGCCAAAAGTGTGGCAACGTGACTCAGTGTATTGTTCCCTTCTCAGGGAACTGGGTTACATACGTAACTTGAGACGTTTTCATTTCATGGGTTCTTTAATAAACTTGTCTTTTAACAAATTTAGAAATTATGAACCAGCATGCAAATAGTCTAAGCTGATCTTTTCACCAGGGTTTTTCCTCGAACTAATCGATATATTACGATCAAATGTATTTATAGCAGCATGTTTTTACCTTTCACTGCCTGGCGTCTCTCCGGAGGCCTTGCACACCGACTGATCAGTCTCAGACAACTCTACTCCCAGGCCTTCCACCTCATTCACCATGGCACCAGAGCAGTAGTCCAGAATCATCTGTACAGTCTACACAAAAACACACACACATCCACACTCGAATGATTTTACTACAAGACAAAGAGTTACACCACATCTGAGTGCAAGAGAGGTCACGTTTTGTAATGGAATATTTTAGACCCAGATCCCAGAGGGCGATAAAGCTCACAATATGCTTAACCCAATGAGAACCTCAGAGCTTCGTGATGATCTGGACTCTCTGACAGCTTCACATCTCAATGAAATTGAGGTGAGATTGAGAACATTATGAAGTTAAACAAAAATTCCTCTGGGAATGGCAACTGCCCAGTGTCTCATTCTGGTCGTGTGCATTTTCAATCTATGCTTATACCTTGCCATCGCTGATGATGTCAAGGTGATGCCAGCGGCGGTCCATGACAGTTGCTCTCGCGGGCAGCTGGAGTGTCAGAGTCCCAGAGCCGTGATTCACACTCAGCAGAGGAACTCCATTTTTCAGCTCTATTGAATGTAACAGAATAATGGAATTTCATTAGAAGACACACGGAATATTGACATGAGCATTACAGGGATGTAATAATTTTTATTCTCTCCAAATCTCTTGTGCTCACCAAGGCTGAATTTATTTAATCAAAAGGCAGTAAAAACAGCAATATTGTGAAATATTATTACAATTTGAAATAACTATTTTCTATTTTGATATATTTTAAAAAGTCATTTATCTCTGTGACGGCAAAGCTTACATTTTCAGCAGCCATTGCTTCGGTCTCCTGTGATCCTTAAGAAATCATTCTAATGTTGTAAAATACCTAATATTTTTGTGGAAACCGTTGACACATTTATTTCAGAATTCATTGTTGAAAATAAAAGTTCACATTTATATAAAAAAATAGATTTTTTTTTTTGGAACAATGTAGAAATCTTTACTCTCATTTTTGATAAATTTAAGGCATCGTTGCTAAATAAAAGACAAAAAAAAAATCTTTACTGACCCCAAACTTTTGCTCAGTAGTGTATAATTACGGTAGATCACTGAAGAAGCATTTCCACTGACAGGGAAATCTGGAACCACACATTTACACCACAAAAGGGCAGTTCTGGGCCAGAAAACTTGGGTAACTCGTCTAATTTGAGCAACGAACATGAATGACCCCTCAAAAATGCAGCTTGTTACTTTTATAAGCATGATTTTTGGCCCATAAAATGGGCAGAATGATCCCATAGTTTTGACCCCAGGCTATTTGGTGCCACTAGTTCTGTAAAAATTACAAACTTTACCTTTAACAAGTTTTCAAACTCATCACAGGGAAGCATATAACGCACAGCACATGTCACAGCAAATGCATGTGACATGAAAATCTAATGCGGTTTTATGCCCCCTCAGATTAGTTTTGACCCCCAGCAGTAAAAAATGCTTATTCGTAATCAATTTGTGGTTAGTTTGAAATTGCTGTCACTGCAGTGGAGGGTTTTGGCCCCAGTTCAATAAAAACATGTACCAAACTGATGATGTAAGCTTATGCAAGGCCACAGGAGGGTCGTTTCCTGAAATCATACGACCAGTTGCATAATACAGTATTGGACAGGTGGCACAGAATCTGAATATGTGACCTTTACTGGTGACCTGGTGTCAAGATCAATGCTGACCCAAACCCCACTCTCACCACTGCTGACCACACACATTTACAAACATCTATCATCAATGGCTCACTTCAGATTGTGCTTGTTGCCATTAATCGATTTTAGTCACACAATTAATTGGTAGACGAAATTAATCTCAAGCAGTGGTAACAAGAGAATCTTAAATCATATTGGTACTATGAAGGCTGTTTTCCCATTATTGAGATTATTTTTGAATGCTTTGTTCAGTTTAAAAAAACAAAAAACATGAGATCTCATGTTTACATATGTGGTTTTAGTCTGAACAGATTTCGAGTAATTTTTTCAGTCGTTCGGAAAATGATGTGTATGTTATTGTTAATGAATAAATTGTTAAAATAAATTATTTTAGTCTAGGAATTGAAATAAAGCTGAAATAAAATAAAATATAAATATTAGATGAAAAAAATGTTGGAGAAATGTTGCTCTGACAACTAAATGATATAAGTACCAAAATTACTTAAAAACTGAAATAAAAATAAATTAAAGCTATCCAGAAAAAAAAAAACTCTTAAAATTCTTATAAAAGATAATTCAAAATAATACTAAAAACTACAATAGTACATAAATAATACTTAAATAACACTTTATATTCTAAACTAACACCTGTACAATAAACAGTGAAACGTGACAATTTGCCTTACATACCCAGAGCAATAAAGTCCTCTTTTTCTCTGGGCTGAGGTGTTCCTATTGGGCCATTGTAGAACAGCAGGCCATTGGCTGCCTCTGTAATGAACTCTAGAGAGATGTGGCTCTGGAAGCAAGGCCTTATGGGAGGGAACCAAGCATAGCCATTGCCGAGAAAACTGTGTTTGGTTTGCTGACATTCTGGCCCATCAAACATAGGGGGACATTTACACCTGCAACAGAGCAGTAGACCAAATGTGTAACTGCCATGGGAGTAGTTATTAACAAGACTTGAGTGGTAGAATGCTAGACTGTTTTACCTGTAGCCTAGTTCACTATCCACACAGGTGCCTCCGTTCAGGCAAGGGTTTTGTGAGTACGAGGAGCAGTGCAGGTGAACGGCTTCTCGAGCGATGCAGCCACACTGAGCGCTCGCTTTGGCTGAGACAGACACCAAAGAGACGTTCCCATTGTTCAGTGTTTTAGGGGTGTCACTGAATGTCACCCTGCTAGAGCAGCCACCTGTCTGACCGCAGGCTGCATAGGTGCACTCGTCCACCCCCACCTGTAGAATGGACACACCCAGGGCGGACTCCAACTGAAAGAGAAGTACAAATCTTACTTGAATTCAATAATTCCACAATTTATTACTTTTAACTATATTTTATAAGTTTGTACAATTATTTTTGATGAGCTTTTATGGGTCACCACAAAGTACACACAAAGTACCACAAAAAAGTACACAACAATTTGAAACATTTGTTACCCAATACCTAACTTTTATCTTTTGTTTCTCTTTATTCATTTTAGTTGTTTGGAAAAAAAAAGAGCTTAGTCATTCTACTAATAAAAAAATATATAATAATAAATGTTCATCTTTGATGAAGAGATTTACAACAGGAATAATACAAGACAAGTGATTTACCACAATTATTTTTTTTCTTTTGTGGTTGTGCGCGTTTGTTAGCATGAGTGTGTTTGTTCTGGAATGACAGGGGTCGGTCTCAAGGGCAGTCCATCACATCCCTCAGCAGCGGCTTTAAAAATGTCAGTGCAGCTTCCTGTGTAGTGCATCAACATCATCTCGGTGAGAGCATTAGCACCATGCTGGGGTGTGAAGAGCGGCCACTCTACACCTGATTTATAGACTGGTGGATGCTGCACAGAGAGCAACATGTTCTTTCTATCCCTCCATCCCTCCCTCCCAGCATCCTTGCTCGCCTCCCAGTCCCAAAGCGACAGCCCACCATCTCATACCTTACATGGAAATGAAATATTCATTGCCCCATTGCAAAGTGCGTCTCTGAGTGCAGGTGTTACACGTGTGTTAATGTGAACGGCTTCATAGACTCCATGTCTGTGCCTATGTGAAAAACACAGGAGACGTGGATTGGTGTGAAAGTGTGAGTTTTTGTGTGCTCGTCTTTGTCACCTTAGCTTTGTGCATGGACACGTAGCCGTGGAGCTTCTCCGGCTTGTAGTATGGGGAGCCATGGGCGGCAAACCACACGCTGAGGTGATGCTGAGCTGGCTGGCTGCCACTAGCCAGGCTGAAGACATCAACATTCTCCATATCAGTCTGGAAGAGCTCGGACAAGAGGCGGCGGAAACGCATGTATCGGCTCTCCTCATTGGTTGATGCTCGGAAAAACTCATTTGCAGTCAGGTCTGTGCATAAACACACACATACAAAGAACTTACCAACAATGTAAAACCCAAATACATTTATTAACGTGGGTTTAATATTTAGTTTTTTTCCAAATTAAAATGTGTCCTGGAGCAAAAATTGAGTTGCTTTGCTTATTTCATGATTACATTTTGCACGAACGTTTTCCACAATTTCTCTCACCCTATTTTGTAGGACCTTTTTTTACCCTGTCCCTTTAAGATTTCAATGCAAAGGGCCTCTTTGCATTTTAAATGAGTAAGAGCACTTACTCACGGGCTGCAGATTGCATTATTCTCATTCATCAATATCAGCCTGCTTCACATTGTGACAGGTTTACAAAATCTTTAAAAAAACAACAACACTTTTTCTAACGGGATACAGGGATTCAAATGCATTTTATAGATGTATATTGATGTAACAATTGAAGAACACGCACTTTTTTTCTGCTTAGTTTATTTTACACTTGAGAAGTTATTGTAGAACTTACAGTATGTTTACATAGTTTTATTTCAAGCAATCAAGGAAAATGTCATTTTTCTTGTCAAGCATAACACTTATGCATGCATATGTTTTAATAATTAATTGATTAATAAATCAAAACAAAAGTGAGCTGGTCTATATTAAGATTTCAGTTTCCTTGAAAGGAAGTGTCACTCACTAGCCAGTCTGATGGACCCAGCATTCCTCAGCGCCGCCTCCTCCAGCTCCATCACCGTGACCTCGGCCGATGAGGTGACGTCGGGCCAGCTCTTATCTGCCACCCTCACCTGCAGACTGTAGAATCCAGCTGCTGTGCCCTCCCGGATGCTCAGCTGACCGCTGTTCTGGTTCAGGCTGAACTGCCTGTGTGGGGAAAAGGACAAGAATGAATGCATGGCTCAAGATTCAACTAGTGTGTTGATCATTTTGATTTACTACCTTTAAATATTTATGATAATAAATATTAAAAAGAAAACGTATCATTTACTCATGTCGTAAAATTAAGATGTTTAGGAAAATTTCTGGTCTTTTATTAACACAAAGCTATCTTTATAACTTTATAGGAGTTGAAATATAGTGCACAGGACATATTGACCACTGTTATGATACTTTAAGGATTTGGTGCATTTTTGTCATTTTGGAGCTTGAAAGCTTTCGTCCTCCTTCACTTTATCTTAAGGAAAAGAGCAGCATTTGGGTTTGGAACAACATGAGGGTGAGAAAATGCTGTCAGAATTTCCATTTTTGGATGAACTATCCCCTAAGCCTTGACAAACCAGAATGAAAGTAACTGTACAGTAACTGGATATTTATTCCAAGGTTCATTCCTGGATCATCACACATGAGAGAGCAGCACCAAATGTTGTAAAGTGACTCAAGCTGTTTTATTAATGGCAGTGTGTATATCAGTGAAAGCACTTATGTCAACTCCTGTCTCCGTCTCCAGATGTGATGACCATGACAGGGACACTTCTGCTGCTCTGGATAAGAGATTCCAGGAACAGCTGGGCAGCACCAATCTCTCTTTCTCTCTCTCTCTTAGTATGGATACGCTTTTTCTCTGTCTAGGTCACAGTTGTGTTATCCCTGCTCTGCATTCTGAAGTGTCGTCCTGTGCATTTTTCCCTGTTTTTTAAGCATAAACCATCATTAGCATTTTCTTACAAAAACTTAACGCACAGAGCAATTTGTTTCAGGGAAACATTGAGGAAGGGTTTGTGGTGCTTTTTTGTACTGTTTTGCTGAAATATATGGGAAATATATATTTTGATGATTGCAGACTTGCAATTTCATTGTCTGCTGCTCACTGCTATCTCATGGAACCAGATTTCAAACAAATTTTACATTTATTGTTGCATTTGCATCTACAGGCTTGTGTGAGTGATGAGCTTGTCTTGTAGTGTGCACTAGGAGGAAAAGGACACAAAATGAAAGTGACATATCTATTAAACAACACTGGTTTATGGCTCTTAATATGCTGTTTGCAGTGAAGCTCTGCTTGGTCTTGTAACTTCAGACATTGTGAAGCAAGGTCGCTAAACTCACAGTAGTCACTGCTCAAATTAAATTCAATCATGTTCATATAACAGGAATAGAGTTCCACCTCGATGGTAACCTTCAGCTCCGGTGCCAAATTAGGTACTTAACTGTCAAGTAAGCACATGAAAAACTGCTTGGATTGAAGCTACGCTCTCAGTGCCAAGAGATGTGTCACACTAGCAAGCATCAAACTGCTAATGTATTAATGTGTTAATTATCCAAATTAATGAGAGCAGATCCGCCACAACACACCGTCAGGCACAGCTCTGGATGGAACTTGAAATAGACTGTGATTGAACTCAAGACTAAACTGATTGAGTTGGCATTGGTTGCTGGAGTGTTAGCATAATCGCTTTGCTTGAAGGTGCCATTGCTGGCATGAGCCACAGAGTCTGGTTTGGACAAAGACCATCATATAGATGCAGCTAATTAGAGAGAACCTCTAGCCAACGTAATCTTTCTTATCAGTTACTAGGAGAGAATCTGTGTATCACTTCGGAGTGAATAGGCGAGATGTCAGTAAGCTAATATGCCGTGCTCTGCACGCTATCATCCTTTATCTTCCCTCACTTTTGTTCTTTTTTTCTTCTCCTGTAAGTGTCACTTGACACAGTAGAGTTTGAATCAAACTTCAATAGAAGATCAAAGCACCTGGGGGGTTTGCCTTCGAACTTGTAAACCTTCTCGCTCCAATCATCAAGGTCAGGGGATTGAACCTGTCCAAGTACTGTCGTGGGGAGTGTACCTGGGGAAAATACATAATGAGGTTAGAGACAAGCTACCTCCATCTAGGCTGTGCGATACCTGGGGCGATGTGCGCGTGTGTGGGTGGGTGGAGAAGACATATCTTTAAAGAGATAAGCAAAAAGCAGAGCATCTCATTGGCACATATGGACCCACTTAAACAGCACAGTGGGGGGGATGCAATGCTATTAGCATGCAACATTGCCATTTCTCCAAAAGGCAAAACGAAATGCTGTAATCCTGTTAGTCATGAAATCAACATCCTTTAAAATGGCTTGTGTGTATGTGCCTCTTAAACCTGGGATTTAAGTAAATTGTTAGCATCATGCCATGTTTGAGTTACATTACAAATTCTTATTAGAAGGCCAATGCATTTCCATCAGAGAAAAGAGACAAATGCTAAAAATATATCAAGCAATACTTTTACCATGGAATATTTTGAAGTACCCTGGAGTACCATGTAAATATCATGCTAATTTAACATTGTAACACTTACAAAACTTACAAAAAAGTATTTTGGACTTGACCATGGTTCTACCATGGTATTTTGGGCATGTAGCATGGCAATACAACACATTTACAATGCAGTACCATGGTATTTTTTGAAGTACCAAGTAAATATCATCATCACAAAAGTACCATGACACTACCATAGTATTTTTGGACATATTTAGCATGGTAGTATTAGCATTGTAGTACTTAATCTTTGGAACATACCCTGTAAGTTGTACACTATGAACTCGCTGTGTCCAGGTGCATGGGGATGGTCATTTTTATCTCCGATTATGACGGTAAGTGTACTGGTGGAGCTCATTGGTGGAGAGCCACTGTCAATCATCAGGATGGGGAGAAGATACCGCTTTTGCTGTTCCCGGTCAAAGCTGCGGAGAGCGGTTATCATGGCACTGCCATTCCGCAGATCAGTCAAGTTGAAATTAGTAACATCAGAGGTCAACATCAAAAGACGGATGGAAAAAGGCCCTCCGTTGGATGACGTGTCTCTGTCAATAGCATGCAACAGAACAGATGTGTCATTCATGTGAACAACTTGTGGAGCAACAGTGTTCTCCCACACAATGGGCCGATATGGAGCCTCAAACTCTGGTCCGTTGTCATTGACATCCTGTACGGTCACTAACACAATGGCAGAGCCGGTCAGAGCAGGGCTGCCCATGTCTGTGGCCAGGATTATAAGCCTATGTTGGGACACCTTTTCCCTGTCTAGAGAGTCAGCAACTACAACCCAACCGCTCTTATCCACAAGGAATTGTTGAAAGGGGTCGGATTCTGGGGCGATGCTGTATGTAAACCTCCCATTTTGACCAGAGTCCAGATCCACGGCCGTCACCTGTGCCACGATGGTGCCCACTGGGACGTCTTCAAACATGGATCCTGCCTCATAGAACTGTGGGAAGAAGACTGGTGCGTGGTCATTGGAGTCTTCCACCTGAATGATGCAGTAAGCCAGGCTAAAGAAGTCAGCATCCTCCACTTTGACCGTCAGGTTGAATGTGCGCTCATGTGGCTTCTCAAAGTCAATCTTCTTCTTCAGTCTCACAATGCCACGGCGGTTTACCTTGTCTGTCTCGATGAAGAATTTACGGTCTTCATCTCCACCAATGATGCTGAACGTCATGACTGAATTTTCACCTTCATCCCCATCGGTGGCAGCCACTACCACTACCTCGCTGTTGATGTCCAAGTTTTCTGGCATAGAGGCCATGTAGACCCTCTGAGTGAACACTGGAGGATGGTCATTGACGTCGGAAACTATGATGGTGGCTGTTCCTGTTCCTGAAAGTCCTCCTCCATCACGAGCTTCCACCACAACGAGATATCGATCCATCACTTCCCTGTCCAAAGAGCGCAGAACAGTATAGATGGTGCCCGTGGTTGGGTTGATGGAGAAGAGGTTGAGATTGATTTCATTGCGCACATTCTGCACAATTCTATAGGTAAGGATAGCGTTCTTGCCAGCTTTTGGATCATCTAGGTCAGTGGCCCGCATCTCCATGATGGAAGTGTCTGCTGGGGAATTCTCAGGCACGTGCCCCAAAAAGCAGTTGTCCGTTGCACATAGGAAAACAGGTGCATTGTCATTGATATCCTGCACGTCGACTAGAACATCAGCAAACCCGGTAAGACCTGACCCATTCTCATCAGTGGCAAGTACAAGGAATTGCCAGGCCGAGCGAACCTCACGATCTAAACGGCGTTGCACGAAGATCCTACCATTCATCTCATCTATGGTGAATTCGCTACCAGCTCCCTGCCCGTGTAGAGAATAGCGGACTGCACGCTGGTCTGCCTCTTGATCTGGATCTGTGGCTGAGACCTGCGAGAAGAGCAGATGGGAAAAAAGCAGGCATGCATTTAAGAATTCAACACACTAGTCACAGAACATACGAGGCAATTAAAAGTTAATAGTCAAAGCAAAGGAATGCTGATCGTTCTCTCCGCCTCTTTTCCGGTATGTATATGCAAAGTCTTTGAAGTCTATTTTTTACACTGACAGCACAGTAGACATCAATATTGAGACACGCTAGCAGAGAATGACTACCTTGGCAGGGTGTGTCAAAATATTCATTTCAAATAGGCCAATTTTTTCTTCCAAAGATTTAAACTACATGAGGACATTAATACCCATTACATATCATTTCAAAGAAACCCGTAACGAAACTGAAACCAATTTGTAGCGAGACATTCACACAATTATTTCATATCTCTGCAAAAGGCTGATTTTCCTCTCTACAACATTGCCATTTTCTTGCTACTACATGCGTCTTTGAGTGTTTTAACCCCTCACCTCTAGTACAAGGACAGGAAGCTCTGTAAGTTCCTCCATGACACTGCCGTGGAACTCAGTCTGAGTGAAAAGAGGTGCCTCATCATTCTGGTTGATGACATTAATGACAACCATAGTCTGGTTTTCCCATTTTCCGTCCGACGCAACCAGCCGTAACTCGTAGCGCTGCACCTGCTCATAGTCTAGCCGCTGGGCAATGAAGATTGTGCCAACCTCGGGCTCCACATCGAACGTGCCCATGGTGTTCCCGGAGGTAATCTGGTACCGCAGTTTGGCATTGGCACCTGTTTGGGGGTGTTTGGGAAGCGTTAGCATTCTAGGAAGTGTTAAGCTTGGCTGAGCTGGATAAAAAGAGAATGTCAGCATTAATCTGTGCTCATTTGATGAGGATTACATAAAGAACAAGAAAGCTCTAATGCACACAGGCATGATTTGATTGTGCTTAAATACTGAAATCAACATGCATACACATACAAAATGTCACAGACAAACTGTTTTGTACATATTTTTTACATAACATACAGACAATCATCTTTACTCAATATCTCATTAGATAATAATAATAATAATAATATATTTTTTTAGAAACTCACCAAGTGCACAAAAATGACACACTTCTTTAAACGGCCCCTAAATGAACTTCTTTTTCTTTTCTTTTTACAACGGCAAATGAGTCAACGCTGAACTTACTTAAACTGGACAATGACTTTCTTCTAGAGTTGCTGTACAGCCAAAACAATCTTTGCTGCATTCATTTCCTGTTATCAATGTAAAGATGATTTAAAACAATCTGGACTTAACGATGTAGATCAGTGGTTAAAAATGTATCTCAAATTAATTGATTTATACAATCACCACAGTCTAGATTTAAGACTGAATAATAGTTGTCATGTGCTCTATGAAAACCAAATAATAATACTTATTATTATAAATAATACAAAAACGATACCCTTCCTTTTATATGTGTTTGAAAATGTATCTTATTTAAAACTATCACCATAGTTTATCTTTCCTACTTTCTGTTGTTCCGCAGCTTGACCCCAACTGGCTTTATCCACCCATGGTACACTGCGGGGGGAAAAAGCTCTAGTTTCGCGCCAGCTCTATTTACCAGTCCGGATCAGATTCTATGAGACAAACACCATCTGGGCGTGATGTGCAAGGATTTCATTAGAACATGTCATGCTCATCCTGGCTACGGCCATCAAGGATGTGAAGTGTGATGTGCTGTGACGCTTGCTGAGGGGAGCTCAAGTGATTTTGCCAAAAGCAAGCTTCCTTAATGACCAGGCGGGCCATATGGTGGCCCCCCCCCCACAGCACCACCACAGGCCAACCAGGTTAAACCTAACTACTGTGATCTATAGGATGGTCACTGGCGATGAAAGACAGCTGAAAGTCTAGGAGACCTTGTGCTCATTCAGCTGTTGAAGAAAGTTGTGCGTGTTTTACATATTCCATCATTGAAATCAGTCTGGAGTTTAATGAACAGCTCAAAGAGGGCACTGCTAATCAGCTTTAGGAAACACTTAACAGGACCATAAAATTCCTCCTCTCCTGCAAATCAGCTCCTAATTATTCCTATTCCCCATTTTCATCCCCAGCGTAATAAGAAATATTGCATTTTAATGGCGATCTCATTCATTGTGCCTTCCAAAGCAGGAAGGGGACAGAGGGACATCAAGGTCCGATTTGCATTTCCCTTCATGACAGTAGTGAGATATTAGCTTACGCTCTGCTCAGGACTGTCCATCCAGCCATGGCAGGTCATGTCACCCTTCTCACCTCCACAGCAGCGTAGGAGTCTGATCATTAATGAGCTATCAGACACCTGCACGTCTCCATCCCGTTGCCCGTCTCCTTCACTCCAGCCTGCTTGTTGACACGGCTCCACGCCACACGTAATTTGTCATGCATATGTAACGGGTGAAGCCGTGTCGCCGTGAGAGACATTGCGCTCCCGCCTGTTTGTTTATTTGACAGATGAGCCGAAGTCACCATGCCCTGATGGAAATCAGAGCGAGATCAGGTGGAAGAATCGTGCCACCGAGATGTGTGGAGGTGACAGCCTGGAATATTCTACAGGCAGAGGATGAGAAATGAGGGGGTTGGGCAGACAGGCAGGCTGCCGCGCTACGGTGGACAGATAGGTGATTTGTCCAAGCCTGTCGCACTCAGATTAACAGGAGCAACTCTATGGCTGTCGGAGGAAACAAGCGATGGACCGAATGTTCCAACAGGAGTAACTAAATCAATAGTAGAAGTCGCTCAGTAAACCGGAATATGCAAATTTGACCGACCACTGAGAGTTTGCTAGACTAATTCATAGCTGCTCATGCATTTATGTGGTTTCAGCTGCTAAGGTGATGTTTTCAGGCAGTGCTGAGATTGTCTGAAGGATATGCAGCTCTCTAAAGACATAAATAAAACATTTATTAAACAGCCAAGTTTCATTTCAGAGGTCAAACAATGCATAGCATTAAGGTAAAGTACGCTGTCAGCAATGCTCGTACACATGCTAATTTTGGCATCTTACATTACAGGAACAAAAAAAAAACACAGACCATTTTCTGTAAAATGGTTTAATGGTGATAGTTACATCATTGCAAAGTGTGTGTGCTACTGAAATAAACATGAACTCCCTGCAGTTTCAGCTTGCCCTTGAGGGGTTCAGCATACAGTACTAAAGGATGCTGCTGTGCGGAGCGGTTAGGACAACAAAAGTGCATGGTGTTCCTGTCTCTGCCTCTCTGTATTATCTTAAAGAGATAGTTTGTCAAAAAATTGGAAATTCTGTCAGTATTTACTCATCTTCATATTGTTGTGAACCAGGGTTATTATAGTTAACTAAAACTAAAACTATTTAAAAAATTGTTGCTTGAAGAAAAAAGTTAACTGAAATAAAATCTTTTTTTTCAGCTATTTGCCAAGGAAAATTTTTTCATTTTCATTTAGTTTAACTTGATTAAAATAATTAAAACTAATAATTTTTTTTATTTATTTTATTAATAAATAAATAAAAACTATAGAGCTAAAAAAAAACAAATGACTAAAAATACACATCAAAAAAGTACTACAAATTCAACTAAAGGTAAAATGGAAAATACAAAAATAAAAACTAATTAAAAACTATAATAGAATCTCAATGACACTAAAATAACAGTGTTGTGAACCTGTATCAAACAGTGAATCAATTTAAATTAAGCAAATAACTAATTTTTTAAAAACTTTTCCTTACACAAACAAGTCAACTTTAAAAGTTATGGAATAAAGTGGACCAGTATTATGGCACTATCATCTTCTGTGTTACACACAATAAAAAAAGAAAGTTATACAAATGACTTGAAGGTGAGTTTTTTCTTGTAGTTTGACTAACAGATAATCAATGAATGAATCTGTGCAGCTTGTTTAATACACTTGTTTTATCCCACATTTAATCTCTGGTTAAGCCACCTAGTAAAGCCTCTTGGGAATTCTGTCAAAAATGTACCATTACACACTCCTTTTTTCATTTTAGTATATTTTATATATTAGGCAGAGCTGCCTATTTCGTTCCATTTAAAATCTCAATGGTTATTTGCCAGGGCCCTCAGATGTCACACAGCTCATGTAAATTTCTACGCAAAATCTTTCACTCGAGAGTTTACTTCTATCATTAAAGAAGGCCTGCTACTTATTTATTTCTTTTTCTTGTAGACAACAAAGAAAAACAAATCAAAGAGACAAACATCAAATGGGCTGCTGAAATTGTTACTCCCACATTCACCACAGAGATTTGCTAACAAGCTCAGCACAAAAAGAACGAATTTTCCACCTAGATTTATTTCGCTCAATTTCTTTTTGCAACCCCTCCTCTTCCATCTCTGTCAAAAATATCAGTGGGCTGTCAGAAAGAAGTCAATGCACAAACAAACAAAACTAAAACAACAAAAACCACAAACTAAAGACAAGTGACAGGACCACCTGAATAAGATATTTGACATGCCTACATACAACAAAAAAATTACCTTCATCTTCATCGTTAGCTGTAACGGTAATGACCACGAAACCCACTTCCTTGTCTTCCTCCACGCTGATCTCATATACAGGCTGAGAGAAAGCTGGAGCATTGTCATTTACATCTGTGACAAAAACCCTCACGTAGGCTGTGTCTACAGGGTAAAAGAGGTGTGTATTACTTTCAGATCACATCAATACATCAAATATCTCAAGACAAAAGCTCTTCTTTATTTAATTAATAATTAATTTATAAATCAAACAAGATAGGACAACAAAAAACAAAAAAAAAGTCATTGGCATAAATTGTATAATGAAATTTAATTATTAAAATTCAAGTGAATGTGAATATGTGTATATATTTCTTAGGGCTGTCAAACGATTAATCGCGATTAATCGCATCCAAAATAAAAGTTTGTTTTTACATAATATATGTGTGTGTACGGTGTATAATTATTTTCTATATATAAATACACACACATCCATGTATATATTTAAGAAATATTTGCATGTATATACTGTGTATATATATTTATATTATATATAATTTATATTATATATAAATATTTTATATATAAATAACACATTTTTCTTAAATATATATGCATGTGTGTGTATTTATATATAGAAAATAATTATACTCCATACACACACATATATTATGTAAACACAAACTTTTATTTTGGATGCGATTAATCGCGATTAATCGGTTGACAGCCCTAATATTTATAAATTTACACATTTACACACATTTACATGACCGTTCAAAAGTTGGGGTTAGTATGATTTTTTTATGTTCACCAAGGCTGCATTTATTTGATCAAAACTACTAAACAGTAATATTGTAAAATGTTTGTATAATTTAAAATAGCTGTTTTAAAATGTAATTTATTCCTGTGATGGCAAAGCTGAATTTTCAGCATCCTTACTCCAGTCTTCGGTGTCACGTGATCCTTCAGAAATCATTGTAATGTGCTATTTCTTATTATTATCAATGTTGAAATTTTTTGTGCCGCTTAAAGTCCCCGTGAACCGGAAGTTGCAAACGACTTTTCTCCAGTGTTGTGATGTATTTCCCAGTGAAAAGGAATATTGAACAGAGGGCAGGGTTTTACTCTAACGCTCCTCCTCTCCATCTCTGCTCATTACAGACTAACGGTTTGAGGGGAGTGGTTAAGCGTTTCCCAACCCAAGCTGTCAAACCTACATCATCAGAGAAGGAACGCCATTTCAGACCGGAAGTAACTTTTCAGACTTTGATTAAAGATTACGACGGCAAACAATTTTTTTCTGTGTATTAACTTGCACGGATTCATTTTTCACCACAAGACTAGTAATATGCGCTAACAAAGTAAATAGGGTCAATTTTGATTTCAGTTGGACTTTAATGTTGTTGTGGAAACAGGAAGCAATTTTTTTCAGGATTCTTTGAAGAGTAGAGATTTCAAAAGAACAGCATTTATTTGATTATATATCTTTTTATGTGACAATGTAAAAGCCTTTACTGTCCCTTTTGATCAGTTTAATGCATTCTTGCTATTTCTTAAATACATTTTTTATTTGTATTTATTATAATATTTGCAAGAACACAGACTCTATAGAAAGTGTTAATAAAAAATATTATTTGTAAAAACTTGTAGTAGTGATTTATTCTATAAATTGTATTAAACATCCTAATCACTGTTTAATATTAAAACTGAGGTCTAATTATATTATACGTGGCCTAAATTACACACAAATCCCTGGGTTGGCATTAGTTCTTCATTAGGCGTGACTCATTGAAGTCTTAATGAATGGAGTTCATTCTGGAGGCTGGTGAAGGGGGAAACAGAGTGACCGAGGGGTTAAGAAGACATGGTTGATGGATCACACCTGTGTTGGGTTGGCCCTGCTGACCGGGTCGGGCCGACTCGGAGCTGTCCTGAGACTGGACCTCGATCAAGTAGGAGCCTTTCTGCTCACGGTCAAAGGTGGCCCGGGTGTGGATGATGCCCGTGTAGGAATTAATGCTGAAGAACTGCGAGTCGCCACTTTGATCCTTCAGAATGATGTAGTTAATCTAGGTAGGAAAGAGTGTCAAACAAGATTAAAAGAGAACTATGCATCAAATAATTTAAGAATCACATACAGTATTAGACAAATATTAAGTCATGTGATCTGGTAGTTCTAGAGTTTTAGAAAGAACCAAGAAGGATCATACTCAGAAGATTCTCACCATGCCATGAAGACCAGAGTCCAAGTCAGAGGCTGAGACCTGAGCCACTGATGTGCCAATCTCTGCACCCTCTGGAACCGTTGCCTCATACGTGGATGACATGAAGAAGGGAACATTGTCGTTCACATCTGGAAGAAAAAACAATGAGAACAATCAGTTACAAATGAAACACTACTGAAACAAATCTTCCAATGGATTCATATAGACATGATAGATTAGAGGTAAACATTATTTTTCAATAAATACAGTGGCCCCAAAAAGTATTTAGTGTGAGGTTTTAATGTGTGGATTCAAATAATGCAGGTTTATTGTCTGGATCCTTTGCTCTTAGTGGATTACAGCTCCTCTAAACTAGTTGTTCCGTGGGCTTTTTGTCTCCTCTTCCCTCTATTTCAATCTCCATTTGCCTCTTAATTAATGCTGATGTGGTCTCAAGTGTTGTGCTTTGATGCCAAAGCTCTTCACTGTTCCTATCACACACACACACACACACACACCGTCACTCTGCGCCCCCCCACCCGCCGCCTGTCATGCACTCATCAGCACACTAGATTTCCACATACACTCAATGACAGAAGTGAACACTTTTTGTGTACAAATGCACAGCACAGGCTAAATGAGCTATGAAGAAAGGGAAGAAAAAAAACATTAGCGTCAGCGCCTCAAACACAATCAGTGGATCAGATCAGACACTGCTGTGCTTCTGAGAAACCGCGCTGGCATGAAATGCTGATTGCTAAACTACCGCAAATGTGTTTACCTCTCCGAGGGCACACAGGCAGCGTGGAACCAGTTGTCGAGGCGTATTTGTAGCGTGCTAGTGAGAGGTGTCAACATGGACTATTATCATTGTGTCAGATTTGTACATTTTTGTTCTCCTTTCTTTTTGTCTTGCACAAAGGAAGAAGTACCATGGTGTTACCATGATTTTTAGACATGGAACCATGGTGATACATTTATAATGTTACAAAAGATTTATAATTCAGATAAATGCGGTGCTTTTGAACTTTCTATTCATCAAAGAATCAAACAAAATGCATTGCAGTTTCCACAAAAATATTAGGCAACTTTTTTTTAACATTGATAATAATAATAAGAAATGTTTTTGAGCACCAAATCAGCATATTAGAATGATTTCTGAGGGATCATGAGACATTGGAGTAAAGATACTGAAAATTCAGCTTTGCCATAATAAATTACATTTATTTCGTGATAAATATATCAAAATAGAAAACAGTCAAATTTCATAATATGACTATTTTTTACTGTATTTTTGATTAAATAAATGCAGCCTTGGTGAGTATAAGAGACAAAAACTAACAAATAATTTGCATGGCAATGTATATACATACTGAAAAGCATCCATAAATCAGTTTGAAATAATCTAAAATAATAATAAAATAAACAAATAAATAAATACATAATTAGAATGTAAAAAAAAAAAAAAAAAAAAAAAAACTGACCCCAAATTTGCAGCACTTATATTCATGCTTAAATATAATGCAGCTGTAATTTCCAGAAGATCAGGGTATCTCTCACCTGTGATGTTGACATAGACAGTGGTGAAGGAAGCTAGCGGTACGGCCGCCACGTTCTGCACACGCACTCGGAGCGTAAAGAAACGCGTGGTCTCATAGTCCAGATTCTCTGCCACCAAGATAGAAGCAGAACCGTCCCTCCGGTTAGGCTTGATGTAGAAGCGCACAGGCATGTTGGTCTCGGGAACCTGACCTTCCTCCAGGTTATAAGTCACCCTGGGGTCACCAAGAGGGGACGTTGCCTTGATGGTCTGTTGGGAGGGGAAAATGAGCTTGAGGTGGGTGATTTAAAATTAAACATGGCCTGCATGGTGAAATATTATGTTATGAAAAGGGTGTTGGAAAATGTGTCTGTTACATCTGAAACCTTTTGATGTGCATTACCAATATGGGTTTGTGTGTGCTTGGATGTGCTATAATACTTTCAACACATATTCATGTAAGATGTAAACACCTATTCCTAAAGCTCAAACAAGATAATTAGCATAATTTGTGAGAAGGCATTTGAAATCAGCAGAACTGTCGGGCAAGCACCCATTGACTGCAGTGTGTGAATACATTAGACACGCTTCATCTATAATCCATTCAATTGCTTATTGAACTAATATTGACAGTTTTGGAGTAACTTTCTGCAGTAGTAGTTTCCAAAAGTCCTCCTCACAGAGCTATGTTTATATCATATTTAATTACAAAACCAATGATTACACATATCCTCTTAAGAAAGAATACACTTTAGTGAGTGGAAATAAACTGAGAAGAATATTCAGCCATCACATAAACACCAATCAATGACAACATAAACAGAAATGCTAAACAGCTAAGCTACTCATGATTTATAGTTAGGAGGATTCATAGTTAGTACATAGTATTTCTCTGGCTCAAAAACAATGAGGTATTTAAATCGCGATGAAGGTGACAGCAATAAACATGACAAAGAGATTAATTTACTTTCAGATACTAATATACTTAATAAACTACAAAATAACAGTGATGAAAAACTTCATATTTTCATAGTTTTACTATAAAAAGTACTGTTGAAAAAAGTACTGTAGATTGTAGTTATTGTCACTGCTGAAAAATGCAGTTGAATAAGGAGCATTGCTACTTTTACTTGGCTGTTAACCTGTAGACATGGATACTTTTTATTGTTCTCATGGCATGTGCTGTGCAACAATCCTAGAAATGTAATGCCACAACATGAAAGTCAAAGCCATTGTTTAATTAGTGTTCAGACACTTGGATGACACTTGACATTAGTGTTCAGTACTCGGATACAAGACATATAGCCGGTTTTGGCTTGGAAAATCCAATATTACAGCTGGAACTTGTCTGCGAGGGGAACTCAAAGTCTTTTAGATGACTAAAACACATTTAACCCAAAACACCATCAACCAAATGACACCGTAAAGCAAACAAAACATTCCGATGACAATACGGCCAATGGCACAGCAAAGCCAACAGTCAAAACTCAAAGAGAAAGACCGAAACCATTTATGGTCATCCAGAGTGAGGAACACTTGGCGTCTAGCGCAGGTTATAAAACTTAGTCGACAGAGGAAAAAGGGTGAAAAGGTAGAGCAAAATAAAAGTGGATGGAGAGAGAGAGATGTTATAGAGGGAGAACTCTGTGTGTCAGAGAACATGGGTCCAGTCAGCCATTAAATCAGCCCTGGCCATGATTTTGAGAGCATCCGCCCACTGCAACACAGAAAACAAGTGCCTTAAAAGCTCTGTGGCTTTTGCTTCCTGCTTTTAAGTGTTGGCTTTGCCATTCGGTACGCGTCTCCCAACAGAAATGACCTATTCAGTAAACTTATTTGCAGTCACTTTGACAGAGCTCCACTAACTTCCCTGACCAATACTTCTCTCACAGTTCCAGTGCATCTCAATACTGATGCAGATCTCAGAGTGTGTGTTTTAAGTAGTAACTGTTTTTGAGAAAATTTCATTAAGATTTGTCATGGTCTATTCTATCCGGCCAACAATATAATACAACTGTATAATACAACAAAATAATATTTATTGTGGAAACACTTTTAAGGTGATGTAGTTACATGTTACTACATGTACGTATATAGTAATAACAGTAAATTATGCATAATTACAAGTAACTAAACCTAAACCAAACCCTAACCCTAACTCTATAGTAAGTACATGTAGTTAATTAATATTACTTAGTACTCATCTGAGGAAGTACAATGTAACTATGTCACCTAAAAATTAAGAGTAACCTTTATTGTTATTCAAATAAATTACATTAATAAGAATTTGGGAGGAACCATTTAGAAATTACCATGAACATATTTGTTTTATTATGCCATTACTTTCAAGAATATTTTCCACCCAAATAATGATGATTATTTTTGATTAACAGTTTGCTATTGGAAATTAAGAGAAGGGTTCATGCATGAAAATATCACAATGTAAAACAAAACCCAAAAAACACAATGGCCTTAAAATAGGCCGCATTTTCTTCATGCTAAATTTAATTTATTTTATTTCTTAATGTTTCACTGTGAAATATTATTTTATATAGTATTTATTTTGATTTACACAACAAATGTAATAATTTAATTGTAAAATGAACATGATAGCATAGTGTAAAATGGCATTTGTACATAAAGAACTTGTGGGGCCTGAAACATTAAAGTGGTTACTCACACACTCTTAGCACACCTCCAAAAAAGCTCTCAGAAGTTACCTAGACGGGTTCTCCTGTCCAATGGGACATCTCGCATTTACTTCAAAGCTTTAGGTTCAACTAATTCATCATGTAGTTCATTCTTATCCAAAGTGACTTACAGTGCAGTTTCTACAGGGACAATACACCAGGAGTAATCCAAGGTTAAGTGTTTTGATCAAGAGTACAATGGTGATATTTCACAGATCAACCGTTGTGGGATTTAAACCTACAGCCTTTCATTTACCAGCCCACCACCCCATTCTTTTGGTTAACCACTCGTGGGGGTTAAACTATTCATGCTACCAAAAGTTCCCCTATTGAACTAAACAGAAATTTGGTCAACTTTCAAATCCCAACCTGTCTAATCTTCCCTCCAAGTGTTTATTAGCGGACGTCTCTCAGGCTTGATGAGAACGGCATTCTCATTATCCATACACACGAACAAGGCCCTTTAAATTACATCCTCAAGGTTGCAATTACTGCTTTTGAAAATGTGTTAATTAGCATTCCTTGAGATAATACCACAATGAGCTGACTGATATTTAAATTTTTAATTAGTTAGACAGAGAGACAGATAGACAGATGAAGGAGAAAAGCGAGGGGGGAGGAAGCGAGAGCGAGAAATGAATAGGAGCACTCGACGCACAACAAGGCTACTCAGTGTTGCTAATGAATGCATTATACTGTTTAACAAGCATAATTTGTATTTAGAGTTCTGAGGATGAATTAGCATGAAGGCTCCCAATGCACAGAACAGATTTGAACAGCCAGTTGCTACAGTTATTCTACATCAGGGAGTTCATGCTGTATTCAGAGGGTTGAAGAGAAAGAGAGCTCGACTGTAATTGTGGTAAAGCACTTTGTTTTTCAAGTCATATTATGGGTAACACCTCGGTGTTAGAGTTCGGGTGCGGTGTGGGCGTTAAAGGGAGGGAAATAGAGACACGAAAGAAAAGATAAAGACAATGAGGTTATTTGTCCAATTGCCAAGGTGCGTTCCATTAACAAAGTCAGTGATTGGATCTGAATACTTGTGCAGTCTGTGTTTTGAAACCCCTCGACTGCAATTATAATCAAAAGAAGTTTGGAGGGGTGATGAAGTAGCTTGAAAATAGAGTGGTAGAATATGATATTGAAACTCAACGGGGAGCAGGAAGGTAGGTGATAAAAAGCTCTAAGTAACAACACTTATCTGGTTTTCTGACTGAAGAGACACTGAAGGTGACCTCCAGGTACATCCTCCATTAGCAAAGCTATGTGAGTGGGCAGGGATGCACAGATCTGCTCTGACACACACTGCCCCAAGGACCATCACCTTCATGTACACACGGTAGCGAGCTTAGTGCTAACACACACACACACACACATATCTAGACATGAAGAAATGTAACTTCAAACACAAAAGCTGAGATTACAGATAAAAGAAATACAGATTATATGATTCATGCCCTTCTGAATTTCCACACTAGTCAAGGTTGATTAGGCTAGATAGATAGTGCTGGTTTGGCACTGGTTTAGCTTGTTGATCAGCCATGCAAAATTACATTTATTAATTTAGCAGATGCTTTTATCCAAAAACACAGTTGATGGGACCCATTGACTTCCATAGTATTTTATATTATATTTTATTCGCTTCTGTCATGCTCATTTTGCGATCTAGCTAGTTTTCAGTCAGCTGATGAAATGGTGAGGTTGTGTGACGTCGTTCTATGAAAGAGTGTGTAGTGCGGGTTTTAGGGTAGCATTGCGTGGCTACTGGAAGTGGAAACGCAACTTGATTTTGGGCTCGGTGCATGAGGTCCGAGGTTATTTGCCCCGCCCGGCATGTTGTTAGCCCTGGCTTGTACTGAGCTAATGTTGCCTATCAACTGTTTGGTTACCCATATTCTTCAAAATATATTCTTATGTGTTCAGCAGAAGAAAGAAATTCATACAGGTTTGGAACAACTTGAGGGTGAGTAAATTATGACAGAAAAACTTTATTTTTGGGTGAACTATCCCTTCTTAAAGAGGCAACAATACAAGAAAGTGGTATCAGTATAAAGTTTCCAACATTGTCTAGAATAGTACAAGCTAGAACACAGAGGGATTTAGAAGTAGTGAAAGCAAAAGAAGTTTTTTCTTTTTATAAAGAGTCAGCAGGATGTACTGTAGTTATGTGCTTATGGAAGAGATGAGTTTTCAGCTGTTTTTTGAATAGGGATTCGGATGTATGTATAGACTAATGAAGAATCCCCCACCAGCAAGGAACAGTGAATGAGAAGGTTCTGTAAAGTGATTTTGTGCCAATCTGTGATGGAACCATGAGGCACCATTCACTCACCAATCGCAGGCTTCTGGGGGGAAATGTAGCTAGTCAGAGGTTTAGCTAGTCATTTAGCATAGTTAAACTTGTTGAGCAAGGAAATCTTCCTGGTTATATTAGTTAAAGGAATAGTGCACTCAAGAATAAACTCAGGCCATTTTTGATCTTTTACCATTTGTTATCTTGTCTGTGTTACAGTGTAATAATAATTAATTACATGTACTTACTATAGGGTTATGGTTAGGACTAGGGTGTGGTTTAGGGTTAGTTGCATGTAATTATGCACAATTTATAGTAATTACTATAGTAACTACATAGTGCAACAAAGACACTGTAAATTGAAGTGTTACTCTATGCACAAATGCGACGATTAAATTCTGACGGTTAAACTATTTCTTTAAGAACACCAGAATAAAGCATCCAAAACATATTCTAGTGACCATGCTGCTTTTTTTTAATCAGGGTAGCCCTTTACACCAACACTAAATACATATATATAAGACCAACACTAACACAATGAGAAATGCTTGGCCCTGAATTTGCAGCAGGTACAAACAAAGCCATAAATGGAAAGATGGCAGAACAAAAGATAATCTGAGAGCTGTGGTCTCATGTCCTGTATTAAACAAAGCAAAACTATTCAACAAATCAGAAATAACAGCTAAAAAGGACTGAAAGAGACAAAGAGTAGCTGGTGTGATCCAGTGCAAAGGGCTGTTCAAAAAAACATATCTGGATGATAAGATGGGTAATGGCACTGCCAACAAAATGAGTACAGCCTGAGGTGCCATGAAATTAGCAATAATTAGAAATTATCTCATTATACAGCAATGGCATCAGAAAGAAAAAGCTGATCAGAGATGCCTTACGGTGGCTCTTATTCGGTGCCCATCATAAAGTACACTTCAATGCGGTCACATTGGATATTGTGTCCTAGAAAGTGACAGTTTTACTTAAAACAAGCCCTGCTACATTTAATCCAATCATTTATACAACAGTATATAGAAGTCAGAGTTGCAAATATTTAGAGCCAAGCCATGAAAGTAGTACAGGTTAGAATGTCATTAGTATAAGTGAGGAGTGTTCTATAGGAGATGATTAGAGAGCTAAAGAAACATCTGTATTAAAATATGTAACATGCAGCGCGTGGAAGACCGATATTAATTTTCTTTGACAGTGATGCTAACAGAAGCCCTCAGAGGAGAGCGGGCTGTCAAGAGATTAATGCAGTTAACTGAGCTTCACGCTGCTAGTAAAGTCCCGGCCAATTAGAAACTACTATGCAACATGACGTTTAAGCTCTATCTATCTATCCATATATCTATCTGCCTGCAATTTCTCTTGACTTGGCCGGCCATCTTGGAGTACATTCTGGGATTGCCTTATCCACAAATGATACATGAATAATTTCCCTAGAATTTGGACAAGTCATCTTATAAGGCAACATATTTTTGCAGCCTAACTTTTGGAAGAGCTTTATGTGGAAGTGCTGTTTAAAATGCTGTCTAGGAAGCCAACTCAGTAGGTTTTGGAACATAACTTCTATGAGTGTGTCTATATATTTCCCCTTCAGTGCAAACCCTGTAGCTCTTTACAAACAGGTTAACAAAAATGACTAGCGAAGCAGTCCGCTCACTAAAACCCATGCCGATGCAACCACCCTTTACAAGCCAGCGGGGATAAAAGGTATTTTAAGATCAAACATCCCACCTAAGCCTATTTTACATCCTGTGGCAACGTGAAGAGGAGAACATCCCCGTCACAGTTTGAGCCACTGAGGACTGCTAAGACAGATGCGGAGGTTCATACAGATTGCAGAATAGCTGGCAGCAGCCAGAGGAAGCCGCTGATGTCAGGGAAACAGTGACTCCAGCAGAACTCCTCCTGGCGCTATTCACTGATAAATCTGCTGTATGTGAGGAAAACAGACTCAGTGGACTGGCCTTTTTGCCCCTTTTGAATGAATTAGAATGGAATGTTAAGACAAGCAGTCTGCTTGAGTTTGCTGGACAGATGAGGTTGTTTGTGGATGCTGATCTCTCTGTGGGTACAAGCTCCCAGACGAATGTAAAATGTGACAGCGAATGAAACGGGCTGAAATAGCAAACAAGATGAAGGCTGGATAAGATGTGACAAGCCTCAGCGGTAAGAAAGTCACAACACTCTACCTCTGCTTATCAACAGCACAACCAAAGCAAAAAGCAATGTGAGTGAAAACCACTCTTCTGTTAAAAACAACAACAGTGAATGTGAAAACCTAGTGAGCTGCATTTGAAGACATCATAGAAGTGGACCTGACGCAAAGGCTGTTACAAAAAGTAGGTATCTTAATTATGACGGCTTCTTAAATATCGAATTTTCTTTTTGTGGAGAAGACAATCCCGGAATGCACTATGACAAGCTCGGTGAAAATGAACGCAACATGGCAGATGAAGTGAGAGATTTTAATTATAATAATTCATTCAATACTCAGAAGTATTGATAAACATATAAATAGAATATAAAAAGAACAGACCCAAAATTGTCCATTTATGCTTATTGTGTCAATTCTCTAGCTTCGTCTGTAATAAAATCAGCTAGGTTGTGCGCAGAGTGCACTGTATGCATGACACACATATGAGTTGCTGCTACTGTATGTAGAGCGTTCCAAGTGATTACGTCAACAGGGCAAAGAAAAAACAATAATTATATCCAGAAAATAATTGTATCATGGTTTCCAGAAAATATTAAGCAGAAGAACTGTTTTCAGCATTGATTATAATAAGAAATGTTTCTTGAGCACCAAATCAGGATATTTTAATGATTTCTGAAGGATCATGTGACACTGAAGACTGGAGTAATAATGCAGAAAATTCAGCTTTACCATCACAGGAATAAATTACATATAATAAATTAAATCATTTGTTTTACAATGTAATCATATTTTTACAGTATTACTATTTTAACTGTATTTTTGAATATCTTACCGACCCCAAACATTAAAATAGTAGTGTATAGAGTTAATTTATTATATTAATATTAATTTATACCATGGTCTGTCTGAATAATTGATTCTGATTGGTTGGAAGGTGTGCAATAAAACCATTTAATTCACAGGTAGTTTCCAGGTCAGTTTTATCACCGTTCTAGATTAATGCGCTGCTTTCATTGAAGACATCATTCGAACACAGAGATCGGAGATTGCGATGCGCACACACAGAGGATTCAGGAGCACAGAAACCTGTTGCCAGCAATGCCCTATGACTTTGATCGATAAAATAGCTTCACTCCTGAATTGCTACATTTGATTTATCAGCAACAATAATGCTGTTTATGAAGTTTATAAAACCCGCGGCTTCACTATTAGTAGACACTACACAGACACAGGTAATTCACACACATCTTTCATCTCTCCCTCTATAATTCAAATAAAAGTAATCTTACCGCAGTACTTTATCTCTGTGTCTGATTTCAAAGAGGCAGAATGCTAGATCTAATGAGCCGTAACTGAAGAAAATAACCATAATTTTAACTCTTCCGGTCAATTATTACGCTGCAAACATCCATAACATCTTTAACCTGTCAATGTTGGCAAATGACCATGGTATAAGTGTGATAATCCACGGCTAGCTGTGCATTAAACGATTTGAATGCACCTACGCTTTGCGTCGGGTGGTTCTTTGCCTCCACGCTGTGCATTAAAATCGATTATTGCACAGCTAGCTGTGGATTACCCCTTACTTAACAGTTAGGTCCAGCCGCATCTGATTAGCTGAAAAGTCATGCATTTATGTTAAGTGGGTTTTAATTATGCAATTTAGTAGTTGTACTTTGTGTTTGCCATATTTGATGATGTTTTATTAACAAAGTTTAGGAGGAGAACGTTCAGATAATCAACCCAATGAGCACGAGAGGATATATATATATATATATATAGCCGACTTACCTTTGTCCCAGAACAGTTTTCCAGCATCCCTCCACCACCCCAACTCCTCACTCTCAATTATTTCCATCCCAGCCAGGGTTGGGGGGGGGGAGTACTCTGAATTCGGGCAAAATTCCGAGCTCAGAGCCCTCCCCTCGGACAGCATGGCAAATATGCATACTCTTTACTATATCTGATTATATGTAAGTGCGAACAAATGAAACACTCTTTTAAAAAGCAGAGAGGAACTTGTGGTTGAGTATATGGATGTCTCACCACTATTTTGCTGTCGCGTGGAGTGTTCTCCGGGATTGTGACCCAATATTCCGCCTGTTCCCACTGTGGGGGCTGGTTGTGTACATTGGTGATGATAACAGTGAGGTCGACCGAGCTGCTCCGACTCCCTCCGTCTGTAGCGATGATCTGCTGGCTGATCCGTGATGTCTGTCAGGATGAGAGACAGGTGATATAATACAGCCTAGGGGCTTTCAACATACACAGAAATAATACAGGTAAATAAACTGATACCGGCAAAGACAGGTGATGTTTTTTGTCAACGGGAATTCAGAGATGAGAAATCCCTGATACTTCCACCTGAAGAATTGGTCACCATTATCCATTGGATGTTTCACATCCAGAAAATCAACTACAGCTGCTAAGACTCTAGATATTTGTTTTTTTAATTTGACTTTCAAGAGGAGGGCTGGTGATATAAAATGTGTTACATTCAAATGACTCCTAATAATCAAAAAGCACTTCAAAGATTGAGTCAGCAGTAAACTTTGCTTAAAGCTACACTGTGTGATTTTTACCCCCATCTAGTGGTGAAATTGTATATGACTACCCAGTGAATATTAGTTTCTGTTCCTCTCAATTCCGAGGGCGTTTTAACTCCTACGGTGGCCGTATTATTCCAAGATTAACATGGCTTCCAGTTATCGACTTCGTCCATGACAATAATAAACAATACGTCTAAAATGAATAAAACTACAGGACAGATGTCAGGAGGTAAACGTCACCCTTGGAATCGGCTATCCCAGCATAATCAGATTAGGCTAACGTTACAATGTGTACAAAGTAAAAGCAATTAAAAATAACTAAAATTTACAGTGTCCTTTTTTTTTATATAGCTTAAAAAATTGCGCCTTTAAAACTATTCATCACCTGTGATCCGTCGCAGCACAGATTTATGTAACAAGGTAAATAAAACTTTTTCACCATTGATGCGAGGATGAAGTTATACTAGAGGTCGCTCTGGCGTTATGCACAACCATGCTATGGTTAGACAAGCAACTATAAAACTTCGAATTTACACAAATGAATTACAACAGGCTGAATTACCTGTCGAGAAGAAAGCAGGCAACCTCGGCGTCCGTTTTAAAATCTTTTCTCCTCATGAGCTCTTTCCATCTGGGAAAAGTTACTCCAATATTGACTATGGTCTTGCTGATTTGTCTGTCGCGTTGACGTTCTCTCTTTCAAATGTGAGTACGCACACACACACACACACACACACCACACTATCTTTCAAATCTGCCGGTGTCGTGCCGAATTTCGACCCCTGCCGAATTATTACCCCCCTAGTATTGGTAGGTTTAGGATTAGTTGTGGGGGAGGGGTTAGGATTAGGGGTGGGGTTAGGATTAGGCAATCAGGTACTGACTTCAACGAGGGGGGGTAATAATTTGGCAGGGGGTCGAAATTCGGCACAACACCGGCACTCGCGAGCTCGCGAGTAATCTCCCCCTCGCATTCGTCTCTGCGTCACTGAGTGTAAAGCGCGAAAGGCGAAGCTTTAATTTACTGGTATGTCCCTCTTTGGCTAAAGTAGTTTCAAGATGGAGGGGCAACATGGCGACCAGCATTCGAACCCCTCACCCGTATGTACTTTCAATGGCAGATTATAAACTTACGAGAATACTTTATTACTTGAAAGAAGTAAATATACATTAATGAGCACATATATTTTTGAAAGAACTAAGTGTTTTTTGCTAAGAATCAACTAAAAAAGTTACACAGTGTAGCTTTAACTGGCTCCAAAATTTAGCATTTTTCAGGTCAGTAAAAAGGAAAGGAAGATGCCGACAGGAAGAGACAGACGGAGAATGAGAGGAGGCAAGAATAACAGCAGGGGGGCAGTTTAAGTTGTCAATTTGAAGACAGATGAGTTTTAGTGTGGGTGACATTGTCTGCCGTTCTAAAACAGATCCACTCGGACATAAGTGATGCAAGGCAGTCAGCCTGGCTAATGAAAAACATGGACCAGACTTACATTATGCAGTCTTAATGACCTGCTCTGTGGAAATTGCATCCACATTAATTTCTGTTAAGAGCAACGACATGTTAAAAGTAGTGTTGTTCTGGACGTAAACTGTTCATTAAGTCCTCGGATGCTTTACCTGAAGACTGCCATCTTATGACTGTATAAACAGGATGCAAGATGTCACCGAAGTACGACCTGTCTTTCTGGCTGCACTTCTTTATGTGCATACAGCATTTTTTATGTCAAATCAACCTCCAACGTCTCAGAGCTTCTATATCCAGCATAGAAATGACACCCATTCGTGAGCAGAAAAGTGAAGACGATGACATTTCTGACCAGACCAAACCAACATACACAAGAAATTTTCTTCAACTATGGAAAATTTGGCTTGTAAACTTACAAAATAACTCTTAAAACACACTTTTTTATACTCTCACTAGATTAATCTAATAATATCTATAGGGGTAAAATTGTTGGTCATGCTGGAAAGGACACCATAACATTCTCTTTGTTTCACTCTTTGTTTAGATCACCATAAGTTTTACATGTACATTTTTAGATTGCTTATTTATGATTATGACTGGGTCTCAGACAAGAGTTACACAGGCATAAAGGCATGATAATAAGTTTCCATATAACGAAAAGGATAAAAAAGGTTGACAACATTTGTTAGTTTAATACAAATCAATTTCTGGGTCATAAAAGTGCCCAAAGACATTTGAAGAAACACCCAAAAATGAAGCACAAAGTATAAATGCCATTATGCAAGATGAAAATAAACGTAAATAAACAAAAAAATGATGTTTAATGACGATAAAAAAGTAGGCAAGGTTTGTTTTTTAAAATTAACTTCACTACACAAAGGAAACCATACATGTGTTTATGATTCTGATAACAGAATGCTATCCCTCCAGACAAGGTTTGTACGGATAGGATCTTTCTTGATCCCAACCAAGTTTAATATGCAAAACTCTGAGGATCTGAACAAAGAATAAAATAAGATCTGGAGGATGATGAGTGAGAATATGTGTTCTACTCTAGCATTTAAAACACACACATGCAAGTACCTGTACTACACTAAGTAAGGAGTTTTCTCAGTGTGTGTTTATGTGCACATGTACTTGTATCTTTAAACACAAGTTTGTTCATACATTTGTTCATTAATTATTTATATTGTTTATTTGTAACAATAGAAGTCTATGGCATGTACCCATTTTGAAAGCTAGTTAAAGGTGTGTGTATGTGAGTTGGTGTGTGAAATGTGCACCTGTGAGATAGGCTGGTTGACGTAGATCCATCCTGTGCTGGGGTTGATGTGAAAGTAAGCTGGGCTCTGCTGGGACAGAGAGTAGGTGATGGCCGCATTGGTGCCCTGATCGTCATCATGAGCCGCCGCTCTCAGGAAGCTAGTCCCAACCGGCGTGTCCTCTCGCAGGAAGTCTGACATGGGAAGGGTTAACACAGGCATCAACAAAAACAAATAACAACAGTCTTCAAACAAGAAATGCATGCTGCTATTAAAATCCATGTGCAGCAAAAGAGGGAGGGGGGGGGGGGGGAGAATGCGCGTCCCAGAAACATTTCAATCTTTCCCTTTAATTGTTAATGAGCTTTCTCACTAACGCTTTTAATGTGATGAAAAGGAATTCTGACATCAAACTTACTGAACTTATATTTGCAATTATAAGCAAAATCCTTCAGAAGAGCAAAACAGATTTCTCACACTTTGAGCAAGCTTTCCAGGATTGCATTCGATTTCATCTAAAATGATTAGTGATGTGTTTATACTGTGTTCAGCGCATTAAAACTCACCTTGCTGAGACTGTTATGCATCTTTAATATTGAGGTTAATGTGTATTGACTACACTCTGGAATCCTGGACTTGAGAATTTGTTAAGCTTGCAAAATCCTTACTGCCCTTAAGTGCAATGTTAAAGGTCCGTTTATAAATGTTTAAAGAGTCTACAGCTAAAACTTGAGTTGTGACTGCCATGAATGCCTTCTTGCTCTCCTTTCACTCCTTTATATATGCAAATGAGCAGAGGAACAGATCTTAAGTACTGGTAAAAGATCCTATCACTGCAGACCGTTTGGAAGATTTCATACCATAGCATATGATTATGTAACAAATATAAAAAAGTGACACTGTAAAAAACTTTTACTTATTGCATACTCTCTTGTACACTGTAGATAACATCAGCATCAATTTTATCTAGTCTTCAATATGACTGATGAACATTTTTCAGTGGTTCTTACATTGGTAGCGGCTGTTCTCGAACTTGGGGTCGTTGTCGTTCTGGTCAGCAATGAGGACAGTGATCTGACATATGCCGATGAGGGGCTCCTGTGCTTGGTCCGTAGCCGTGACTGACAGCGAATACTCTCGCTGCCTCTCTCGGTCAAAACTTACCGCTGTACTGATCACACCTATGCAACACATGCAATGCACATAGTGGCATCTCACTGGTGAATTGCTATTTTATTGATTTGACAACAAGTTTAATGCTAATACACAGCATGAATTTGTAAACCAACCAACCAACATGACAGCTCTTCGGTTCAACTGTGTGTAATCAATGATCTGGTAAAGGAGGAAGTATGCACCTGTATCAGGGTTTATAGTGAAGCCTGGTGAGGCTCCGTCCCTCTGCATTATCCCATACTTGACCTCCCCGTTGACCCCTGTGTCGGCATCGTGGGCGCGCACGCTCAGGACGGAAGTGCCTGGGGGTTGATTCTCCAGGACCAGTGCGTTCACGCTGTAGTTGTGGCACTTTGAAGAAACAAAACCAGCTTCAGACATGGATACTGCAGAATATGTACAGGTTCTTAGCAAATGCCTTGGCAAAGACCAATACCAAGGTCTCAAACAAAAACTAAATAGTACTAGATTGATGCTGGACATTTGGTTCCTCATAACAACAGAGAAAGAGCAAGGAAAAAGCAAGAATGGGAGAGCAAGACATGACGACAGAGAGAATACGAGTTGTACTTAGGATAAAGTGTTTATAAATTCCTCTTGTGAAGTCCTGTCACTCCATAATAGGAGTAAACACTTATAATGAGCCCTCAACCTCCCTCTTCCTCATCCTCCTCTTGCTTTCTCATCATGCTCCCATTACAGAACGGGCATCTGGCAGGGCCTCCTGGTGAGCGGTGCCCACGAGGGAGCGGCATGTCAACTTAAGGCGATTAATCAAGTGACTAGATCGATACTGGGGCTAAAAGCTGGAATTAGCTTCCCTCCCATCCTCTGAAGAGAATTCTCACCGCGCTTTGCACTTCACACCTCTCTCATTGTCTTTCGACACACACTCACCCTTCTGAGAGGGCTTAGGGAGGATTTCTCAGTTTAGCAAGGGAAAAGACTCAAACAGATAGTCTATTGCCGTAATCTGCTGTGATATAAGGAGCGCCGGTAACCAGCGGCTACAAAGCAGGGTGAAGGTTTGAATTCGTCTGAATGGCGAAAAGCGTGTGGGGCCAAGATGAGGGAGTGTTATTGGGTGAACCTCAAAAAGCTTTTCAAGAACATGATTGGGTCATATTGCACTTTAAAATCAAAGGTTTGTTGCATAATGGGACCATTAATATTTTTTTGTATTTTGACAAGTTCCATAACATTTCTATCCCTGAATTGTAATTACTGCAGTGAGTAATAAATCTTATTCTCATGCTGTATTGCAAAAAACATCATAGTTATATTTGTTGTATCGCTTTTAACTAATGCTAATTTTAATAAAACACTAGATTTGCAAACAGATGTAAGAAAGCAGACCAATCCAATTCAATGAAAATATAATGTTGATGGCATCGCTTCAAATTACATTTTGAATGCTGAACTTTATAGTGACTTGTATAACAGTATATATCATTGAGTCAATGAGAATTAAAAATTTGTCTTGAAAAAATGGCAATATGAAAATGTGGGGAATGGGTGCTCATTTGTCATGAAAATTATCAATCACAATACAAAAAATGTACAAAATTGGCTTCATTTTCTTTGTACACAATATTCTTATTTATTTTATTTTGGAGTGTCGCAAATGCGTTTTGTGCAATTAATTATTAGCTATGCAGAGCATATAACCATCTAAATTCAAGAGACATTTAAAAACCAAACACTCAGACTATAGAAAATGAAGACTGCTGAGGTGTTCTCATGCTAATACCAAAAAAATACCTCTAATAAAGACATAGGTTAAATAACTATCAATGTTTGAATTTAAGCAAGTTTTTGAACAATAAAGAAGTTTGGTATTGTGTTGAGCCACCTCTTGATATAAGATCAGAGTCTCTTGAAGCCAGTTGAGAACCAGTGAAAGAGAAGGAAAAGACTATGGTCAGCAGGGCAGGCACAGAGAGAAAGAGAGAGACAGTGAGAAGAAGGAACAGGGCCAGATGTTGCCCCTGGGGCTCACTTAGTGCTTCTATTTCATATGCATCCCCTGTGCCGGTGAGTAATTCCCCCTTGAAATATTCATGGGCAGCAGCAGAGGAGGTGGCGGCGGCGGCGGCAGCAGAAATAGGGCCTGTGGGGCTCACGGAGAGTGTATAGGGACACAGCTCTGCCTCCTACGCACTCACACACAGCCCTCCTGCACCACCGGCCTGCGCTGAGAAGCTCTCCCACCGGAGACCTCCAAGAGCCTTTAGATCTCCTACTGCCAGCTGTCTGCTCTTCCCACAGCTCTGCTTTCACCTGTCTCTTTCTCGCTGTGTTTCCTTTTCCACATGCTCTTAATATTTGCTCTCTTTTACTTGCTCATTTAGGGGCGAATTCACAAAATAGCTTTTTTTTAGCCAGATGAGCAACGTATTCAGGAAGAGCATTTTGAAAAGCCAATTCAGGTATCTGGTTTGTAGTCTGAGTAAAGTATGTCAGATCATGTCAGTCTGCTACATCCTCAAGTCAATACACCTTTAATTATATAGCGCTTTATATAATACAGATCGATTCAAAGCAGGAATATAACACAAAAGCAACTCTAAAAAAATCAATAGTGTCCTCATTCAGCTAAATTTGGTTTGGTTCAGTTCAGTAACTATGTAAAGTTGATCAATTATGAAATAAGTTCAATTCAGCTATAATCAGCTGTTGATTCAATTCAGTTGCCTCACACAATTCAGTGCCTTCACAATCTAGCATTCATAAACAACTGAAAATTAAGAATAGCAGGATGAAAATTGCATTCAGATATGATTTTGTGGGTGTGCCTGTGCAGTTAGTTGATTTCCATAATGTCTTTAGTGATTGGGTGATAAAACGAGCCTGAGCATGTCATCAGTAGGCGTATTTCATTGTTTATCCTCTCTATCATTTCTGTATATCAACTCCTATCCATCATTCTTTACTTCTTGTCCCCGTTGACTTAATCTCTGTCTCTAAACACTGCTATTAGTGAAGTGTTCACAGTGTCACTGGTATTAAAAGCCTAAGGCACTTGATGCTAGGCAGATTTAATGAGAGAATATATTTGAATTCTTTACTCATATCAACACCGGTTGAGTCAGACTCTTCTCCTGCACACACTTTTGTGGTCTTTCAACTTATATAGCTCTTCTCTTGTTAAAATTAGATTTTGACAAAGTTTTAAAAACATTTTTTAACCTCACCTCATCAAATACTGGCTTGTTGTTGTTGATGTCATTGATGCCAACGATGACTTGGGCGGAGCTGCTGAGGAGGAGTGGCCCGCCTGCTGCGTTGTCATCGGTCGCCGTGACGCTGAGGACATACTGAGGCCCGCGCAGTTTAGGAGGAGGACTACGGCGCAGTTTGATGATGCCTGTAAATAATTCAATAAAACACTTTAGCTCATCTCACTGCCCCAGTGAAAAATATGTGTGCTCAACCGATTGTGTTAAATGTGCACTTGTAGTGTACTTCAAATTTGAAAAGTATATATTTAAAAAAAACTGTACTTGTAAATATTAATGAAATAAAAGGACACTTAAGTGTATTTAAAGAGAGTACACTTCCATAAGTATGTTCCTTAACACACTAAAGTACACTTTTAAAAACTACACTTTGTAATGAAAAATTAACGGTTTTACTTTAAAGTACATTTTAAATCATTAAACTTTTGTCAAAGTATACCTATTTATTTTGTGTTGACTAACATACTAAAGCCCAAGTAAAAAACTTGATTATAATTTTAACCATAGTGTCTTCAATATTAATTTAGAGTAAATATATTTTAAATGCACTAAATAGCAACTTCATTACAAATGAGTAATTACAAATATCAATAGAAATGACATAAAAATATATTTTAGTTTATAATGAAGGCTTGTCGGTGCATTCAGCAGTACACTTTAACTATATTTCATAAGACAATAGAAGTAATTGTGAAATTACAAGATGTAATTAAAGGGGTCATATAATGGTACATGCACTTTTACCAGTTGATTGTACTGAACTGTGTGTTGGCAGTGCCTGTACACAACCATCATAAAATAATAAAAATCCATCCAGTGGTGTTTTTTTTAATCTTCTTATATGTTTTCCCCTGTCTCAAATCAAGCTGTTCGATTTTGTGACGTCACAAAATCGACGCCCCTCCCACGATGGTTGATTGACAGCAGCGTTTCAACACAGACCCGCCCTCGTGAGCGAGCTGTCAATCATAGCCCGCGCCGACCGCCGCGTTCATTGTTGATAGCTGGAACACTGTCTATGAGCAGAATGGCGTCTAAGCGATTGTGATGTTCTGTTCTTGGGTGTGATAACGAACACAGCATCATTTTGATGTTCCTAAATCCGTACAGCTGAAGACGCAGTGGCTGAGTTTGTTTTCGAAGGGAATATTCCCCACGATCAACGTCAATGCTTTCATGTTTGCGCGAATCATTTCACCAGACTGCTTTACAAACGAGGATCAGTAAAAAGCTGGTTATTTGCTAAGAAGCTGCTCTTGAAAAAAGGATCGGTACCAACTATTCGTGTTCCTGCTGCACCTCAAGAAGAACTGAATTGAGTGTAACGTTATATTAACCTTTATATTAATATTTATATTAATCTTTGCAAATCGCTTGCTGCACGCTTCACGATGAATGCGGCTATTTTTACACTCAGGGTACATTACGGGCATGTTTTCTATGTATGACGTTCTCAATATAATTCATAATCCCATGTTTATAATGAACAACGCGTTATGGTTATTGTGTTATTGTTAAAAACTGTACGCACAGAACGGAGGGGCGGGGTGAGCAAAGATCATTATCATTTAAAGACATGCACTTAAACGGCGTGCTGAAAACAGAGCTGTTTTTGACAAGGTAAAATGAATGTTTTCTTACAATACTAATGAGAATTTTTAATTAAAGTGTATTACAAACTTTTAATTTACACCCTAAAGAATCATATTAGCTTGTACAAAAATGGCATTATATGACTCCTTTAAGTCCTATTTTAGTGGCTCAAAAAGCACTTTAAAATTCAGCTAATTGCATTTAATATGAATTTAAACAATAATACATTTTAATCTAAAACAATTAACTAATTACAGTTAATAAAAGATGACAAAAAGTGCCAAAAAACATTACATTCAGTTCACACTGAAGTATAGTATTTTAAAGTGTATTATTTCCAAATACAGAACTCTTTTTAAAAAAGTATGTGCACTTGTTTTACACAAGGGTGTACAACCAAATAAGTCATTGTTAGGCCCGTTTATGAATACAGGCACGTATCACACAAGGTGACAACCTCTCGAATCGAAAACATTAATATCTGAAAAGAACGAAAGATAACTGCTTTTGTGAATCATGCTTTACAATATTGCAAAATGAACCCGTAATGGCTGCACATTCATAAAACTGAAAAGCAGGGGGTTGTGTGCAAAAAACATGCTCCTGCATCTTTGAAGTGACAACTCCACGCAGCTTTCTGAGTGCTAAAGCCACGGGCCATCTCTCTGCTCTGGCCTGTAATGGGTTGGGTGGTGGAACAGCCGTGCCGAGAGGCTGATAAGACAGGAGAGAGCTTTAGCATACTCCTGTTTTTCAGCTCTCAGGCATAAAATGTGCTGGTAAACAAATGAAAAGCAAACACTGCAGACAAATGTAACCTTGAAACTGAAAGCACACAGGCAGGCAGGCAGGCTTGAAAACAGACAAACATTACATTCACACACAAGTGCACACACACACAAAACAAGAGCTGTAGACCAAAAACAACACAAGGGGTGTTTTTTTTTTCCCACAAATACCACAAACGTGAGCTGAATGATGGATGAAAAGAGAGTGTTGAGCAGACAGGAAGAGGAAATTCATTTTCTTGATGGCTTCGGATGTCCTTGTTAAAGACACCATCGCCAAGGCCACAGCAACTAGTTTTGAGTTTGCATCCCACTTGACTGTACTCACCCTTCTGGTTGTCCAGCTCAAAATTGCTGTCTTCGTTACCCCCGGTGATGGCATACGTTACGCCATCACCGTCTGGGTCTTTGGCATGCACAATGGCTACTAACGTCTCAGGGCCGGCATCTTCAGAAAGGAAGGTTTTATATCTGCAGAAAGAGGGAGACAGAGAGAGAAAGACAGACAGATCAGGCTAAGAACATCACAGACCCACCATCTGCTTCCCCAACACGGCCTCTGAAGTGTATCCCAGGGCGCACACAAACAACCATGCGGTCCCTGCACTGAGAAGAACCAGAGCAAATCCTAACATAAACACACACACACACACATACACACACACACACACACATACACACACGCACACAAACACACACAAACTGCAGCTCTAATGATGATACACCACCACCAGCTCCTTTATGTGTCTCCCAAACTCTTACCAAGGGAGACGATGTACTGAAATAGAGCCTGTGTGTGTGTGTGTATGGATGGCTCGCTTGCTACACTGTGATTGTTGTCTTTCTGCTGAATCGGACCAAATGTCTAACTCTCCTTCTGGCTACATTCAATAAATACCAGAGCCGTATAGCATGACGCCCAGCTTTCATGGGACCCTCTGCTAGCTTCTGCTCTAATGAAATCCCATTGTGGAGGAGAAACAGTGTAAAACTCATATTTGTATATTCTTAGACACTCCAAGACAGTTGGAAGAGATACAGGGGAAAAAAACAAGGGAGAGAAATAAATAGAAAAGTAAAACTAAAATAGAACAGAGAGAAGTAGTGAAATATGTCAATATTTAATGTCCATTTATTCATTTATTTTATATATATTATATTTTATATCTAATTATTTGTAAAATAGATGTGAAGAAAGTGGGATAATGTACAGTCATCCGGTCATTGCAACAAAAAAAAAAGTTAGTTTGAGTTTAAATGAACTTACTATGTGAAAATAAAGAGGCTGTTGAGTGAATTGAGAGATCAACGGTCAATTATATAGGATATATAGAATAAAGTATTCCAGATAGCTTTGCAATAATGAGGTAGCAAACAAAAAGAAAAGGAAAACAGAAAGAGGAAAAGAATCATACATAGTTTGTGAAAAGACAGGGGCTTCATCGTTGACATTGGCCATGCGGATCCGGATGGAGGCTGTGCCTGTGCGAGGGGGCGTTCCCTTGTCCACGGCCACCACCGTGCACTCGTACATGTGGTTGGGTCTCTCATAGTCCAGCCTCTGACTGGGGCTCACCACTCCCTGAGATGAGATGTCAAAGTCCACGCTCTGTATGAAGTAGGAAAGTTCTGCATTCAGGCCCGTATCACAGTCCCGTGCCAGAACTAGAGAGAGAGGGGGATGAAAGAGCCATGTTATAACAGGTCACGTTGACTAAAAGCAACAGCTAGCAATAACACAGCAGTAAATTGTGGTGAAGGCAACCTTGGCGGGGATCTGTTCTGGGTCAGGCACTGAAAACAAATGTCAGTTCTCAATCATCTCTATGCTTTTCTCAGACAGTTGTGTTCTCATTAGGCCTGGAATGTTCCGGTATGGGGCTATTCACAATCAATTACAAGGTTTAATGTCACTATGACCAATGCTTGTGTGGTCTTTTGGAAGATTTTGTGTGTGTATTGGCGTGCCCTAAACATGCAATTAATCAGCCAGTTGGAAAATACTTTTTAATTAAACCTATTAAAACCTATCTATCTATCTATCTATCTATCTATCTATCTATCTATCTTGGAGGGTTTCGTGAGATTTACCTAGTCAGGACACAGTATAACACTGAAAACCATCTTGTTTGAAGTTGTTGGACTTCTTGTGCTAAGTGCTTTTTAAATTACGTACGGTGTCATATTAATAGAGCCAATATTAATTAAAACTATGTAGCGGAGGCCAATTCTATATTTGATCAATTTAAGTGCCCATCTGTCAGTGGCACGGTGAAAAGCTGCTGTTGACCGAAGCAGATCAAAAGTAAAAGTGGAGGAAGGCTTTGCTGTCATTAGGCCCACAGCCAAAGTCAGACGTCCTGTATCATTACACTGCAGGCAAGCTGTCATCACACCCAGCCAGCTAGCACACTCATTTACTACAGCCACATGACGGACTTCTAATCTCCAAGGCAAATAGCTAGCACCCACAAATGTAGCAACGTACAGCAGAAAAAAGCCGAGGACTTGTTGCGGCGGTAGGAAGCAGGTGGGTAAGGGTGGGTGTCAGCGCCTCGCACGCGTAAAAACAAGAGTCGGAGCAGTCGAGCAAGCATATAAAGTCAAAGTCATAAAGCCAGGATTCAAACAGAAGCTTCATTAAAAATACAAGCCCTAATACACTGTCTCTTAGGGCTACCTATTACCATATTTAATGCATGCGAACGAGAGACCAGGGCTAAATTAAACATACCAGTTAGGCGGCTTGGGAAAGAGAGAGAGCGAAAGAGAGAGGAAGGCTGGAAGGAAGGTGGGCTAAGGTTGGGCAAGTTTTAAGTGCGTTGCTTCGCCGTGCGCTAAATCCTCTCCGAGAAGTTTTCCATGCGATAATTGGAGCGCGTTCTGCACTTCTCTTCCTGCTAGGCCCTATTAAAAGCCGGCACCCAATTTACAGTCTAATCCCATTTTAAGGTAAACAACAATAATAATCTTCTCTCCCTTCTGCCAGGCTTTGCACAGTCGACGATTGCTCCGTGTTTTCCTTTTTTTTTTCCCGCTCACAAGAGAACACATTTGATAAGCAAATAACAGCCCCAGCTGGTGTTTGTGTGAACCTGCTGCTTTTACATGTTGAGAGCGAGAGAAAGAGAGCGAGGGAGACGAAACAAGAAGAGAAAGAAGAGAGAGAGACAGAAAAAGAAAGTTGTTTTGCGTTACCACACTAAAACAGAAGAGCCAACTGGAATCAGAGGCAGGAATCATTGTTTGCATACGGCAGAAAGCGAACAGTGCATGTTTTCACTCGGCGCAGCAATATGTAAACATAATTGAATTGCATAAATGCAGTTGGCATTCTAGATTTGTGCATCTGCCTCACAAAGCATGCTGTCTGCCAAATCTGACTCACTTCTGTTCCTTGTTGCTTTGCTTTGCTTTCTTTTCTGCTTCTTTTCATCAGAGTCGCAGGATTGTGGACAACAAAGTCTAAATTTAGGGTCGTTAATCACTAAAGATTCTGCGGAGAAGGTGAGGAGCTCTTTGAAATGGTGGACATCTCTGGGCTTCAGATCTCAGATGAGCACTGGGTGAGAAGAATCTCCCAGCCTCTGAGCACAAAGCTCATTAGCTTCTGTTCAATACTAAGAGAACCAGTAGATTGGAGACGGTTAATACAACTGGATCAGAGATGAAAAGGACACATGCATGTATTCACACATACTGTATAGTCCAACATCTATAGATTTAGTTTTACTTTTTCTACTGTGTGTTAATTTTGCTAGTTTACATTTTTATTTCACATATTTTTAATGTTGTTAACTGCTTTTGCCTGTGAGTGGTTTTAACATGTTGCTATGTGGTTGCTAAGGTGCCCATGTCAACTAAGCTCACCCAGAGGTCTCTCTGATTTTCTGATTTCTAGATATGGCTTGGGTCCATTCCTCAATGTAATTATTGAATTTTTACAAGAGACACTCAATGTTGCCCATATTGTTGGTTCCATAATGGATCCAATATCTAAATTTTTTTTATTTATTTTTTTTATTAGCATCAGTCAATACTGGATATACCTGTATATAGTATTGGATATTTAACAAGTGTTAAGACTGTCTTTGTCATCATATAATATTCACTTAAAGTTAATCTTTAGGGGAAAAAAACAACATTTCAATATAATCTTTAGCAAATCTCAAAATTAATGTTCATTTATCATACTGAATATTAAAATATTTCCTGCCTAAATTCACTTGTAGCCTTTAAAATAAATGATTTTTGTTTTATTTTAAATGTATTTATACAAAACAGTACAGAATTTTGGCTAATTTTTCTGAACGTATTAGAAAACCTAGTTGCTCAGAAAAGTAGCACACCTCTCTTTAAGAAAATTTTAGGTATCATTTAAGCATGTAGCAAAAATAGTGTTTAAAATGTTTAAATCCCAAACGTTAAATATAAGCAATAGTAATAGTATTGTCTGCCTTAACATGGGCAATTAAGGCTACAGAACATTTATTCAAACTAATTCACTCAAGTCTCTTTCTGAAACGCAACACCACGACTCATTCATGTTTTTTAAGCCACTAAAACACCTTCAATTAAAGCGATATGATCGCTAATAGGGCTAGCACAGAGAGATAAACAGGTCCCATCTTATTAATAATTGTGTTTTAGAGGAGGAGGTCACGAATGCCTCTTCTTCAGAGCTGCCTGTCTCTATCAGAAGTGATTATCTGGAGAATATGGAGGGGGTTGTACCCCCCCCCCCACCTCCCCTACCTCATCGTACCCACCCACCTCACCTATTGCTGGGTCACAGTCTCTGACCTGTGGTTATAGAGCCAACAACGTCAGCAAAGCACAAAATGGAGGATTGATGGCCTGACTAGATTGACAGAGGTAGTCAGGATGATGAGAGATTGAAGAGGAGAGGAAGACGGGGGCAGAAAAGCTCCTCTGCCTGGGAGCCACCAAGCTGGCTTTGATTACAATCCATTTACCACCCAGAAAGTGCTGCCATAATGAATTATTTCATAATTACAGGACTGAGTAGAAGAGACAGTTGCCCCCGCAGAGCAAACGGCAACAGCACCTGCCTCAAGAGCGGGACCGCCGGGGGAAAAACATGGACAGAGACAGAAAGTGAGACGGTAACAGAGATGGGAAGAGAGACAAATCGAGAAACAGACACTCACCCTGCAGTAATGATGTACCAGTTGGGGTGGTCTCAGGGACGTTGTCTCGACTGTAAATGGAGTGCATAAACTCTGGTGTGCAGTCATTCTCATCTGTGATGTGAACCACCACCTGCATAAGTAAGAAAATGAGACAGAGAGAGAGAGAGAGAGACGTTATTTATGTGGACAAGTATGGAAACATGAATGGTTAGCCCCCCGCCAAAAAAAAGCCTCCTTCCAAACATTCAAATAGCTTCCTCAAGTTATATTAAATTAATTTTAAAGCATCAAAATGCCTTGAATAGAGTTAGAATAGACCATCTATTGTATGTCTTTTAACAAAATTCTAAGAATATTAATGGATGATTTAAAATGCTTTACATTAAAGGGCACCTATTATGATTATTTTCACAAGATGTAAAATAAGTCTCTAATGTCCCCAGAGTATGTATGTGAAGTTTTAGCTCAAAATACCCAACAGATCATTTTTTACAGCATGTTTAAATTGTAATTTTTTGGGGCTCAGAAAAACGCGCTGTTTTAGTGTGTGCCCTTTAAATGCAAATTAACTGCTGCTGCACGGCACAGGGGGCGGAGCTTCACGAGCTTGCGCTCAGTCAGGACAATCTCATCTGATAATATCAGAACAGAAACTCTCAGTTGCGGCGTTCATTTCGACTCGGAGTCGGACAATAATGCCCACAGAGCCAGAGAATAAATGCTGTATGGACATAGAACAGGTATAGTTTAGTTTAATTATGGTTATAACTTATTTGTCATCTGCTTTTATCCACTAATACAAGCCTGCTGTAGCAAAACCCGTCCGAATGATGACCAAAATATACTGACGAGTTCAGTGAAGTTTATTGTACATCACACAAAAGATGAGCGTTAGTTTTACTCCAGAGAATCTCTGTAAGAGCTGAATAAACATAGTATAAGAAGTGCGCATTAAAGTCTTATCCATAAACTCTCTCTCTATCTCTCCCTTTCATTATCAACAACATACACAGCGAAGTACACAAAACACTCGTTACAACTAACAGTAAACAAATATACACACCTTTTCAGTGGGTGCTAAATAAACTGGTAAACCTTATATCCGTAAAATGACTTGAAGAGCTGTCATAAAGAGCGCGCTCGCACTTTCATTTCTTCCGTGTACAGTCACGTTAGGCCTGTCGCTCCGGAGAGTGTAAGCTTGATCACAAACAGTACAGATCCATCCTCGAGTAACAACGAGAGTAAATGAAGACTGCTATGTTCATTCTTACATCCATCAACAACACACCTCAATCGCTTAGGAGACATTCTTGTCTACAGCTGCTCAAGCGTCGAACAATGGCGGACTCTGTGTCCAGCTCACTCAGGGCGGATCTAGGCTCAAACTGAAGTGTCACTCAACAGTCGTGGGAGGGGCCTGCTCAATTCTACGTCACATTGCGCCGAATCTGAGAACAGCTCATTCTGAGAAAGTGCTTATGATTTATTGAGATTGTAAAAAAAACACTGGGTGGATTTTTATCATTCTAGGGTGGTTTTGCTCACACACTGCCAACACACATTTATGTTCAAACACCATGTAAAAGTGAATTTTGCATAATAGGTGCCCTTTAAGTTGACATAGAAATCTGTTATCTGTTCTATTGTGTTATATGCCTCAAGACTAAAATAGCTCTTGCCACAGAATCTTGTGATGACACGTTAAAAATACCAAACATTACAATACTTAACTGACAGATTAAAACAGAACAAGACAGAACATTAGCAAACCAGTTCATCACAATGGTAGATAATGATTATTTATCACACAACCTCTGCAAACATACTCAGAGTCCTTACTGACCTTCCATGCAAAATTCATATGGCTATACAAAATGATTAAAAACATGCCAATATTTGCATTATTATGAGAGTAAATGAGCTACAAATTATCACTTGATGGATTGGGTTGTACATTTTCTTTCTATTTTTATCCATCAGTAAAATATTTTCTTGTCATTGTAACCAAATGCATTTTTGGTTACAATGACAGTATATGACAGACAATTTAACTTCCAGAAAGATGGTTGACCTAAATATCTGTATAGGAGGCTATCTTTTCTACAGGGACTAAAACCCTGCATGAGTATAGACACATTTAATGTCCTGAGTCACTTGTCTTTCTGAAGGCTTTCGGTTAAGAACAGCATTAAACACGGAATAACATTAAAAGAAGAGACAGAGACAGAACAGCTGTGGCAGAAGCCACTGAATGCAAATGGCTCAACCACCCCACAAACACACATAAACCGCAGTCAAACTCAGTGTGTAGACTTTAATGTAGCAAATCTCAACTGAAGCTCAGATAATAGCTTATGGAGGCCCTGTATCTACATTCAGGCTTCTCTCTGTGCAGCGATTTTCTGAGCATTCAAACTGAATACTGGCACAGGATTTGACTTTGACCGAACAGAGGCAGAGGGAAAGCGAGGTACGTGTTCTCAGTGGGAGCGTTAGTCATGGTAAGGGAGAGTCCCGCGAAACTGCTTATCTCAGAGGAGCAGAACTGCCAAGAGGGAAAAGTTCCTTACACATAACACACACAGCACCATAGCTGACCATACAGCTCTGAAGCCGTCAGGACAGCATCTTAAAGCCCATGTAGCGCTGCATTACAGGTTTCTTTTTCCCTGCTGTCGTCCCTCGGGAATCTGCCCAACAGAGGGGAACGTTCTGTTTGTTTCATGGCTGCTAGAGGTTGAATATGGCAGTAATGAATCTGATGTCTGCTGCTGGTGGAGCATTACTGCTAATAACAGCAACAACAGGGGTCTAAAAGGGATGAAGAGTCTTAGAGCAGAGCTTCATCATTATTTATGAAATTATTTTTCACATGCTAAGAGGACAGACGCTCACTCTTCTCTTCATTTCTTTTCTTGTCTCATCTAATCTCCTCCCCTCTCGTCTCATTATTTTCTCTTCTCCTCTTGCGTCATCTCACCTTTGTCTTTAGCCTCTTCTGTTGTCATCAACTCATTTGGTCTTTTTTATCTCCATCCCTCCAGTCTCATTTCATTTTTTTGTGTTGTCTCTTTTCTTCTCACCTTGTCTTGTTTTACCTCTTCTTTTCTCTGTTGTCTAATCATTTAGAAGAAAACACTCTTTTCTTCTCACCTTAGTCATCTCCGTTCTCTCTTTTTTTCTGATAATGTTTTGTCTATTATCTTTTCTGGTCTCTTCTCCTCTCCTCTTCTCTCATTTTGATTCATCTCATTTCTGTTCTAGCTTGTCCTACTCATGGAGTCGTCTTCACAGATGGTGTAATGATTTGGCAGGGGGCAGTGACTCTGACAATTATCTAAAATGTGTTTGTGTGTGTGTGTGTGTGTGTGTGTGTGTGACTGGCGCTGGCACAGACGAAGTTACACATCACTGTGTCTCAGCCAAGTCCACCAAGAGGACTCAATTATTCTGGAGGAACTTCTGCCAAACAAAGAAGATCAACAAGGAACAACAACAGTGTGAACAACACGCACACACGGATGGATACATTTGCGCCTCTAATAACGGCAACAACAACATGATGGGTAAAATAGATCAAACATCTGTTATATTTCTTTGGATTTGTCACATCTCTTTATCTTACACATAAAGACACATGCACCACCAAGTCTCATAAGTGGCCACAGCTGTGGCGTGTTTGATGGCCTCAGTGCCACACAATCTCTAATTACTGCTTTTCTGCTGATATGTGTATGTTTGTTCCTGTTTGTGCTTGTGTGTACCTTTATGCACATGTGTGTTATTGTGTTTATCAAAGCATATGTAACTTTCTCTTCTGAAAGAACCAGATGTGTCATGAAATTGTACAAGGCCTGGATGCAAATGACTGACAGCCACACATACAGAATCATAATGTCAGGCCTAAAGGCCCTTTCACAGCAAGAACGATAACTATAAAGATAACTATATTAGCATACACACCAGCGGATGATATCATTCAGTTTATTCTAAGTGCGTGCTCGTCTGCCGCTTCGAGATCGTTACAGCAGGATGGATTCTGATTGACTGTCAATGTTTTCAGCTGGATAAAATCAGTCTGAAAGTGATTCCAATGATATAGTTTCTCTGTGCCATTATCGTTATAGCTGTGGTGTGAACTCTGCTATTTAATGTTTAGGACGATTTTTAGAACTATGTTTATCGTTATCATCATAGTAGGGGTGTAACGATTCATCAACTACATCGATGTATCGATTTATATTCTTAATGATCCAACTACATCGATCTGTGCTCGGTAAGTTATATCGATCTAGACATATATTGATCTAACATCGTTTAAAAGGTAATGAATCGATTGTATCGATACTATGAAATAACGCATTGGATTTAAGCACGTCAGACTTTATAAGGATGTTTTTTTCTTAGCACTTTTAATGATAAAGGCGTTAAACGTTACTCGATTCAGTCTGCCTATCTGTGACGTGATCGCCATGCGTGACGCGCCAGCAGGAGCGCAAAGACAACAAGCAGCGCAAAGTCTCTCACCTCAGAAAAACGGACTTTCCTGTCCTCTCAGCCGCTATACTGCAGTAGCGCGCACTCTTCAATTGCACGCGCAAATGCGGCGGCACGCACTGCAGGCTTATATCGTTTCACTAGCCTATATACAGGCTTGGGAGGGTTACTTTAAAAATGTATTCCGTTACAGTTACAAATTACTTCATAAAAAAAGTATTCAGTAACGTAATCCAAGTACTATAATATGAAAGTAATGTAACTGATTACTTTTGGATTACTTCAAGGTCACGTATATAAATAAAGTAAAAAAAAAAAAAAAAACTTTTATTTATTAAGAATTTGGCCTTAACACATTAACACAGGCCTGAATATATATTTATGTAAAGGGCTATACAGACATCTAGTGGCTAATGTATGTTATTACAGATTATTTTCTTTTATTTTTAACAAATTTTTAACTAAAAAATAAAAACACATTTAAATTTTTTTACACAATCTACATATTAGTTTATTTTAAAATAGGCCTACATGTTGACTAAAGCCGTGATCTGGGAGGGTTACTTTTTTTTGCCTGACTGAACTTGTGGCGTTGGCAGTGGGAGTTCCCCTATGTTACCTAGACATCCCGTTACGTGAGAAAAGATTAAGAAAGGACATTTTGGGTACTAAAAAAGCTACCCTCCGAATTTCTACAAAATAGCAGCGGAATTTCCATGAATTAAAAGCGATTTTACCCGCAGGCAGCGTCGTTTAGCAGCAGTAATTCAATCTGCATCTGAGGAGATTGTAGACAGCTGTTATTTGCACATGCACCAGCGCGTGGCACACGCGAGTCATTACTGGCAACAGAACCAGGAACTACTGTATAATCAAGCAGCGCTTAATATGTGTTATTATGCCAAAATAATTATTTATATAGTTTTAAATGAAACCATTGTAATCCTGAAAGTATTCCCCCTTTTTTCAAAATGTAACTATAATCTGATTACTACGTTTTTTGACGTAACTGTAACGGATTACAGTTACTGGATTTTTGTATCCTGATTACATAACGCCGTTACATGTATTCCGTTACTCCCCAACCCTGCCTATATATAAAGCACAAAATAAACTACAAGCATGCAACGTCGTTACGTTTTAAATTAGAAAAAACGTGTTGTCCAGATTCGGTATCTGCGGTCAGATGATGTTGTCAGGCTATATGTCCGTGTCATTATTCTATCATTATTTTCGTAACTTGTAACGAAATAAAGTCTCTCACCTCAGAAAAACGAAATCTCATGTCCTGTCATCGTTATACTGTGCTCGTAGCGTGCACTCTTTAATTGCACGCGCATAATTAATTGATACCTGATTCCCTTTCAAGAATTTTTGGCTAAAAAGTCACTGAATCGATTTCAAGTCACTGAATCGTTTCGGATCGTATCGTTCTAAATGAACCAATATCGTCCTTGAATCGTATCGACAACCACGAATCGCGATACGAATCGAATCGTTGTTAAAACGAATCGTTACACCGCTACTTTATAGTTATCGTCCTTGGTGTGAACAGGCCTTAAGACGTTTTATCTAATTAGGTGTGTTGGTAAATACAATGTATAAGTTGGAAAAAAAAGCAACAAAAGAACTAGTTGTGTACTTCTGACCTAAATGTACTTTTGGAGATAAAATTTGTTGAAAAATGCTTTTAAATCTGAAGAAATTATAATTAGTTTAAGAACAATAAATGTAAGAGCAATACATATCAAAAGAAAGACCATGTTTAGATAGCTAGGTAAAGGTGTGCTAACCTCTGCCATGTTGCTCAATCCTGTATCTGGTTCAGAAGCTCTGACTTGCAGGTGATGGAGATGTTGTCCACTCTCATAGTCTACAGTACGTGTCAGGCTGAGCGCGCCACTCTCCTGGTTTATGCTGAACAGGTTGCCTGGGTTTACTAGAAGCATATAGGACAGACTCTTCCTTTGGAAAGAGATAGCCTGGACCACCGCCACCCTACAGACACATACAAGAAACAGATTCAGTGCACAGGCCAGCATTTAATTCATGTACATGTACTATGAATTGTGAGGAATTTCTCCTCTAAGAAGATAGAATTTCCAACTCTGTTCCAAACACATTGTGAGCTACTAAGCAAGACAGTATTTATTTTTATAATGCTATATTTATGTATTTTATCAAAATACAAAAAAGTACTACATATTACTATATTACAATTTATAATAATGTTATATAAATATATAACAATTTTAAATTTTATATTTTAATATATTTTAAAATGTAATTTATTTCTGTGAATGTAAAAAAAGCTGAATTTTCTGCAGCCATTACTTCAGTCTTCAGTGTCACATGATCCTTCAGAGATAATATGCTGATTTGGTGCTCAAGAAACATTTCTTATTATTTCATTTCTTATTATTATGTTACAAAAAGTTGCTAAATATTTTTAAATAAACCATGACATTTCTTGGATTATTTGATCATATTTGTGTATTATAAATATTATAAAGTGTATTGTTTTATTTGAATAGCCTATATGTTAATATGGCATTCTGTTAATGTGGCCTTTTATAATTAATTAAAAGTGGTAATGAATATAAATGATTAATTATAAATATGTATTAGTAGCATAATAAATGTATTTCTAAAAACGAATAGAAAATTTTAAAGAACAGCATTTATTTGAGACAGAAATCTTTTGTAACATTATAAATGTCATTACCGTCACTTTTGGTCAATTTAATGCTTCCTTACTGAATAAAAGTATTCATTTCTTAAAATAAAAAAAACATCTTTTTTTTTTTTAGTTTAGGAACCTGCTAACATGAAACTATTGGATTTAATTCAAGTCTCATGTGCTTCACATGAGAAGTTCTTTTTGTGTGACACACAGAGATGCTGCCTTGATGTAAAACATTCCAAATTAGCCATTTAAGAATTATTTTTAAGAAATAGCCGTTTAAGTTAAAATGCTCCCTGAAGCCTCATTCACATTTTAGCCTGCATAATGTTCATTTTAAGCAGCAAGAAAACATACAAATTATTTTCAAAAGCTATGGCCATTTGCCAGTATGGCACCAAAAAACAATTGCCCATTAGCGGCCAAAATATATATAATAAAATATATAATAATATATAATAAAAACACTGTCTGTGTGAACGGGGCTTTAGAATGCAGCTGCTTTTGTAGGCAGCTGACAGCAAGGCAACTCACAAGATTTTGGAAAATGGGAAATAATGCATGTCTGAGATATGGTGATACTTTTTGGCTCTCTTCCCATGTCATCTCCCCTCCACACTCTTTAATACGTCTCTCTTTTCCTCTCTTTTTAATATGTCTCTCTTTCCACGATTAGTTGTCCTCTCCTCCTCCACACAGATCATTATGCTCTGGTCTGTGCCAGTGCCCGAAGGGGGAAATTCAGACACTGCTCTTCATGTTTATCCAGAAGTTTCTTTTAATAAATATTTGAATTTGAACACGCTTTCAAATTCAGAGCCTGGGGACAAAATGATGCATCTGTGTTCCACAACCCCTCCATTCACTCTGTCCCCCCTCTCTCAACCTCCGCTATCCCTCCAGGCGAATTGTTTCATGCAACAGATGACACATAAAGCTTCAGAGTTGGCCACATTCACACAATCCTTCTCTTACCCTCTAATGAGCAGCAAATTTTGAATCTTCTTACACGCAGATGCACACAAACACACCCACTAACACATAGTTTCCTGTACTCACGCTTGGCCCACCCCAGTGCTCTCTGGGATGTAGATGGTGTAGGTGGTGTTGGTGAACTGAGGGGGCCGGAAGCCGGCCAGTATGAACACAGAGGCGAGCGGGCCCCTCCTGCCCTGTGGGTCCACGGCCTGGACGGTCAGTGTGTACTCCTTACTGGGGGTCAGAGGTCGCCCTGTGGTCTTCACTCCTCCTGTTGTTCGGTCCACTTCAAATGAATCTTCCCCACCTGTCACAACAAAACACACCCATTTAATGGGTCTATTTAAATATCTATTTAAATAAAAATAAAATAAAACAAAATTGTATGTCTAAGGGCAAAATATTTTAATAATAAATAATAAAACAGTTTAAGTTGAAGTACTAAAATTACTAAAAGTAAAATAATAATAATAATAATAATAATAATAATAATAAATATTATTATCATTATAAAATAAAAGGTAATTCAAAATATTAATATATACTATAGTAGTAAATAAATCATAATAAAATAACACTGATTGTGGTCAACAGAAAATATATTTTAAATGTATATATATAGATTTTAGATGTAAAGATAAAAACATTTTTATCCAGTATATTACGCCATATAGGCCTATTATACGGACATGAAAATGTATTGCATAGTAGGAACAACCTGCCTAATTTTAAAATGATGACTTGTGGCATGTAGAAAAAAATCTGCATAAATCGCCTAAAAACTGTGATATGGCACTTGTTTATAAATCACATATTAAAAAGAGCAACTCTTGTAAAGTTCAGCTCAAAGTGCAAGAGGATTACAAAGTCATAAAAGCCTTGAAGTCTTTTTACACACATTAGGAGTAAGGGACCCTTCTGCCAGCTGTGGTTCAGTGCATCTGTGTGTGTATGTGTGTGAGGAGCATTATGCTCCCCTCTGTTCCTCCTTCAGGACAATAGCAAGACAAGAGCTCATTTTAACCGCTGTCCCCTTGAGCGTGTCATTATTTGGGATTGGAGGAAGAGGAAGTGGATGAAGAACACAGCTGCTGAGGCGGAGCAGATCTCCCAGCTGTTCCCGCTCTGCCTTGCCCTTCTTGCAGCTGCTTGAAGACTCATCTGCAAAAGTTCTGATTCAGAATCATGCTTGATTCTGTCTTTTAAGCTCTCTTCGAATAATGAAAACTTTAATGATAATGATGAGAAATGTATGATCTATACCCATTATCTCCACTTTGCATCTTATTCAGGCTAAGAACTGCCCACTTAGACAGGAACAGGATAGTTTCTTGTTTTACGTTTTAAGTCAAATTGGTGTAACAATTGACTATTCAGGTATACACAATTACATGCTACTAAACAAAAGGGGAAAAGAAAGTATCTACCTGACATCAATGATTTTATTGTTATTTTTGCATACAAACCGTTCAAAGGTTTGGGCTTGGTCATATTTTTTAATGTTTCTGAAAGTCTTTTATGCTCACCAAGGCTGCATTTATTTGATTGAAAATAGAATATATTTTAATAGAAAATATTCAATATTGAAAATATATAAATATTAAAAAAATGATTTATTCTTCTGATAGCAAAGCTGAATTTTCAGCAGCCATTAATACAGTCTTCAATGTCACACGATCCTTCAGAAATCTAAAGAAACTAACCTCAAACTTTTGAACAATAGTATCTGCATTTATTGCATAATGAAATATGATGAGTGTGCTGTAACTATTTTAGCTGCCTTTACACTTCTATATGAATATAGTCAAGGCTAAAGGATATTGTAAGGCACAACATACAGTAAAATGCCTGCAACCCTTTAGTTGTGAAAATATTCATAAAATAACACGGCCTTGATTTTGTTAAGGATGCAATTTTTTATTAAAATGTTATTAAGCAAACTTATTGTGAAACATAACATGGCTGAAATGTTGTGATGCATATAAGCATCCAGGACCCGAACTGTCCGTTTTATATTTTCCATCAACTTTCTGCAAAGTCAAAGTCTATAATCTATGTTTACCTGAAACATTAAGACCATTTTTCTTGCAAGCACAAGTAAATCTTTCTGCAAGTCCAAATTGTAAATTGCCTACTTGATAATGAATGACATTCAACTTAAAAACTTGGAGACAGAGCACTATAGGCAACGACACTTAAAGACAGATTTTATAAACATCTGAGTGTAATATCACCAGAGACAGAATATTTATAGCAGAGTATAAATCCTTATGGACCAGAGAAGTAATTTTGTAATGTCACAACATATCAGATGATGAATGACTAGCCATTGTGAGAGGTTATGATTTTCTGAAGATGTCCTAGAGGTACAATAAAACCAGGACAACACACCTGTCCTAGCACACACACACACACACACACATAGATCAGCATGTACACATATGTTGTATGTTTAAAGAACATTTGGTCAATTTGCTTTTGACTAATTACTGTAGATTGAATTCCACAGTGTGTCAAATTCATTTAACCTTTGTTGGTCTCTGTGCACTAAACAGGAACGAATAACTATGGAAACGGCATGGATTACATTAGTGACTTAGTGCTTTATGCTATTTCGATTACAGCAGTAACCAACTGGCTAATGAAAAAGGCATGTCATTGCCATTGTTTCAAAATAAAAGCGTGTCTATGGAGTCCATTATGATTTCATGGCAACTCCATCCCATGAAAAGAAAACTTAACAAAAAACTTTAAACATCCTGTCAGTACATTCCTAAGTCTGTGAATTTCTCTCGCAAACCTAAGCTGAGTGTGTTAGCTAAACCATTTGAGTTTCAAGCATAAACAATGCATGGGGTTAAAATTATTGATCATGTAATGCATGTCTGCATGTGAGACATCAGTCTAATTCACTTTCTATCTAAAGTGGGGCAGCGTTGTTACTGGCAGCATGATTGTATTGACAGTTTTCCGATGATTAAAGCGTCTACCCATCAAACCCACCATCAACCAATAGGAAGTGAGCTGTTCCCACTGAGCCATCGCCAGTTCGGGCCACAAGCTTGTAGACCACAGAGCCAGCACCAGTGTCAGGGCCCACAGCTGCCAGGTAGGGATAGGGGAACATGGCCCACTGCAGATCTGACAGGTTGGAGAGGGTCAGAGTCAGCCGGCACAGGTACCATTCATCCCCTAGAGAGAGAGAGAGAGAGAGAAAAAGACAAACATGTTTTGAATTATTTAAGAAATGCATCAAATACTAAAACCTCCTTTATGGCTCTTTTGCACATAACTCTTTTGCATATATGGTATATATACCATTGATATAGATATATTCTCTATATATGCTGTTTTCATAGCATTCAGTTGGCACGTTTGTTTGAAGGGCAGCATTGAGCAGGATGTGGAATCGTGTATTTTGTCAATAAAAATAAATAAAAAATTTGATCCAACTAATCGATTATCAAATAATTGTTAGTTGCAGCCCTAGATATTGTAGAAGTCTGCAATTTATTGAACGGATTTTTTTATTTTTTATGCATTACAATACAGAAAATATGACAACAATTATTGCAAGATGATAATTCAAACTCTTAAATAAACTAAATAAAAATATTTTAATTATTTGAAAATAATAATAATAATTTGGGGTGTAACGATACATTGTTATATCGAGATATAAAAATACGACGATATGTATCGTTGATGTAAACGATATGATTCGCGATATAAAGTTAATTTAGTTCCTCTAAACTAGATCCAGTATCAAAAATCTAAATTGTAAAAATAATAAATTGAGTGGTCTAATCCAAATCCAAGTCTTTTGAAGAGACACAATCAGGGTTCTAAATTAACTTTTTTGATCACCAGCCAATGTGGCTGGTAACTTTCTAAAGTTACCAGCCAATCAGAATATCCACTAGCCAATTTTTTTTTTGTTTTTTTTGAGTAGGCTATACATGTGGCAATCCTGACAATACATGACGACATTATTGTGATCAAACACTAGCCATTCACGACCCGTCACTGCCATTTGGCATTACATTTTCTTAGTTTCTCTGTCGATACCCTCCTCATCCCCTGCCTCGTTCCTCTTCTCGCCCCCAGAAGTCTGTCCCAACCACTGCCGCATTTCGTTTAATATTAACCTAGTTTACTAGCCAACTCCGTTTGTCTTATTTCTTGTGTTTTCTGTGTCCGTTCGTTTCCATGGTTTCTCGCAAACTTTAGGCTAAAGAAAACTCAGAAAAAAGTTTCTGTAATTAACAGAAGAAATACAATATAAGTTGCACTGTAGTTTCCACAAGTGTAATGCTGCCGACATTAACAGAAAAAAAATAAAATAATAAATGTTCCGTTCCGCCCCTCCGTGTTCGGCGATCAGGTTTCGTTCTCTCGCAGCCAGTAACTTCACGAGCGTGTCTTTTCCGCTCCGTTCTCTTCCTTGTGTGAGTGTGTGTGTGTGTGTCAGCGCTGCGCTCTCTGCTCAATGTTCTGCTCTGTCGTTAACGGGCCAAATGCTCGAATCATGTACCGCTCGGCGATCACGCACTGGAAAAGCGTGAAATTTAGAGGTGGATAAACGCAATTTACACACTTAGGAGGTGGGTAAATGCTATTTCCGAATTTTGGGAGGTGCGTAAACGGCGTTTACGTGCGTTTAGCCTCCACTACATCCCTGCATGTAGTGGCTCATGCATCACCGGCCAAACTGGCTAGTAAGTTTTTATTAACACCCGCCAAAATGAATTTTAACCCGCATTTGGCGGGTTGGCGGGTGTTAATTTAGAACCCTGGACACAATGGCTTTATATAATGAATAGATTTACAATGACGCACATACTGTACTAAACATGGATGTATCAAATGCTTGCGTGACGTGCGAAGACAACATAAGAATGAGTAAATACAGAATTTTAATTTTTGGATGAACTAACCATTTACAGTTTGGGAAAAGTCATTTTGACATGCGTTCCACTTCTTGCGATTAGAACTGTGATTTATTGTATTGATCATCTGAAGCACATAAGCGCTGCCAGAATGGCATTATTGTGGTTGTAGATCTTTGACGAAAACAGGTACAAAACGAAAACAGGCACAAAACACAGCATTTATTCAACTGAGATGAGCAAGAACATGAGCAACCGATCCATCCAAACATAGGCCCTAATGAGAGAAATTCAAGGCCTGTCATCTTCCCTCTCATGATACTCTTCTTGTTTTATCACTTTCATTGTTTTATTTTTGGAGGATGCTCATAACGCTGTTCATTATCTCTGTAATCTCAGCAAAAAATCCAAAACACATCTACCAGGCCAGAGTGTTGTGTTTATAGCCCCTGAAAGCACATCTTCAAATCTCAATACTAGTGAAAAGAGCAGGAGGGATAGAGAAAGCCTTCAGCCACCCTGAGTTCAGTGACGCCTCTCGGCTTCAGACTCATTCAGCCCGAGGACGCTCGGCTAAAAGAGAGAAATGACATTTCTGTAGAACACGTCATCTCTGACTTCGTCTGTATGTCCTGAGGAAGATTGCTGTCAGAGACACGATCCGCTCCCTCAGACGGCCTCGGAAGATCAGACAGAGAAAGAAAGGACTTAACAGAACAGAAATATCTTTTTTGGGGTGTTTTTGTGTTCTCTTCTCTCTGTTGTTTGCTAGTTTCCAGACTTGCACCGTGTTGTTTTGGCATTTCACGCAAAAGTGAGACAACAGTGAGAATAAGAAGAAACTTCTAAGCATCTTGTCAAGAGGGAACAGACAACCGTTACCCTCACTTCCTGTCTTTTCATAGCCACGCTTTGGAGTATGTCATAAGAGAGTGATCGAGGGAGATGCAAGGAAAAGACGAAAGACACGAGTGCTAAAGAGATACAAGGGTCGGGGTTTGGGTGTCTTGCCACTATGTTTCCCCGTCTCTTGTGTTGTCAGGATGTGAGGCGATTGTGGAGACCTTGTGCAAACGGATGGACTGGAGGTCACGTTGAACAGACAGTCAAATAGATAAAACCACATCAATGCCAGCAGAGCAAAAACACAAACCAACAAAACCCCACAGATCACTGCACATGTTAAAGTCAACAAAAAGTGACATTCTCTATGCAAATACATGTAAATCCTGTTAATGTTGCTGCTGGTGTAATCAAATTCTGTGTCTGTCCACTTGCCGCTGTGATTCACTGAGGTTTGAGGATAATACAGATAAATTATCAGTGGTCTACATGACTGAACCTAGCAAGATGTATGCTAAATACATTCATAAAGCTCCAAATAAGCTTTAGCAGCATGGCAAGAAACAGAATCATAATGTCTTACTGAATAATATTTTATTATATTTTATTATATTTTTATATTCCGGAAACTTTCGAAAGCTGACATCACGGGCATCAATCAATTTACTGAATACTTGCTGGCTAACACAGTGTCTAAACCGGACGTCCAGTGTCTAAGTCGCAACAGCCTGCAGTGGTCTACACCAGTGGTTCCCAATCCTGGTCCTGGGGACCCACAGCTCTGCACAGTTTGTATGTCTCCCTCATTTAACACACCTGATTCAGATCATCATCTCGTTAGGAAAGAGCTCTGAACTGAACTGGGTGTGTCAGATAAAGGAGACATATAAAATGTGCAGAGCTGTGGGTCCCCAGGACCAGGATTGAGAACCACTGGTCTACACTAGACGAGACAAAGCGACCATTGCAAATACATTTGTTCTTTGTATCAGAAGTAGTGTGAGTGCTTGAAGTACGTCAGAAACAGAATGGGGCATCAGTTTACAATTGGGAATTTGTCGTGTCGCACCGCATCCAGTGTAGACAGTATTTCTAATTATAATGGTTCAATTTGCGCTTGTCACATCATGTAATGATTACCTTACGATCCATCTGTTTTCAAATGCACATCATTTAAATATCACAATATTGATGTCTGTGCACAATACACAGTAGTATTTACGAGAAGCAGAGGTGCTTGCACTCCCTGGAAAACCCACACTACCAAATGTTTTGAATGCGTCATCGCTTCCCAAGAAGAGGGTGAAACTGGCGGCCTGAGTGGCTTCAACATGCTGTGTGTCAGAGATGATAACGTACACATAACGCACGAAAATATCAATTTGCTCTTCACTCGCTTAAATTGAATCAGAATGATCAGGGAAATACTTCACACTGTATGTTAAAGAGAATAAACGCCAATCCAATTGAAAAACTTTCTTCAACTTCGTTGAACATCGTTCAACATATGTTGGTTTTGACGGACATTTTTTATGCACGAACTACGCATTCTAATTTTGGCATTCTTGATTTGAACAATTTTCTATTCTTGACTGATTTTTCAAATAATTTTAGCAATAGATGAACTGTTAAATGAGTGAGCCTGAGATGAGTCCCTGTAGTCATCCAATTTGACTCCCATATGCTTATGTATATATATATTATAAACTTGACGGGTGATTTTTACAAAATGTACTTTGATCACTATCTTCTAAGTGGTTTAAAAGGTTAAGGCAATTATCAAAGTTTGATAAAATGTTGTTTAATTTTCAAATAAAAGATGAGAATTTTTTACATGATCTGTTACATTTAATTAACCCTTAGCAGATGTGTGTGTGTGTGTGTGATAAATGTTGTATGTAATGTAAAATGAGAAGACACAGACACTGTTTGTGTACATTAGAGGCACATCTTTAAGTCTTTAAAGATCCACATTCTCCACGTAGACACAGACCTTAGAAGCGACCCTTCCTACCTCACACTGTGCTCTGTGTGCAGCCCAACACTGCAGTGGCCTAAAGGTCCAACAGATGTGGATCAAAACCCAGCGGCCAACACCCACACCTGAGAAGCTAATGGGCCACAGGCTTAATCAACAAAACCTCCAGCAGAGAGAGGGCAGTCCAGGGGACACCCAAGGAACTCTGGCCAGGCTTTCAACAGAGGGATCTCTACCCTCTAACTCCTCCAAAACAGCTGTCACAGTATCACCACATCCTGAAGAAAGATAAACACCCCTCGGACAGGGAGAATGAGAGAGGGAAGAAAGTGAAGGGTAAAAAAAAAAGCCTTTTAGCTAGGATGGAAATAAGGCCAAATAGTAACGAAAGGAGGAGTTTTTTGTTTTTTTTCGTTTCATGACTGGGCATTTTGCTCTTTGTTTCAAAATAACACTATGGAATCCCAACTGGGATATCTTTCTCGCTCTGTGCATGAAACACAATGAAACAATTGCTTGATCGTTTCGGCATCGCAGTTTGCTAGTTTAGATAACGTGAGAAAAAAATCTGAGGAGAAAGCGCAAAGGCCTTTGTGCATTTGTTTATGCCTCACTAATCCAAGCTAAGCCTGGATGGCGGTGAAGCAAAGCATTGGATATAATATGCTCCATGTATAAATAGCTGGTGAATTTCATCTAAGTCCACCCAAAGCTCTGTACTAATTTGAATATCAATACAGAAGATGTCACGGATTGTTGTGTTAAAAAAAAAAGAAAAAAAAAAAAAAGAAATGGTGCGTGCAGTGTTTGTGTTGTGTTTTCGGCCTAATTTGGTATACGGTAATTTGACAACAGTATGTAACATAAGCCGATGCTGAAAATTAGATACCATTCAAAAAGACTTAAAATGGTCATCAGCTGCATTGAACATGTGCCACTTTTCTTTTTTTAGCATGTTTGTCTGCACCTAAAAAAGCAACTCAAAGGCACTAGATTATCAGAAGAATGCAATGTATTGCCTTTGAGTGGATACGGACTGCTGAATCAATGTTGATTCACCGTGAGCGCAAGACACAAATGACAGAGGAAAATTGCATTGCTTTGAGTTTGCTCTTCCATAATTAATAACAGATTAAATTTATGCTTCATTTATGTATCTGCTTTTAGTCTCAAATCTTTGGATAATAAAGCTCAGATAATTTGGTTTTGGAAGAATTTGGAAGAATGACAAAAAAAAAAAAAAAAAATCGGGAGAAGCAGAAGCAAAAGAAATTATGAAAAAACACCATCAAATTATTATATAATATTTTCAAATTATCTGAAGACTGGAATTAAAGTAATATATTAAATATTAATTTGAATTAATGAAAAAAGTAGTGGTGCATGAATTAAATGATTGAATGAGTTGTTCCTTTGAATCAGTTGATTCAGTCAGCAAAACCTGTTTGAATTCATTCACAAAATGGACTGATCCAGTTCTTGAGTTCAACTGACTGTTCAATGATCCAGTCAAAGATAACGTTGGCATAAAAAACGGCAATAGTTTTCTCTTTTTTGACATGTATCTGATTGAAATGTAGGGCGGGACTTGATTTTGTCCATGGGGAATTGATTTGTTGTGGTTTGATATTGTTGCTCATGTGAAAGATTGCCTAGCCCTCGCACTGAACAAAATCAGAGGAGAGAAGAGATGTTGGATAAACAACAAGAATTGGCCATTTTGACTTCATGGTGACTTTAAAATTTGTGCCATTGTTGGTCTGTTTGGGAAGGACTACATCAGGACCAAACCAAAGAATCTGAGAAGGCAGAAAACACCTCTCAGAAACAACCTAAAACAGATGATCTGGAATTACACACACACACACAGCATAGACTTGCAGCTGTCTTGGTGAATGACAGTGTAGGCCAAGTTGTCATGGTGACTGAGATGGTGCAGGTGTCCCCCTGAGTCAAGTCTCCGTTTTGCAGGGTTAAGTCTTTGTGACTTCCAAACAGCACGCCGGTGAGCTCGCATAATTGCTTGCCCTTGCTGGCCTGGCAGAAGCAGTTTTTGCGTTACGGTCTAAAAAGAGAGTTCTTTTCATGCTCAATTAAACAGTCAACGATGTATATCTCATTGTTGTTCTGATGACATGCTTTTTCAGGGATGTAATTAAGTTTTCAAATCAGGGCCTTTGTCTTCCTCTCTCTCTTTCTGTCACCCTCACTCATGAACCCCACACTGAAATTCCTCCGGGTGAGACGACTAAAAGAGTGAGAGAAATGCAAAAATAAAACAGATTTTTTAAAACTGAGTTCATATTGAGATTGCTGACTTTGGTACCTTGGAAAACATGAAGTTCAAACTTAGGTTTGGGAGGTTCCAAACTTAAGTTAATTTACTCCTGTGTCAATCATCAATTCAAGCATTTATAAACAGCAGTTATTGAGCCATCTCAGCGACAATTCTTCTAACATCCCTCCACCTCCATATCTCCACCTCTATTCCATTATTTCTCTTTCTATGCAATGTGAGGAGGATCGAGCCTCCTTTGAGGACAGCAAGCCAAGTTCGTTTACTATTAACTAATAAGACTTGATGGTCAGGCGAACTTGTGTACTGAGCACAATTGGAAACATTGAGATCTCTTCTAAGACTCAAAGGCTGCGTTTACACTTGGCATTAACGTGCGATCACGTGATCCAATCAAGCAGATCGGATCATAAGCCAATCAGGATACGGTGCATTTACACCTGTCCACAAGTGGCTTCTGTATCTGGATAACAGATCGGATCTCGCATTCCCACGAAAAAAAAAAGAAAAAAAAAGGGTCAATGACTCCGGTGCAAAGTCGACCTGAAGTGGTGGGTTTTCTTTTAAAAATAGTTTTCAGTTGGGGGACATTTTTCAAATCTCGCAAAATGAGGAGGATGAAGAGGCTGCAGTTACTAATAATGTGGATAGATGTCGTAATGAAAACGGTACAGAGAAACGTATGGGTCCGAGAACGTCACCAGCTGTGGTGGGAAAAATGCGCGTTCTTTACAGAAAATGAATGGCTCTGCAACTTTCGCCAAACATTTCAGTATATTTGCGATGTACTTCGCACTTGACTGTATCGCAAAACCACACAGCTACTGTACATGCAGCAATTCCCGGAGAGAGGAGGGGGAATAATGACAGTGGATGGGGTTTTGTGTAACGTCCACATGTGAATGTAAACACGATGGCTGGATTGCGTTTACATTACACTGAGAACACTGAGATCACAATGCGTCCTCGACTACCTCCAAACCTGGACATGATGATCGGATATCAGAATCGCATTTACACTTGTCATTTCAATGTGTATGTGGACAACATCCGGATACAGGTCGCATGTCAATGCCAAGTGTAAACACAGCCAAAAAGAAACATGATATTAGAGGACATTTGATCAGTGAAAAAACTCTAAGAAGCACATAAATGTCTCATTTCATCTAATCTCTAAGTTGTCTAAAACTCTTGAGATATTAAAGAGACCTCATTCATGGTGAGCAAGAGAGTGCTATCTCACACTGAGCAGGGTGAAAGGACTCTATAGCTTGATGAACCAAACACCAAAATGCGCGCGCACACACACACAAAGGGAAAGAGAGCATGGTCGTTAGTGTAGGTGTGTAAGTGTGCATACTAATCTGTAGGCAGTAATAGAGGGCAGTGTGTGACAGATAGGGCCTCATTATTGAAGTACTGTGTGTGTGTTTGTAGACTGTGGGGGCTGTTCTGACCCAGCCAAAGCACGAAAGCACAGCGCATCCTAATTAATGATCTCGCATTGTGGCCCACTTTTATTCATATCATCACCCTGACACTGTTCATAAATGCACATCACCGTATAATACACCTTCATTGATAGCAAACCATACATTTGTTCATTTTACACTACTGTTCAAAAGTTTGGGGTCAGTTTTATGATTAATTGGTTTAACAAAGCAGAATTGAAATCTTTCCAAGCACCCTCTTGGGTAAATATATATCTGTTTGGGAGTCACTGACTTATAATGTCAAAAGCATAGTAACACAAGTAATATTTTATCCACTTCTCTCTGAAACATGTTTTACAGGGAGAAATCTACCACAAAGCCACTTTGAACATTCTGCTTCTCTCCTCCGCTCTCATTTAGACACAGTTGTTGAAAAAGAAACACAATTCAGACACACGCTTCCACACATCATACACATTCACAAAGTTTCCTGCAGGTTAATTAAGCCCATTTTTCACCGCTGATGAGAGCATGTAGAGAGAGAGATGAGGGGAGGAACTAAACACATATAATTATGTTTCCTCTGTTCTGTTGATTTCAAACCGACATCTGTGTGGGATGTTCTTACACACAAACACACACACACACACACACACACACACACACACACACACACACACACACACACACACACAACAACACACACACACACACACACACACACACACACACACACACACACACACACACACACACACACACACACACACACACACACACACACACACACACACACACACACACACACACACACACACACACACACCAGTCCTTGTCTCTCACTGACGAATGCAACTGTTCTATTCTCTTCTTTGTTATATCAAAGCTTGGGCATTTTATATATTTCATACACTGTCATCTGAATGGAAGCAATACTACACCAGGGGGGAAAAGGAAAACAGACTTTCAAATAAAAGAGAGAGCGCAGTGGAACTCTTACACAGAGGAGAGAAACCACTCATATAAATGCGACAACACGACTAAGAGATAGATCCTCCATCTTAGTGATGTGTTTTCTCTTTCTCTCTCGCTACCCTTTTTTCCACTTGCTGTTTATTTCCTTTTCATTTCAGCGACTGAGATCTGGTTGAAAGCGCCGAGGCTGTTTGTGGACACACATTCTCACTCCACAGTGAAATAAAGCAGGAGTCGCCATTCAGGACAGCACAACGCTGATCTAAACCACAAATACATTCACAAACACACATGCGCTCCCCAAAACTGGTCACAAACCGTTCCTTCTTTCAATGGCAACTGAAACCATATCCTAAAAAAAAAGTCAGGTCACCTTTACTCATATAGCGCTTTATACAATACAGATGGTTTCAAAGCAGCTTTAAAGAAAAATAATGATGCCAAAGAGCTGTAAAGCAGCTCTAAAAAGAAAATAGTGTCATTGTTTAGCTGAGGTCAGTTCAGCGTTGATTCAGTTCCGTTCAATAACTGTATAAAGATCATCAAATATGAAATGAGCTCAATTGAGCTATGAAGCAGTGCAGTAGAAAACAGTGATATCATTGTCCAGCTCAGTTCCGTTATCATTCAATAGTGTCAGTACAGTGAGTCAAATCAATAATATTACTGAATATTATGTGCCACCAACTAAGTGAGCCAGTGGAACCCAAACTCATTCGGTAACAGAAATGGAGGGAAAAAAGCCTTGAGAAAACAGGCTCAGTCAGTGTGCCAGTTCTCCTCGGGCCAATAGAACCAACATGGTGTGGTTATGATTCCAGGCTGCATTACAAGTCAGATTTTGGATTAGTATCATTAAGAAAATGTCATCCAGTTCCTTCAGCTTGAAGATTGAGAAATCATTCAGCAATGAACCAATTTCATTTTCTCTATATCAAGGTTCTTCAGTTGGTTAAATGGCTCATTGGAGACAAATGGTTGACCGACTAAACTACACGCAAGTGGAGACCTAACTGAGCTGGTAGACAATCTTAGTCAAGGACCCTGACTAAAAAACTAGATCATACAAAATCACTGCCCATACGGAAATCTAATATATGTCCCTATATCCCGAGTAGTGTTGTCTATATATATATATATATATATATATATATATTTCCGTATGGGTCTAGTTATAGTTGGGGAGGGGTTTGACATGTTGGCAGGTTTGTTACTGGTGTAGCTGAGCCCATTACCGTAATCAGCCAACTAAACTATGTGTCCATATCAGACCAGCTTGGACCAGCAACCATGTTTCAAAGCACAGCTTTCAAAAAACAGACCCGGTTTTCCAATAGAGGGTTAAGTGAAGTAATGTCTAATTTCATAATCTTGTTCTGTCGATGAATAAGTGTGTCAGTAAATCAGCTGGGATTAAGACACTGTCTGACCACAGAGAAAGGGAAATAAAGAGAGATATATAGTAAAAGGCTTAGAAACATGGAAGGCAAGCACCTTTCTCTGACCACTCGTGGGCGAATCAAAGGCCAGTCAGCACAACACAGAAACTCAATTAGAGGCTCTGCATGTGTGTTCAAGGGTTACGGCTGCTGAGTCCTAAGGTGAGATAATGATGACCACGATCAGCACCAGCACACACCTCTGAAAGGAAGCCTGCCAGTGGGCACACACTCACTCTCTCACTCTCCTGGAGCCGTTATATCAAAGGACGTCTCATTACCTCTGATGTGCTCCAACTCAGACCTGGAGTCATTAAAGGGTGAGAGAACTCCTCTATGTCCCCTCGCACACACTCTGTGGTAAGTCTGGGCAGTGTAAAACCAAAAAGAGGAGGTGGTTCTTGTTGCGCCAACTGATCAGAACAGTCAAGTCTGCACTGTCCAACCTTGTCTGATATGTTCTTATGTGACACTTGCCATTCCATTTCTATTCGTTTCACTGTAGGTTAAAATAGAGGTCCTCAATTGTTTTTGGTGATGCCCTCCTTTGAAAAAAGAAAACAATAGTGCTCATTACATCTTAAAAACATTGAATAGTTGAAAAAAAAAACATTTATAATTTTTTTACAATATATCATTTTGGTAACACTTTAGTTTAGGGTCCAATTCTCACTATTAACTAGGATATTAGTACCTATAAAGCACATATTAATGTCTTATTCTGCATGACCTTATTTTACATCCCTTAATCCTACCCAATTCCTAAACTTAACAACTACCGGTAACACTTTATTTTACAGTGTCCTTGTTACATATGTTACATGTACTTACAATAGTAATAACAATAAATTATGCATAATTACATGCAACTAACCCTCAACCAAATCCTAATCCTACCCTAACCCTATAGTAAGTACATGTAGTTAATTAATATTACTCAGTACTTAAATATATAATTACACTGTAACAATGACACCTTAAAATAAAGTGTAACCCAACTACCTTACAAACTATTAATAAGCAGTAATTATGAGTTTAAAAGTTAAAAGGGTTATAACTGCATTAAAAAAATTAGTTTGGGATTTCATGTTTATTCATGTTTATATGACAAAATATAAATAGGCTAATGTTCATCAAGGCTGAATTTATTTGATCAAATGTACAGTAAAAAAAAGGAACAGAAAAACACTTATTGCAATTTAAAGGGGAACTTGGCAACTATTTCAACTTAATAAATCCGTTTAGAAATCATTTGGATGGTTAAATAACCTGTTCTGGTGAGAATGGTGACTTTCCCCGCACCCCCCAGCGTTCCCCGGCGGAAAACCAACCTTGCAACATGGGGACTAATGACCCGGTAAGTTGGAAATAGGAAGTCTCGTGAGAAGCGAGAACGAGCGAGAAACACAAACTGCTTTACGGCAATTTAATATAAACACACACGCCATGTGATACTGTGTATGATGTACTGTATTACTCACCTCGGTAGACATAGCTCCACACGATAAAGTTGGCCGGCTCCCATAATAACAAATGCACATGAGCAGCGGTAGAAAGGGGGAGGAGGGTGCCGCAAGTGAGATTTTTTTTACTACAGTGTTGTGAAATATACGGCCCACAGCTGTAGGGGGAGCTCGTTGAGAAAACACGCGACAACAAAATGGAAAATCAGCGAAGAAATGGCTAGAGTTGCCATGTTCCCCTTTAATACATTTTATTTTATTTTCCTATTTTAATACATTTTATAATGTAATTTAGTCCTGTGATGACAAATCACTCGTTTTAATATTCTGATTTGGTGCTTAAGAAATATTTCTTATTATCAATTTAGCAAAAAATTGAAACATTTTTTTTCAGGGTTCTTTGATGAATAGAAAGCTCAAAAGAACAGCATTCATTTGAAAATATGAAAAATATACAGTATATATATATTTTAAAAAACTATAAAAACTGCCTGTTCTTCAAGTTTTCACTGTTTTGTTATACTTTGTCATTAGGCTTACATTGCTAAATTATTTTCAGTGAATTTGCTGTGTTGCCAAAATACACAAAAACATTTAATTATTAAAAAATAGTATACCATGGTATACAATACATTAAAAATAAATAAACAAGCAGTGACACTGCTTTAGGGGGTTCACCCCACACTGGGTTACACCCCACAAAACCACTGGGTTAAAGCGCTACAGCAAGGGCATCTGTTTACCACAACGCACCATCAATATGTGATCAAAGGCCTGTGCCCTCCAACGAGAGATGTTTTCGTCTCAGGTTGTTCGCACACATCATCTCACACATCAATGTGTTTTATTTCCCACATGGCATGGATGTGCTCTGCAGAACTCGCCTGGATCTATGAGATACCTGATCCTGGATCCATCTTTCCACTCTCCCCTTTACTACGAGGAATTAAATCGATCGCTTGGGTTGTGAGGAATGGACAAACCCCAAGCAGCGTCTTTCACTTTGATGCTGCCGCTGAAACTTCGGTTTCATTTTGCCTCTGCAGAAACTCAATTACTTTGGTGGAGTCTGACAAGCTTTACTGAAGAGAGGACCATGGGAAACATTTTCAAATTGATGTCAGGAGAACTGCAGGCACCCCTTCCACAGTTGAGATCTGCTTGGTCTCTCCCACTCAATTAATCTGAAGTGACTTTACAGACTACGGCCTGCAAGTTCTCTGCTCCATTTGCTTTTTCTGCCCCTTCATCAGAATGGGCCGCACTGTGTTCAGAGGTGACCATGTGGGAAAAGTCATATTAAATGAGTCAATCTGTTCATTACAAAAGCTGACTCTATTCTGTCATTAATGGGGTTTAGCAAGACACATCTCTTTCCATATGTTCTCAAAGCAAGCAAGATTCCTCTGACAAGATATCCTATAGGAGAGAAAACTCTTAATAAGATCTTGTTAACATCTCAATTATTTATCTTAGACAGTGAGGAGATTAAATAAAGGGCAAATGGAGACTTCTGCTTTTCAGATATTTCTTTAAAAGAAGAAAAGACTCTAGCAATCTGACATTTCTCATGTAGAGGTTCAATAATGTCTCAAACTGTGCTCAGATTTGCCCAGACACCAAAAATCTGCAATCAAAAGATCTCAATTTGAAATCAAATATTTCACATTAAATTATTTCATGGTCAAATAATCCATACTAATCCATTCTAATTGTCAAGGAAACATCTGAGACAAAGTTGACTGAAACTAACAGTTTTAGAAGTTAAAGAGACCATAAGATCTCCTGAGTTGTGAAAGAGCGAGGTCTGAGCAGTAAACAGTACCTTTCAGATATATATATATATATATATATATATATATATATATATATATGTGTGTGTGTGTGTGTGTGTGTGTGTGTGTGTGTATTTATAGTGTATTTAATCAAAAAGCACCACACAAGCAATAAGAAATGTGACTCAGTAAGCTCCATGTGCAATAGTGAAATAGTCTCATCGGATGCTTTTAAATGCTCCAGTGGGTACGACAGTCAGTACCTACAGCTTATTCAGACAAATAAATCTGTCTGTTCTTCAGGGAGTTTAATTTCTTTGTAATGTAAGACAGGTGTGATGGAAGGAAAGGCTCAGTCCATGCGGAGTACTTAATTGTGAATGGCAAAGATAAAATGAGCGGAAGACAGAGGGTAAAAAAAGATGTTCTCGTCGAACTTAATATTCTAAACTGCATGTAATAATACAGCTGTTTTTAAGCCCTATAAACCACCTCAAAGAAAGATATAAGAAAAATGGAGACAGAGACTGTGTAGACTCAAGAAGTTAGCATATAGTACTTCCCATTTTCCACATTACACCCTCAGGACACACTCAATAATTCACCAGTCCTCACATTTACAATAACGGGTCCCTGAATAAGACTATTTTCTATGTGGTTTTCATCATCAAGCAAATGTCTCAGATCCACATTTCATAAGCTCTGTGGAAATCGACCAATCTAAAACATGGAAACTGTCAGTTAAATAATGAATATCTGAGAACTTTTGTTCAGCATTAAAAAATAAAGCTCTAAAAAATTGATGCGAGGGCTCATATCATATTTATGATTTATGCCAGGAAATTTCTTTAAAAAAGCCACAATCAGAGGTTCTGTGCTGCAGTGTGTGTGTGGTTTCATTACGTCAATATCATGAAGCTTGAAGAAAGGGGAGCTTTTGTACAGGATGGGAACTGGATCTTCTCAGGCTTGGACTAAATGGACAATGAGGAACTCTCTGAACATCCCGTGGATTATGGTCTTTATTGCTCAACTACTGACACATTTCTAAATGCAAAAACTGAGTATGCATAAATATTAATAAGTATTATTTATACTTTTCATTTTATGTTCAATAACCGATAAATGTCAGATATTACAATTTTATGTAAATAAAACATTAAACGGTTTAAAGTGACTTTAGCCATCAAAAATTATAATGTACAGTGTTAAAAATGGATATTCATTTTGAAATTTGCTTAGGATTACATTTAATAGTGTTATTAAATTAGTGTTTTTTCAGATGAACTTAAAGTGAGTAAGAAAATTAAGATTTTTTTCTAATGTATTGAATTAAAAAAACAATATTAATGGATGGGGGGGGGAAAAAAAAACTCTAACATCGGCCGATAATAATTAATATGGTACTGATATATTATGCATCCTTGGCAACCACATGGAAAGCATCTGTAGTTAGAAGCGGTTGCATTTACATTACTTGTGTAGAGTATGCAAGTCTTCAAACTAACGTCTCTGTCTGTCTCTCCATCTGTCCGTTAACCTCTCACTATATTTGTGAGCAAACATTCATTAAACTTCCAGCAGGGCTGTCGACCATTAGGCTCGGTCTCAGGATAAAGCTTGTTAACGGCTCCACGTTCTGCTGTGTTAAACACAGGCCACGCACAAAGCATTCTGCGCAAGCACATGCAAATGCATGTTAAGTCATGCAAATGAGGAGCATAATTGCTGTTCTTTGTTTGAAATGTGCATTTCAGGGCTCAACGTTTCCACAGAAAACAACAGAAGAGAGAGAGAGAGACTGAATAAGAGAGTGAGAAAGAGATTTGCTCTTCATTATTCATTAGCGAATCATATGTCTGGCTAGATTTATGATGCTGCAACATGAGAACAAACAAAGTGGATCCTTTCGTCACTCATGCACAGCGCACTACAAAAAAGAAAAAAAAAATGATGGAAAACATGTAAAGTGCAGGATTTGTGCCAAAACATCATTCCAATTTAACGATAGCAATTATACACACAGATAATGACCCAAAGCCCTCAGAAACCCAAGGAGGGCTTGTGTGCTCTTAAGAAAGCTCATTTCCTCAAGGCTGAATGTGCTTGTATTTGTCTTTAACCCCTGTTGAGGCTACACTCTCTCTTTTGAATGGAGAAGTGCCATGCTGGAATGAGTCAGCGTACGTTGGTCTGGTTGAGCTTAGTGGCAAATCCTAACAAAACTTCCAGCCATTCATTCAGCCCCCGGAGTCCCCGCAGGGAAATCGCGGAGCTCCACCGCCAACATTCCCATGTCCCATTCAGGTGAAATACTCCCCTCCGTGTCTAGATTTTCCACTCAAGTGATTCTGTGAAGAAGTGGCACACCGAGCTGGATGGGACCTTGGCACACCCGCTGGGATAGTCTACAAAAAGCAGACGCACACATGGGCACATGAATGCCAATGTTTTCAAACACTGGAAGACGAAGAGAAAGCAGATCTGCTCGCATTTGGAAGAGATGAAAGGTACCTACAGCTGCGCCGCAAATTAGGTTCGGGGTTGCCCCTTCTGACTGTCTGATGGAGGATTTGCCCATGTACCAAAACAAACACATGTAACCCAACCAGTGCTGTTATTGTTAATTAAAACTACTAAAATTATTTTCGATAATTAGGAAGCTAAAATAAAATAAAATATGAATATTAGATGAAAAACATATACTTCAATAAATTTAACAAAAACTAGAAGTGTTGCCTTGGCAGCTAACTGAAATTTTAAATACTAAAATGACTACCCTAAAACTGAAATCAAAATTATAATTTCGATATTTGAAATAAAGCTGAAACAAATTAAGATAAAATATAAATATAAGATGAAAAACTTAAACTTAAACTTAAACAACATTACATTTCTAGTTTTTGTTTAAGTTTAAAAAAAAGACTTGAAGTTGAAGTACTAAACTTTTAAATAAAAATAAATTAGCTATACAGAAATATAAAAACTGACAAAAGCGCATAACAAGAATACAAAAATTAAAAAGAATATTTTTTTATTTCAAAATATTAATAAACATTGATAATGCTAAAATTAGACAGTACCCTACCCCCCACCCCCAACTTAACTAAACACACACAACGCGGCTCAATCTGCATCCCTGAAGAGCAAAGACATGGCTCTGTGATCAAAGCAGAAGATTTGTCTTTTTGTTTGCATAAATGGCTACCAAAATCGGCTAAATAAAGAGCGCTAAGCCGGCCGTGGATTTAGGAAGGTTTGCGATTTCAAAAAGCGGACAACTTGCGAAGAGAAGCCAAACAATGACTGTGAGAATCGATAAATCTGGTCTAATCTCACTGAGCAGCCACAATGGCTTCCTTTCCTACAGGAGAACAGAATCATGGGAAAGTCGTCCAAGTCTACCTCAAATTTCTGAGTTGGTTTTTATTCTCTCTCCCTTGTTTCATTCTTTTATAAGTGCATGAAGTGTGACTTCAAGACTTCAGGGCCTGTGGAGACCGAGGATTAGATTCTGGTGTTGAGTTCACACACTGGGATCTGAGGTATGATTAAGGAAGCCTCCATCTCTGCCCCCGTCACCTCTTCTCTGTTCCCTATGACTCCCTTTCTTCTCTCTCTCTCTCTCTCTCTCCCATGGTCCTTTCAGCACTCACTTCTTTTTTACATTCCTCGTACTTTGGCTCCGAGATATCTGACAAAGACTGCAGAGGTTTATGAAATTTAAGTCGTTGTGAGGCTCTAATCGAAAGCCTGAGTCTCCCTCCGCTTGTTTAAAGGATCTCACTGCTGGAAGGCAGCTAGATAAGAAGCAACCACTCAAACCAGCTCTCAATCGGATTTCCAGTGATAAAGTTGTTTACTTCACTCCTCTGCTCTTTTCTCCTCTCACGCTCTGACTGAAGCTGTCTAGCTTCTGAGATGCTACGGGGAAACAGAGGCAGACGAAGTTTCGCTTAAAACAAAGACTTCAGAAAGTTGTCCACAGGCTAGACGTTTGTCTGAAATGATAGATGGTGCAGAAAAGTTTCTCTCGAGAGGACAGTTTGATACTGGAGGTCCTCGTGTGGACGTGTAGAAGAGAAAAGGGAGGAAAGGAAAGATGTACCAGCGTTGGTCTCACACGTTTTCATCAGCTCTCCCTCATTTTCAAACCTGTCCATTTCTACTCAGTGACAAGACCAAAAAGACAACATGATATCAAATTTGACTATTTACTGGACTATCCTTATAAACATCTTTGTTTGTCTTTGCTGATGTAACTAAGCCTGTCATTTCACACTTAGTATTCTGTTTTAACATGAAGTATGAAACACAACGGAAGTTTAATGCATTACAAATCCAGTTTCTGATCAGTAAAATGATTTTTCGCATTTTGTCTGTTTATTTTTAAGCACCTAACCACATAAAATATGCCAATACACATTCTGACTAACGCAAGTTGTAATTAAACCTTTGTATTCTATGCAATGTTCCAACACCTAGAGTCATTTGCAGTGTGTCGGTTACATAAACGTGGGTGATGAGCCAAATTACAGTGTGTAATCTAACTAGAACCTGCTGCCATGTCGTGAGCTCTATCTCATCCAGCTCATAAGCTCATGACTGTGACTCAGCGAGTGCACATACACACACTTTCATGCACACATACACACAAAAAACAGCACAGAATACAATGTCAGGTCTTGAAATGAAACATGATCATCTTCAACGGCACTTTTGGTCCTCTCTTTAATAATATAATATAATATAATATAATATAATATAATATAATATAATATAATATAATATAATATAATATAATATAATATAATCTCTTAAAATGCACTTTTCAAGCTAACAAATTTGTCCAACATTAATGTTCAAAAGTGGACATGCATTACAGGAGAATACTGTCCTTTTTGTCGAAAGTCATGGACATTATCATCATATCTAAAATATTGTGTTTGATAGAGGGTTATGTCGTGGAAAAAAAGATGATGAGGATGATGATTGAAATTACATTTTGAACATTTTTGTAATAAGGTAGGGCTAATTTCATTCTAGTATTTTATGTATCCTAAATACACGCATGTATGTAAATGTTCACAGTTTTGTATAATATAATAAAAGTTTGAAAAATATTATTTAATTGTGTATATCTAAGATCAATTAAATGCAATTAGCCTTAGCAAGACAAAAGTTGGCCATTTTATTCCAAAAAGTTTAAAATCTAAACAATGTGCAAGACAGTTGCAATGTGACCTTCAAATAAACTAAGAAGAAAAAAAGAATTCTATTAGCTTAAATAAAAATCAATCCCTGGGACATAAAAGTGCCCGGAGTTGAAGAAACACCCATTTAAAAAATATTTATGAATCTTTCCAGAAGCAAGGATAGAGCGTTTTGCTATGCACTATTTGAGCAGGACATCAATGGGAGGAAGTAGATGAAGAAAGAGAGGAAGTGTGAAGACTGAGGAAGTGTGTTTGTGTCAATAATGAGAAGCAGAGAGACAGCAATTATGCTAATGAAGCTTCCTCCTGGAACTGACCACTTGCTGCATTAACGACAACATTACTAATGGGCAACATTAATAAGATTCTATCCTACTGGGATCCAGGGTAAATATCTCAATCCCTGTGTGAATGGACATAAGTAGGGACAAAGTCACACATTCGTGTGGAGCTCATGAATCATGTAGAGGAGTGCTATCGCTCCACAGCATCTTTTTTTTTAATGTCCGTGTGCTTGCAGGCAAGTCGCCTTGAATAATGTCTCTACCTATAGTCAACCTTAAACCCATTTGTCTATATTTGAATCTCATTCCCTCTTCTCTTTTCCTCAAGGCACTGTTGTACAGTCCATTCAATGGTTACAATTAAAATATAAAAAACGTATGCTTTCCAGAATGTATTCTCATAAACATTTGTAAAAATACTTTCTTTCTTTTTTTCACCGCCCTAATGGTCTGCATCCAAGTACACTATAATACCAGATGTTGAGTGAACATCGATCTCTCATGGCCTTGTCTTCATTCACATCAAATCAAATGGTGTCTACTCTGAAAAAGGTCTATTATCTCAAATATTGATGTCTAAATGTGCTTGATTAAATTAATCTACTAACGTATTCAACAGAAGCTGACGGCTTTCAAAAGCATTCTAGTAACAATGAGGAAATAAAAAAAGAGAAAAGGATGGGAGAGAAAGAGAATGGGAGAGAGAAACAGAGACTAATGCTCTAGAAGAGGTCTCCAGGTCCCTGCAATGAGACCATTAAAAGCTCTCTAAAGTTTTATAATTTGTCCTATTAATATTAAACACCTCCATCAAGGACGTAAGAAACTTAACAAAAAGCAACGTGAAGATTAAATGAACCTTCCCTCACAACCTCCCTGCAAAACTTCACCATAAAATCCCTTTAAATTTAGGGCCGTCAATCGATTAAAAATTTAAATCAAATAATTTCATGATGTTTTTATTCAAATTAAATCACAATTAATTAAATACAATACCAGGGAAGGAAGGAAGGAAGGAAGGAAGGAAGGAAGGAAGGAAGGAAGGAAGGAAGGAAGGAAGGAAGGAAGGAAGGAAGGAAGGAAGGAAGGAAGGAAGGAAGGAAGGAAGGAAGGAAGGAAGGAAGGAAGGAAGGAAGGAAGGAAGGAAGGAAGGAAGGAAGGAATGAATGAATGAATGAATGAATGAATGAATGAATGACAAGACCTGGCTCAATGTTAAACACCTGCACTACATCCTCCTGCAAAGAGAATATATTTGCATAAAAAATACATACATAGACATCCTTGCAAAATCCTCATTAAAAGCATGTGAATATTAACATATGTCTGGTTCTCCTTCATGGCTAAATTGTTTGCTCACAAAAAAAATTCAAAAGCTAATAGCAAATTGAACTGCTCAGTATTGCACACCTGCTCTATTCCTCCAGAATGGTGAATATATTTGCCTATCGTTTTAAGAATAAATGTATTAGGCCTTTAACTTTTGCCAGAAAAAACTCGCAGACGGCACACTTCATTTAACATGTATTAAAGGGGGGAGAGAGAGCAGCGTGTTATTTATCTTCATTCTACAGAGAGCGGGATTAGTCAGGATTGATGTGCGTTTGCCTTCGGGAGCACTGGCAGCACAACAAGCTTTGAATAATAGCAAAAACCAGCAGGAAGAGCGAGTGATTCACCAGCGAGTGGAGACCATGTGCTGAGGAGGGAGGGGGGATGTTTCTTTACGAAGCGGGATGCATCAAACTAAGGGGGAAGCTTTCACTTCAGCCCAAGGTCTGGGCCTGGGCCTGAGGAGGATTTCAGAAGGAGCCACTGGGCTTGCATCAGCCGCTTCGCCCCACGGACCAGCTCTGAAGAGCTAATTCTCCTCGACTCGGTCTCTTCCTTGCTCTGCTTATTTGTCACACAGTATGGTGATTGGCAAGTGTGCTCTGCACCCCATCTGCTTTTGTTTCCTTTCATTAAACACACTCATCCTGCTTTTGCAGAGGCTAGTGGATTCAATAATGAATACGCCAAGTGTTTCTCTAGCATGATTGCAGGAGGGATCAATAGCGTTTCAGACATATAAAGTGGAGGGAAATTACAACCTTCTTTCCAGTCCCAAGTAACATCACCAATCAAGCTCCACAAACCTCACCATTTCCATCAAGGATATTTACCTGATTATGCTATGCTAACACGTATCATCATACTTTGAATCTCTAGTGCTAACTTCTTCTAAGTTCTCCAAAGCCATCTCACTCACTTTTTACACACTACACGCAACCACTTTGTAAATACCTTCTTTAAAAATATATACTACCATTCAAAAGTTTGGGGTCTGAAAGATTTTTTTTTAAAAACTTACAAAAGTATACATGTTCATATATGCATAAAATCACTGACATGAAAGGCAGGTTTAGCATGCTAAAAAACGTTCTATATCATTTTGCTGGCTTTCCACAATCCTGTTATAGACCTCTCTGATGACTACAATTGCTTTTGTTTCCTCTAATGCAGCTATCTGTCTCATTCTATGTTCTACCAATTAAAGCAGAGGCCCTTTGATCCGGCCATTACCGTGTGAAACAATTAGTCAGCACCTAGAAACAATTCAGGTGAGGATTGATCTGCCAGGCACAGCTACAATGTAGAAACAAGGTCTTTAATTCTTTTAATTAAACCGAGGGCAAAACCTTTTTGGTGTTCTCATTATCGATATTGTGAAGAGTGCCGGTACTGGAACAGGGCTAAGTGAGGTTGACTCTAAACACCATCAGCATATTCCCTCACTGACACTGAGGTTATATACAGGTAATGACCCGGAGGAGACACCAGAAATTAACCAAGGAGAGAGGGAGATAGAGCTGGAGAAACTCACTGATAGCAGCATGCCCTGCTACCCTGCATGAGTGCCTCCTGAAAAACAAACAAGCTTAGCAGATTCAGCTGATAATGAGCTTAAATATCCTGTTAAACCATCTTTTTATCAGTATATTGCAAGTTTTGGACAATTTCATGCTTCTTTTGGCTGGTCACCTCACAGCTGACCTACCTGCAACATTAACACAACATGATTAGGTAGCTGTGCCAGTCTAGTTAAGAGTTTAAGCTGGTCCATACTATTTTAAGCATTATTTGTCAGCATGGACATAATCTTGACAACCAACAGAGGTCAATGCAAATACTTTAAACCATGCTAAACCCATGGTTATTCTCAAGAGGCATTCAATATGAGCAATTTTCAGTATCAAACAAATGAAAGTTTTTCATTTTCAATGAGAGTTTGATGCAGCATGAGGGATTGAAGCAGCAAACAGGATGCAAAACTGCAATTGGGATTTGAATGTATGGAAGCAGAATTAAAATTGAACAAAATTCAGGGATGGACAGACAGACAGACAGATAGATAGAAATCTTTGAATTGCAATTCAGTAACTTCCTCTTCCTGTTGATATAATTCAAATTCAAATTCAGTACCCAGTGAAATCCAGTCATTTCAATAGAAATCCAGGTGACAGCAAAAGATTTCCACACACCGATTTCACAAACTCTTCACACGAATTTGCTACATTGACCAACAGAAAGTTTTCTGGTTTGAGAAAGGTGACTTTTTCTTGGTTTGAAGGTGACTTCTGTGTGGGCTGTGCTTCACACATCTCTACACTACTGACAATGGACCTTTTTTGTTCATAAAATGTTGCTAACGTGACCACACCTTTACAGTAATACACTGCAACTGCATACACCCAAGATGTCACAAATTTTGACATGACTATATTGGAATCCAACTGTGGGATTCCCATGGTACCACAATCATCCCCTCGTCTTGTCTTCAGCCTCACAGGGCATCAAGGGGCAGCAATGGACACAGAGGATTGTCATGGTGCATTAGCATTCGTCTACTGGCCTCCTGGCCTGGATTCGCCCCACTTCAGGAAGGTGAGGTGCTTTTATGCTGCTCCTGTCAGTCAGTGGAGCCTCTCTGTCCAGTTCAGCCACAGCAGATCTCTCATCTCCTAGTCATGGATATTAACCTCCAGCTTCACGCCTGTTTCTCACCATAAAGAGTGAGTGACGTCCTGGGGCCAGAGGCTTTCAGTGCCTGGGCTCAGACAGTCAGAACAATGATGCAGTGCAGAAAGAAGAAAAAAGAAAAGAGGAAGCATAATGGAAGTGCCTGAGAAGTTATGAGCAGTTTGACAGATATGAGATGGACAGAAAGAGCTTAAGTCTGTTGCATCTGAAAACAGACATCATCTGCTTTATTTAATTTATCGAAAGCAGAACAGGAAAGCGTGTTTTCAAATGACCCTACATGTTATTGGCATATGTGTAATCCTGAAAGAAAAACACTTTCGGTCCATCTGCTGTGAATCCAGACCAGCTGTGTGGCACGCTGATGGGCAAGAGATTTTAAAGCAAATCCCAGAGGTGCCAGCCTCACCCTGGCAAACCGGATTACAGAGATTTGATTGGATTTGCCCTCATCCTGTTGAAACACCATTAATGCAACTCCAAATTTAATTCACCCCCTCTCAAATTAGACAAGGTTTTCATCTAAAGCCTTCCTGCTTCCTAAAAAGCCAAAACTGGATATCCAAACAACAAACTGCAGCATTTCTTGCGAGAATATATTAAAATGATTATCTCACTATGTGCTTTTCTCCTACTTTGACAGTTTGTTTACAGATATTCCACTGCTCGATATTATTTGGTTCCACACGCATCAATGTCTGAAGCAGACAAGAATAGATTGGAATCATCTGTCCCGAATACATTTTGCAATAACAGCTCTCACTGACGTCTTTTTTTCCTTCTCTCGGCTGAGTGTTAGCTAAAAAAATCAATTTAACAAAATCAATTTAACAGTCACTTGAAAGAATATTTTATCTAATTTAAAGCAGATTGCAGGCCCAAGCTTGTCTGTGCTTATTGATCTGAGGAAAACGTGAAAATACACAGAACGTGACGTCTGCTGCGCTAATGCATTCACACGGCTTTCCTTTTAAGTATACTTCACAAAGTGTGTTTACATTACCTTGAAGGTGGTGCTGCATTTATTCATAGTGGCTAATTTAAATACCCCTATTCCTTTTAAAAATGAGAGAAATTAAGCTATTTAGTCTGAAGATTCTATAAAATGTCAATTAAAAAAGTCACTTTAGCAACTTTACAACAGTGCTGCTTATGAATGATGTTATTTTTTAACATCCCAATAGGAAATGGTCATCAGCATTCACACATTATGTATACACACAACATCAAGTGTTTAAGGAGAGAGAGAAGGATGGAAGTAAGGAGGGACAATAGGAGAGCGAATACCAGGACCAGAGCCCATAATGAGACATGGCCGTTAACCTGATTACTGTTATCTGCAATAAGACTAATTATTTCCTCTACCTCTTAAAACATACTGAGTTAATCCTGTTACAAGGCCTGGTATTTTGGGTCTCTGCTTAATTGGCACTGGAAGGGGGTTGTATGTGTCACCAAACAGCAGCTGTAATTATTTGGGACAGTATTTATTTATTTATTTTCCCCCCTGGAGCAGATAGCGGAAGAGCGTAAGCTGCTTTCCTCCCTAATTTTCTGTATTAAATCAATTAAACATGCAATCATAAATCCTTGTGTTTCAATGACACATGCTGCTGTGGATAACAGGGGCTGCTGACTCGTGCTGGACATGTTTTTAGAGAAGAGAGAGACTAGATTCTGTTTGCTTGGGGGTTTTGGCTTTTTTTGGCACTATGATTGAATTCAAGCTTAGATGGTTTACCAAATAGACTGATTCTCACTCTCTCTCTCTCTCTCTCTCTCAAGCTTTTCCACAATGATGGTGTGAGGGGTGAACAAAAGAAAGACAAGAAGCTCCACATAGACAACATCCTAACTGAAACAGAACCTCAATCTCATCTGAAAGCCTTCATAAGCAGCAACCTCATGTGCAAAACATAGCAAGTCTTGACTCGCAATTGCTTTTCTATAAGCATAACAACGATGTTATCGTATCATAAGCTTAAAACTACACTGCACTGATCAATATTGAATAGAATAGTATAAGATTTAAATGTTTTAAAAATATCTTAACTAAAAGCTTTCACTATTTAATTGAAATGTAAGCATACTTTTATATATTTTTCATATTATAAATATATTCATGTATTATAAATTTCTCATGACACGGCATATTGAATTTCTCACTGAGTTTGTCACAAAGAATTCTGGGATTGTGTGAAGAATACAAGTTGTGAGTAGATGACAAGAAACACTTAGGAAATTTGACATGACCTCCAGTGTGACATGATATACATAACCTAAAACTATTTTAGAAATAATTTTTTACAACACTTCTATGAGATAACAAAATGGAATACTGTGTCACACAGCAGGACAAAGGTAAAAAGTGATTAAAAATGGTGAAATACTGACCACTTACCATATACTTTCCCTAATACATTACATTCAAATACATTTTTACCTAAAATATCAATGTTGATGTTAATGGACGCAAAATGTGTCAATTACAGTGCATTTGCAATCAAATTCAGCCAAACCAGTTTTCGTAAAAGGCACAATAATGTGGAATAATAGCTTACTTTATGATGCTTCAAAATGCTGTCTAGGTATGTAGCTTGCCAGGTTTTGGAACAGACCCAGATAGAGTGATTTGGAAGGCTTGGTTGTTTTCCCAACTCTCTCTTACTGACAGCAGTGGCAGTCGCATATCATTTTAATGAACCCCTCTGTTCTTCTCAGAGGGTCAGTCAACTACACTACTGCACCTCACACTACAGCACACCTGGCTTTAACTTCCGGGCACACACACACAAATGCATTTTACCCAACTGACTGCCCTTTACCCCAAGGGCATGAACACGGCTTGATCTCGTACCCTTTCTTCTCTGGCTGGGCTCAAATAACAAACACAGATTTGAATGGCTTTTGATAATTAAAGCGGGGCTCTCTAATAAAGTTCACATGGCAGTTAATGTCCCCTCAGCGGGATGCAGGCGACGACCGTCTGTCCGCTCTTCTGATGTGTGCACGTGTGTATGTGTAAGAGGATTGTATCACAAACTCTGTGGCTCTGTGGACATTAGTTTGACTCTCAGATGTTAAAACAGAAGCCCAGCTGCATATCAGAGACATGAGCTAGAGAGGAAGGTCAGCAAAACATGTCAGAGCTGTGCAACTTCAGATGGATCAGTTTCAAGTTTTATTTCATTCATTTACTGTGCTTCTGTTGCGTGTTATGGGGATTTTTGATTGACTTGTGTCCTGAATCTGTCTGGTGAAGATAGATGGCTGATCCTCCTGTATATCAGGATTCTAAACACATATTTGCATTGTCTTTCTCTCTCGGTCTCCTTCTCTTCTCCATGCTCTGGTTTAAGCAGAATGCTGCAGGGTTTTGTGTGTGTTCTGTGTTCAAACTGAGGTTTCAGCTTAAAGGACAATTCCGGTATTTAACACTTTGAGTCTATTTTGTAGTTTGTTTTGGATGAACAAGAGTGGTGGACAAAGAAATTTTGACAATGGTTCCTGTCTCGACTTTTTGACTATTTTAGAACACCACTAACCACTCGGTGACTTGCACAGTTTTGAAAACGAACGTTAAGGGTTGTTTTAAGGGCATGTTTGTGCATGGCCATAGACTCCCATAAGCGGTCATGGGCAATTCTAAAATAGTCAAAAAGTCGAGACTGGAACCATTGTCAAAATTTCTTTGTCCACCACTCTTGTTCATCCAAAACAAACTACAAAATAGACTCAAAGTGTTAAATACCGGAATTGTCCTTTAAGTAAACCTCTCTAACAGGCCAGATCAGTCTGAAGGAATGGGGTTGAATGCTGAAGTGTGTAATCTTTTCGAAGTTAAAAATACTTTCTTATATTCTAGCTTAATTCACAAAGGCAACTATAAAGTAAGTATCTGAAGGGTTACACTGTGGCTCTATATCAAAAAATGTATCTGAGCAACCCAACCAGACTGACACAGCTACAGTGGCATGGGTCTACATTGGCATGATTTTCTAAAAAATAAATGAATACATTCATTCAGCAAAAATCATTAAGTTGAATTGATTTATATTTTAAAATATATAAAGTGAAAACAGTTATTTTCACAATATTACTATTTTTGATCAAATAAATGCAGTCTTGTTGTGCATAAAATACTTATTTCAACATTCATTTTCTCCATTGAGCAATAAATTAGCATTACGAAAGTGAATGTCTACAACTTTGGAAGAATGTAAACTATTCATTAATTATTAATTAACAATTTGTTTATGTAGGGTAAATGTAAAAAAAAAAAAAAAAGTATGATATAACACAAAACTCAAACAAAAAAAATGTGTGTGTGTGTTAATTCTCTCATGTTTTCATTGTCAAAACAGCAAAAAAAAAAATCGATTCTGAGAATCTGATTGGGTGAGACAAGAGCCACATCATAGCCAGAGGACATTTGACCTCTATCACTCTCTGTCTCTTTCTTTCTTTTTCACTTCATGCTCCAACGTGTGTCCATGCCCTGCAGTGCATCATGGGAAGTGGCAGAAACAGCACAGAATCTGAAAGAGCCTGTTAGCCCTTTACGAGTGTGTGTGTGTAAATAGGAGAGCTGAAAGTGTGTTTCTTCAAGGTCTGCATCAGTGTGTGCAAGTCTCTTTGGGCATCACGACAGCCACGCCAGTTGGCCTCAAGTTCAGAGCGGATGGAAGGCTCTAGACGCCTCTACACTGAGAGATAAGCCACAGCTCGAGGAAAAGAGAGAACGGGACCGCCATCACCCCCTAAAGCCACAAACACATACTTCAACCATGTATTTTGCTTTCCTGCCTTCAGACATCAACAAAACATACACACACTAAAAACTTGGCAAAGAGTTGGGAAGAAGAGCCATGTGAGGGATCAATGGGATTGAATTTAAGTAACTCTTTATGATCAAAGCCTGTTCCTGTGTCCACTGACACAGTCTTTGATTTACCCTCACAGACATTTCAGATATCTGCAACATACTTCCAACAACATGTTTGTGTCATATATATTTTATTTAGTCAAGCCAAGCCAGAAATGTCTACGATGGAAAAAGTGGAGAACTTTCCTACCACTGTGAATTGGACGTCCCATGCTCAGAACATCCTGCTCACTTTGATCTTTCAGCATCCTGTCATGTGTCCCACTTCACACACATTTCAACACCAACAAACACAATACCTCGCTCAAAACCACCTAACCTAGATGCTGAGAGACACAAAGTAACCACACACACCTGTACAGAACACCTGTTAATAATATCCAAAAGAATCTGGACTGTTAAGACATGGACTGACCTTCACTGACCCATTAAACCCTTACTTTAAACAGAACAAACTAGAAAACTGAATTTTGCATTTTCTGTAGAAAAGTAATAGCATTTCTCTTCTCAACAAGTCACATTACTTGTGGTATCACATGCTGAATTTTACACTCACTAGATTTAAAATCTGATCCCATTCACACAGAATTTAGATCCCTATTCACAAACAACGCATTTCAACTTCCAGCTGGAACTGTTCCAGACTGGAGATGAGACATATCACGATTTTATTTCTCTGGAAAAGGTGGCTTTGATTTTTCCACACTGTTCTGATGACAGCTCCGATCTCTGTTTGTTTAGCCCTTTGAACAAAGCGTCCTTCATCCTGGCTGCCAGCACCTGCGGTTTCTATGCTGCCTCTGTTTACTCATCCTGAGAAATAGACTTCTCTGAATACCACACAAATTCCTACGATTCAGATTGCCAAGGCTGGTTGGGTTGGTGCAATACTCGGTTGAGAAGTTTAAGGTGGAGAAAAAAAAAAAAGATATCATTCATATTAAATTTCAAAAGAAAGAAATGCATTTCATGGTATTTACAATAGATGTCATTTTACTGTGATCATAACAGACAATTAATGGGTTGTTAATACTTTTTTAGCATATTAGAATACTTTCTGAAGGGTCAATGTAATGATGCTGAAAATTCAGCTTTGCCATCACAGAAATAAATAACATTAAAATATATTAAAATAAAAAAAAATCTTATTTGACTTTATGAAACTATATGATTATCACTGACAAAAATGAATCCTTCAGCTTTAAAGCAAAAGTAATGATTAAGAATTTTTTTTCTTTTGCAGTGCAGGCAATATTGTTACAGAGCTTATTACCTATAGGAAGTGACAGAATAAAACAATAGACCAATACACAGTCATGTCTGGCTGAGTTTGAAGAATTGTATAAACATGTGCTGAGAAAGGGCTATCACTATCAACCATCGGCAAGGACAGAACAGACTGATTTTTTTTTTCCTTTGTTCACCCTCTTTGTTCTCCTCATTTTAACAATGCATTCATATTTTAAGAGACAAGGTATGCAATGACATTAATAAATAAGCAGCTTGCCACTTTTGATGCCTGTTCACAGCCAACGTTTCTGTGTCCTTGCACCCTTGGAACAAATACCCACTTGGTCATAGCTTCTTTCCATTTACGTTTCAATCTTGTCCCTACTTCTCTTTACAATTTTTTTACATTTTTTTTTTAAATAGCTGACATGCTCAGTGCTAACAACCAGGTCGGCGTAGCTGTCGCACTGCCTCAGTGCAAGAGTCAGCAGGGCTAAAGCGCATTTACTCCAACGCTAGGTCACTGACTTGAAGGGATACCCCCCTGAGGGGTGGCAGGTCAGGTGGAAGGAGGGCCGACGCTGGGTACCGATCACCTGACAGTGGGGGCACAATGCATCTCCCCCGTCTCACCCCTCGGGGGGTTTTCTTGTCTACCTGTCAGCAAAGATTTGGGCCTGTCGCCTGCCATCTCACACCCAGTTTCATACATGACCACTGTTGCACCCCGGGGGACATCAACACTTGAGTGCACCATGTAGTACCAAATAAAGGCCAAAACTTAATCAGAACGGGCAGTGATTTTCAGACATTAAGGGAAATCCTCCAAAATCACCTAGATCTACATTATGGGGGGAAAACAGGAGGTGAATTTGCCTGTAAAGCACAGACCTGCAGGAAATAGCTGACAGAGGGGAAAATACACAATTTAAATCTTTTGAGAGAAAAGGAACGGATAGGACGAAAGGATGCAACCGAATGTCAGAGTGAAATATGACATCAATTAGCACAGCGTGGCGCGTAATAGGAGTTGAAATGGCAAGCTCTGAGAACAAGAGCGGCTTCGAAGAAGGACGATTATGATAAATGCTATGGTCTTTAAAGTGCTGACGACATCAACGGTCAGGATGAGAGGCTTGGGGAAGTTTGGTCCCAAAACCAGGGTTGCGCCCTAAAACACATGCTCTCTGAGAAGGTAGCCTACATCTTTTGAATAAGTACTATGAATGTGTATTAACATTATCTGGATGTTCTACATTCATCATTTTGTCATTGTCATGTGACCTGCCAGTTTCAGTTGCATTATTTCACTGCCATTCACAAATCCTCTCCTGTGGCCTCATGGGATAGCAAAGTATCCATTGGATATGCACCTCAGAATCTCAATGGAAATATTGTTGCCTACTATTTTACATACAATTTTTCACCTACAATATAGTGATTTCAGATGCAGACCAAGCCTTTAAAACAACTTGTTTGGTATGGGATGTGCTGAAAGCGGATTCGTATCACTCAGCGGCACAGAGAATAGAGCTCATTCACACATACTCAGCCTGCCTCTAAAGTGCTTTGCTTTACAAGCAGGCGGGTGACCCTGTTGACCTTTGGCTCGGGTGCTGATATGGGGCCCTCTTTGAAGAACAAGCGCACGTCCCATCCCTCCTTTTTTCATTATCCTCCCGGTTTCAGCTCAGTCAAGTGTGGTACAGCGTGTAAAAAACAACAACAAAAGCGGGAGAAGCGGGGTGGAATGAGAGCGGCTGGCAACTCTGTGTAATTTAATGAAGCTGAGAGAGAATGTTTACTCCACTCGCTCTGAAAGTCCTTTCACTGTTCTTTATAATTACAGATGAAATAAGCTGCCTCAAATAAGGAATTTTTTACTTCAGGGTTATTTTGCTATGCATTAAAAAGGCGTTCTGTTGTATTATCTTGCAGAACAAAGAACAGAGAGAGAATGATAATTGAGGGGGACTCAGGGTTAGAGGGACAAGAGGCAAAAGCAAATGAAAAATAGTGATTGAATGAATAAGTAAATAAATGAGATGCTATTCTATGTCAATACAGGCATGTGCTTTTTTTGTATGAACTGTATATATGTGCATATTTGTGTATATTTATGACACTGTTGGCACATGAAGTCAAATGTGATCACTGTGTTCAGCAGTGAGAGGGGCTCTGTATTTGGTCGGAGCGTGTCTTTCTCTCATCAAAGGAACGCAACCACCTGGACCAATGCTTCCTTACTTCCTTTAAGACAGGGCTATAGCTTACACTCATACAACCCTACCAAATACCCAAAACTCGTACACAATCAACATACCTATTTTAGTATGCTGCTCTTATTTTTCTACATAAATAAAAAAACACTTTGCTGAAAAAAACAACATCATATTTTCATGCTCATGTCCAATGAAACGTCTGATGACAGGTGAGCTTGTTTTGCAAGGCTTTATCAGAAATGTACAAATGCAATAACAAATGCACAAAAAATAACATTGCAATGTCCAGAAAGAATTTCAATAGTACATGGAGTTTAATCTATCGACATAGAACTCATGTTTAATGTGATAGTTTCATCCTTACATCTACTATAATACAATATATTATTAGGCCCGAGATTCTTTACATCAGTGAATAAATACATAGATCCTCAAATAATGCTTGTGTATCTTAATGGTCTGGTGACAAAATTTTGCTAAGTGTGTCAGAGGTTCTGGGTTCTAATCCACCCTTGTATAGTTTATTCATTAAAACCAGCTTATTATGTTCATAGTCATTGTATATCAAGAGCATATATCAAGATTGTATATCAGAGATAAAATAGAGATATAAAGTTTGTGCATATCTTAATATAAAATACAAATTAATTGAGCTTAGCACTGTGTATTTATTTACCAATTAATTATGTACACCTGAGAACACTAAGGCCTGGTTTCACAGACAGGGTTTAGATTAAGCCAGGATTAGGCCTTAAAATGTCACTAACCTGTTTTAAGATATGTCAGTGCAAGTTGTTTGCAGTTAAGACAGCTCAAACATGCATTTTAATCGGGGACTAGTCTTGAGTTGGGGACTAGTCTAGTCTAGTCTTTAATCGGGGACTAGTCACATGCCCTGTGAAACAGGGCATAAAAGGCTACAAATGAAGGAAGCAAGAAATCCAAAACTCAAGATATGCTGGTCTTTTCAGCCAGGTGCTTATTCATTTTGAAGTAAAACTTTAGAATGAAACTCTACGTTTAAGCGCATGTCTCAATGTTCAACACCAAACCCAAAGGAAATGAGACAGGAAGCTGGCATGAAGTCAACCGTGAGGCCTGACACTACACTGAATGGAAGCATTAGGAGCCTCCCTGGCCTGAACCTGTCTGAGTCGACTCACTCGCAGAAGAGCAGATGAGAGATGGGAGCTGTCACGGGCTGACATGGGCAGCGTGTTGTTCTGCGTGTTTTTGGGGAGGGGGGCGCTCCAGGGCTTTCACTCTCTCTGCTGTGACGGGAATGTTTCAGCACTTTTTAGAAGTGTGGAGAAGGGTTTTGATCTGCCAGATCTTTGGGCCCTACACAAGTACCGTCTGTCGAGTCGTCCTGTGAAATGTAGATGTGCGAGCGAGTGCCCCTCACTCTGTTATTGCTGGTTTCTGTCAGAACAAGAGAAAATCCTCTACAAGTATTTATAGCATGGAATATTGAGATGAGTGAAAGCAACACACACCCAACTTTCAACAATATGCATAATGCACTGTACACCGCATGGGTCATGAACACAAAACCTGAGAACTGTTGCTCACTCAGGGACATTACAAACAGGCAGAGTCCCATGTTCACTAAAATAACCATCTCATGAGAGTTGGTAACCGCTCTGACCAATTCATTCAGTGAAGGATTTGTTAGACTGATTATCTTCTGAGTTTGTAAATCTTTTTGATTAATTCAATAAAAGAACCTGTACATAAGGCTAATGTGGAAGGACAATCATATTCAGTTTCAAGCAAACCTACAAAGTCTGAATGTGAAAACAGCTTACAATAATAACTAAAGTCATGGTGTTGTGGAAAGGTGGCAGTCTGAAGGGTTTTAGAAGGTGAGCACAGTGGGAGTACAGGACTTCCTGGCCTGGTAGTCTCTGGATGAACTCCATATAGCCCAGATGAAGGCAGCTGGATGCCCGGGCTGAGGCCCAGGGAGAGCTCGCTCCAGCTTCATCCTCTACCCATCACAGGGCTAGAGAATCCAGATGGACTCCGGCAAGGGAAATCAGTGCTTCATCTGCTTTGGACGCAACTAGAAAAACCTCTGTCGTAAACAGCGCCCCACGGGAAGTCAGACCATTGCAGAATCCAACAGTCCGTCCAAACTTTGGGTGCATTTCACTAGGACATTGAGGACATGCATTATCTATTAAGTTTGACATAAAATGCTCTAAATTTATTGAAAAAGCAAGGACGTGTTCACTTTTTCAACCGGAGTGACATATTTACTAGAGTTTATGAGCAAGACAAGGTGACTCTGACTCAAGTGATAACTTGAGTCAGAGCCACTCCAGAATCAGTACTGAAAAGCTGTAAAGAACAGACAAATGGAGTGAGAACACGTAAGTGGAACATCATGATTACATGATTGTAAGGACTTCTCAATACAGAAGATATGCTTTACAAAACAAACTTTAAGTTGTATTTCTGACATTCTTTTATGCAGGTAGAGTGCCAGTAAGAAGACAAAACACATTCTGCGCTGAGGGTCCCTTACAACCCATGATGGCCCACACTTTTACACTTTATGTTTAGCCTGCTTTGACAGACAGCTGCTAGATGAACTTATTTTTTTCCAGAACGCTATGTTTAATGAGCAAATAACTGACTGGTAATGACTTATTGTGAACTCACGGTCTAAAATTCAATTCTGCCAACCATAGATTTTTCAATATTTCATTAATCAATTAGCAAACGCCATCGCACACTTGCAGGTGATAGGTGCATTGGAAAAAAAGACCAAATAAGTAGGTCAAAAAATCTACAAAAAACAAGGAACTCCCGCACACTGTCAGTACTTGAAAATGAGTATCAACATTTTATTAGCAATGTTTCGGTATATGCCTGATGAAGGTTGTGAGACCGAAACGTTGCTAATAAAATGTTGATACTCATTTGCAAGTACAGATAGTGTGTGGGAGTTCCTTGTTTTTTTGTCAATATTTCATTAAGAAATATAGTTTTGTGTGTGACAAATTAATTGTTTGGGGTTTTTTTTCATATAGAGCATCGTACCAGAGAACCATCGTACCAAAGTCTCCCAGAGAAGTAGTCACATCCCAAAAAACTATGAACGTACAATATTAAAATTCTAGCCAATATAAGCCAATAATTATTTTAATGATAGGGCCAATCTTATAAATCGAATCTATAAAACTTGTCCCTAAGAGGTACAAACCGTGACTTAACCACTTGGTTAGAAATGGAAAATTGTCTTTTTGTCTACTTTATTAAAATACGACAATTAAAACACAAAATAAAAAACACAAAGTGCTATTAAATCTTTGTGTTAAATCTTTGACAATCTATCCCTTCAAAGTTGTACTATATGAAAGAAATAAAAAAAATCTGGCCAATGTAATCCTATCTACAATGCTCTCCAGTTGTTTATTCAAGCATAATGGCTGAGCAAATCTCATGCTAACTGTAATACATCCACACCTTAGCACACCTCTGACCACGAGGAGATCGGGCTATTGTTAAAACAGTTTCAAAATAGAGACAGGGAGTATCTGAGAAGAGAAAAAACATCATTACTGAGTTGTGGGGTGATCTTTAGAGCTTTCTCACCCAACAAAGTGAAGAGTTGGCATAGCATTCTCCGGTTCAAGAGTTCAACTGTGTAAAATTCAGTCCTGGGAACCTCCATCTCATGCTACAGTGGGCACAGTTGCAAAGTTCCCTAGCAATTTAATCCTGTCTTGCTGAACAGGAGGGTTTCGAAGATCAGCAAAGGTCAGGGAAACACGTCAAACGTCATTCAAGTTAAATTTATGACCAAGAGGGACAAACCGTGACAATCACTTGGAGTCATGGGAAAATCAGAGAATGGAAAATTGTCTTTTTGCCACCCTACTTGCTCACCCTGCTACTAATTTGTATAGTCCTTAACTAAGTGAGGCATTTGCTAACTGTGTAAGATGACACAGTCTTTTATGTGAGCCCTCGGAGGCCAGGTAGTATCTGCAGATTCTTCGTTTCTCTCTCTCTCTTCCTCTGTCAGGACTCTCCCAGCAGAAACACACGAGGCAGAAAACTTCAAAGGAGTCCCTCACACTCGCTAGGAGCACAACTTCAAAGCTTGGACTTGTTACTCACTGCAAATATGTGTGTTCAGCTAAAGCTCACCCAAGATAACAGCCCCAAATACACTGTGGCAATTTCATACTGGATTCAGGCACCACTGCAACCTGAGAATTGACTTCTGCGGCATAATTAAAAGCGAGTGTTTGGGACGGGGGAGGAAATTGTTTCAAATATACAGTCTCCTCTGAGCTGCGTCCTCATTGAAATGCACCTGAAGAACTTTGTGTTGCTGCTGAATGCTCCTAGAGAACTTTTGATTCAAGGGAGTCTTTGGCTCTGTGTGCAAAAACACCCGGTATTAACATTCATACAGGGATTGAACTGAATTGGACAGCTCTAAAGTATCCAAGTGAGACAGACCACCTGAAACACATTCATCCAAAGTTCAATTAATACAATTAATTTGATTAAAATGACCATTCTGCTCAAAACATCATGTTTTCATTGATATTACAATTTGGTTATATTATTTAACTGTTTTTCATCATATAAAGTGAATCATAACATGACAAAAATCCAAGGATGATTGATATTTAAATTTTAATTGGCTGATCCCGATAAGCCTATAATTTTTTTCAAGATTATAAATCTATTCTACTTTTTACTTTTTACTTTTAATGTTTTTAAAGAAAATAAGAAATGTAAAACACTAAAAATAAATAAAATGTTTCAGCTACCCAAAACGCTCTTAAAGGGTAAAATCTTTGCTACTAATCTATCATTATCCTATATCTAGTTCTTGATGATCGAAATCTTAACATTTGTGAAAACAATTAAATAGTCATTATTGGACGCTAAATATTCAATGACTGACAATTAAAAAAACTGTGCTGATTTTAAGTTGAATAATATTATATATAAAAATAGTGTGCCGACTTATTTTATCAGCATTCAGTAACACACACTGACATAGTAAGCAATGTGTGAAGTCAAAAAATTCGACTCTCCCCTCTATTAAATTTCATCATAAGTGGTCACTGGAGACCTATTTAAAAAGCATGTTAAAGTCAACATGGAAGAGCGTTCAGAGCATATTTTTCTATATAAAACAGAATATTCAATGAGAAAAAAAATACATGGTGGGTCTTGATTGTATCCAGCGGGAGTTAACCGAATTGTGAAGTATGACAATGGAGCCCAAAAAGGAAGGTCGCAGAAACATAAATCATTCACAACATGACCAGGATTATATATCAAAATAAATACTGTTGGGTGAATTATGATTTCATGTTGGCTTATACCACGTGTAAAAAGTGCCAAACGGACACAAAAAAGGACGTGCCGACTTTTCTCCTTGTCATGTCTTGGTAACAGAGCAGTGTGAAAAGGTGTTTTGGCATGAAAATAAGCATAGCGGATATTTCTGACTCCAGCACGCCAGCACCTCTTTGTTCCCATTTCTCTCCCTGATCCCAGAAAAAACAACAACACAGACGTGCGACGCACAGCACAATTTACACATCCACATCAGTGCACACAACAGGGGCAAACACAGGCACACTGCTTAAACAGGCAGCGCTTTTAACCCCTCTGGGTGTGTGTGTGTGTGGGTTGGAAGGGTGTGGGGTAGAAGACATACACACATGATTACACAGATGTTCATCACATCACATACAAACATCACATTTATACAGAGCGAGTGTGCGTGTGTGTGCTTAACAGAGGAAGGTTTCTCAAGTAGAGAGCTTTAACACCTAGCTGTGCTGAGTTTACAGTCTACCACCTCATTACAAAAACAATCTCAGCCTCGACACACCACACTCTGCATCACGATCGACACACTGTGTGAAATTTTTAGCTCTTTCATCACCTTCTTAAAATACTTAAAACATTTCATTCTCAAACCATCCACACCTTTTAATGGCAGCTGACGTACTGCACCCCAGAGAACAGAGGAGACGCAGCCAAAAAAACTCACATTCTCAGCTTCTGAGGATCCATTTTCTTCACTGTTTCTGTCATCACAGATAATAAATAGATTACAGAAGTAATGCATTTTCTCAAATAAATGTGAGGGGTTCTTGCCCAGCATTGCTATGAAGGTTGATAAGGTGCTCTGACTTTTTCATAGTGTGCTACTAAGTGACACTAGGGTCCTCTAGGTGGTTGCTAGTTCAAAAGTGATGAAAACAATATAATTTTGTTAGTTTTTGCAATTATACTTCTACAAATGTATAATGTAAAACAATTTTTTAAATGACCATGCAGTTAAAATCTTTAATTTTCCATAAAACTTTTACTGTAATATTAAAAACATTAATAAACATCATGCAAGCTTGCTCATCACGCTCTTATAAATGATATACAGGATCTTGAATTATTCATCATTGTTTATAAGAGTAATGAAAGATTCTGAAAAAAGTGTGAAATGAATGGCAATGGCAAATGTTATCTCTTTCTTGGCTTGCTACTGTCACAATCTTTTTGCCAGTCAACTACATTGATTATGTCTCCTTGCAAAGTAAGTCAATGGATGAGAGGAAAGGTAATAGACCGAGAAATAAATGAGAAAAGAAAGATACATCTTGAAAATAAGATTGACTGATCCAGATTCATAGCTAATGTACAATGGTAAAGTACAGCAAAATAAAAATATGCTAATATGAATTGGTTATCAGTATCACAGCCTCGAGTGGCTTATTGCTTTAATGCACCATACCTACCTATAAAATAAAAGACTGCAGAATAGGGCTGAATGATATATTGTTTTAGCATTGTTATCGCGATAGTCACATTTGAAGATGTGCAATGTCAAGTATAGGGATCGTAGTTGATCCGTACAAACCAGGCCCCATGGTTTGAAGCACATGTGATTCTCAAATTAATTGCAAAGTTTAACCATCGTTGAGTGTGTTTTAGGTCCTGTCAGTTTAAACATTCAAGCGAACCATACGAGCACAAGAAGATGCGAAACAGAACTCAATTCGGATTTCATGCGTTGTTTTCTGTGTGCATGAACAGAGCATTTTTTTACAAATATTGTGCAGCCCAACTGCAGAACTACTAAATGACATACAGATAAGGAAATGACCCCACAGCTTCTAAAAGAGACATGTGTTTCAGATTTCCCCTGCAGGAAGGGTGACCCATTGCATCTCTGACACCCACAGTCCCCTTCCCTCCAGAAGCTCGGAGCCAGAGGTCAGTGACGGGTGGCCTCCAAACAGACAGTGAACATGTGGAGAGCATCCAGTAACTTTCCAGATACTGCACTCTCTGCCCATCTTGGAATACACAGACCTACTTCTATAAGTCTTGCATTTAATGCACTCCTCTAACTCGACAAATAAAAAATAAAAAAATAATCATAAATAAATAAATAAATAAAGGAAATAAAAAGTGCAAAAAACATAAGAGCCCATGTGACGGACAGCTCAAAGGAGAATCCCTGACACAATAATGAATTAAAATTTCATTTAAACACTGTATTATTGACACACACTTTCTAGCTTGTTTAACGTTTTAATGAAAAATATGAATTTTTTTTAGCATTTATGAAACTAAAACAATAAAAAAAATATTTTTTAAATGTGATGGGGCAATGAAAATATTGCCAGACCAAGTAAAAAGTCATAATACTGTCTTGACTGGGCATTTCTATTTTCAGTTTGGACTAGTGCTAAAAAACGCTCTGTATGACAAAGATTACAACAAAATGAATGCAAAATTATTGGAAGTGTTACGTAAAAGTGAAACGCCAAAAATTCACATGCTCAAAGTCTCTGCTGATCGACTGTGAGTTCTATCTCCTGTGACTGCTTTCCTTCTCTCCCCCTCTCACTTTATCAGGGCTACGAAAGAAAACCTGCTGGTCCAGTCACAGAGTTAAAGGCTTTAGAGAAGCCGCGCTACGCTATTTAGCCTCTAGCTTGGGCAACACACAAGGTAGATAGGTCACGGGAAACTCCTGTGAAGCTCAAGTGAGGACAGAACCTTTCCTGATATTCTAAGCAAGGGAGGAAAACGGTTAAAACTTCACACAGTCTGCTCATTAACGGGACCTTCTGTTTAACTGAGTTTCCTCTGCCTGTTCATAAATCAACAAACACTCCACAAGCTGCAGCTGAAGCCTTAATACCCTGTGTGGTGAACAGGCATCTTAAATAGCCTATAAGACTCACACAAAACAGACCCCTGTAGTCACATCCATTAATCTTTGAAATCGCATCTGCTCAGTGCAAAATATGTGCATACAAGTTTCCAACGACAGGGTGGTGGTGCTGCCCGACCTAGAACCAAGTTTTCAAAGCAGCAATTCAGTCTAGCAAGACCGATGCAATTTTATTCGCTATAATTTCTGATCAGGATGTGGTATCAAAGATTGCAATTCATTACTTTGGATGTTAAATATGTTTTCAGAACTTAAAGAATCAGCACCTTTTTATTGGAAAAAAGAGCCACAGAATCTGCTGACATAAAGCCACATGAATGCTGTTGGTCTTCAGTGCTTTGTTTTAACCAGTAAGCTGGAGCATGTTGTTTAAGATAATAAAAAATACATGAGATCAAACATTTAATAATTAATTCGTTCTGCTAAGGTGCTGGATTGTAAAATGATGTAACAACAGCATCAAATAGAGAAATTAGGCAGCCAAAAGTAGCAAGACAGCATGATATAGTTAGGAAGAGCCTTTGGTTATGTTTTTGTTGCGCGATATTTGCCTGTGGATACGGAAATGCCTTGTGGACGTGTTGCCCTCGTTTCTGGACGAGCTTTTGGTTCTGACTGTCGTTTGGATTTGGCATTGAATCTGACATGGCTCAGGGCAACACAATGCAGCTTTCATGTTTCCAATCACATCCCGGTTATGCAATCTGCCTCCGCGGGACGTGCCGGAGAATGGGTGCACATAAAATGTTAGCATGCTGACCAGACTGGCATAATGTTCTGGTTAGGGCACCTCTTCCTGTCTGTGCTGGGCAGATTTCATGAGCTGATGGTAGCGGGATGCTGTTGTTAGCACTCCATTAGAGATGATGGGAGAAACATCTGTTTTGTGAAAGAGACAGAGACTTCTTCCAAAGTGGCTTTAAAGTTTTAAGCTGTGTGGTTTTGTAAAAGCACACAACCCCACTTAAAGGGAAAGGTCACCCAAAAATGAATACTCTTTTGGGTTAAGTCGACTTGCGTACAGCCGTCTGCCGGAAGCTAGTTATTTTAGTCGATAAAGTTTTAAATATGGATATTTTTCTTACACTAACGCATCGCTTCACTTCAGAAGACCTTTATTAACCCCTCTGAGCCGTTTCAAGTACTTTTATCACGGATAGATGCACTTTGATGGACTTCCAAAAAAATATACCCATTGACACCCATTATAACGCTTGGAAGAGCCAGGACATTTTTTTAATATAACTCCGATTGTATTCATCTGAAAGAAGAATGTCATATACACCTGGCTTCAGGGTGAGTAAATCATGGGCTAATTTTCTTTTTTGGGTGAACTATCCCTTTAAGAAGTAAAAATATGATCAGCCAAATCACATAAATAATCAGGCTTCACGGACATATGGAGAGAGAACAAAGGCACTAAGTCAGTACATTAAAGTCAGACACTAAAAATTAAATGAAAACTTTTAAAAGGGAAAAAAAGGTTTACAAGAAAGAGTATTATAAATTGACTATCAACATCATAAATGGAAACTAAAATTACATTTAAAGTAGGTTCAATTTAAATTCTGTTACAAGAAGCTCAATTATGAGTAAAGAAAAGAGTACCATCAAAAATCAATCATCACATGACCCCATTCGTGACCAGGATCTGCAGTTGCACACATCAAATCGAACTACTCCACATTTGGGATCTGAATCTCTCTTACTTTGCAGTTCAAGACCAGTTTCAAAGCAAAATGCCAGGATCTATCCTCCAATGAAGCCAACAGACAAGATGTTCTTTAAAACAGGGCCATGGGGTTAAGTTTTCACCTGACGGGAATGTCAAGTGGTAAATTACCCAAACCTGTCTTCCCAGGCAGTGAAGATGGTTTCAGCTTCTGTAACCGGTCCTACTCGACCCGCTCCGAGCCCCCATTTGAACCAGGGTCTCCCGCGTGGAAGGGGAGCGCGCTAATTAACACGCTAAACACCATAGCCGCTAACGTCAGTCGCTGGCGCGCCTCTTGAGGCCAGAGGAATTAGGTTTACACGCACAGCTCTTACTGGCCTACGTCTGTTACACTTCTAAAAGCACTGACCTACCAGGCTTCAGGGCTTGAAATGTGATGAAACAGAGTAAGGTAGTCTCCCAAAGCTTTACCCTGAGAAAACATTCATTGCTCAAGCACATTCATTGTTTTAATTGAAGCTTGAAATAAAATGATAATAAAAATAAAATTTTCCCCCACAAAAGTATTTTTTTACTAAGATTCATGTAGTCAAATCAATATCCATTTCAAAACTTGTCATGTAAATTGAATAAATTATGCCTTTTGAGTCACACCTTATGCCTTTCTAGAAAACTATACCCATGGGGCCGAGCATCAGTGCTGTAGGGTATGTGTTTATTTCACAAGACTAGTCAATTTGCAGACATCTCCAGGACAGACTCCAATTGAATGCAAAATCTTAAACTGTGTTTGTTTGTTGATTTTCTGCCGTGTACAGACCTAATAAATCACTGCGTATTTGCTTAATTGAGTTCTGCATCTTTTAAATCTTTAAACGAGTCCCTCTTTCTGTAAGTTTATTTTGGCTCTTTGAAGTTGGCATTTCAAAAGAGGGAGCTGCAAAGCAATATGCAAATGATGATCTAGGACTGAGCCACAGCCCCGTATGAAATCGACAGTAACACGAGAGCTTTTCGACTCCGTGATTGCTTACATAATATTGATTTCCCATCATAGTTCATTGGCTCATGAACGTTCCAACACATGTTGATGTGTTCGCCTCATCAAAATGATCTGTCTCCTCTGACAACCAGCACGGCACCTACAGCTACACGCTCCCACTAGCTTTGCTCCAAGAGCACAAGCCAGGAACAGCTGGTGTCGGACTCCTGGAGACTGGAGTGTGCACGCGTGTGGCGCAGGTGTTCCTCCAGTTGTGGGCTAAAAGCCTCGCAGGCCCAGGTGTTCATTCACAACCTGCTGCATATTTGGGTCACAGTACTGGGGGACTGAAAGAAAGAGAGGAATACAGATCGGGATAATTCTTTGCCACCAGGTCTCAAGACCAAATGCAACCCAAGCTTGAACATATTTAATGATCTAATTAAGTCTCCATGTACTTAAAGTGACAGTTCATCCAAAAATTTACATTCTGTCATTATTATCCATCCATTTATTCTCCAAACCGCTTGTCCTCTGTAAGACTGCGGGTCTCATTAGTTACTCACCCGTATTTCTGTCCAGTCTGAGAGGAACATTTTAAATGAATAACAGCTTAATTGAGAAAATAATGACAGAATTGTCATTTTTGTGTGAACTATGCCTTTAACAATGTATGCAATGGGTCCTTTTTCCTTGGGTTGCATTCAGCTTGTGTTCTAGCGGTGACATCAGACAGTTGCCAAGATTCAGCAGACGCAGGCAAACTGTAGAAAGAAGAGAGGGGGGGGGGGGGGGAGAGACAGATGCTCGCCGCAAACAGAGTTCACATAATTACTGTGTGTCAGGGCTTTGGAGAGCTCTCATTTTCCACCGTACAAAGGAAGAGAATACAGGAAGAAAACATGCTGATCCCACAAACTGTATCGAAATGCTTGGCACACAAACCGGTCGGCAGATACAATTTTCATGTTAATGGCTCTAACTGTCAAATGACTTTAACAAAGTATCTGCACACTTTTCAAATCAACTTAATGCCATGGAATAACGAAGTTTGTTTCTAGACTGAGTGCAGGACTCATTGAGTCACCAACATTTCTCTCGGCTGAACCCCTCTGACTTAAAATGTTATAAATACCCCCTAAAGCTCTAAAAAAACTAAATGTAGTTACCATTTCAATGAACATAATAAATGTCACAAGTCATTCACATTGTTATTGCAAATAATTAAAGCTAATTTAATCATTTTAATAAGATCAGACAAATTCTCTATAGGCGTGTTTCCATTACAGATTTGCGCAAAACTTTTGCGATTTTTTCTAAATGTCGACAAAAAACTATTGCGAAATGACGGCGTTTCCATTAACCGATGTTATGCGACTAAAACTTAATTTTTTCCTCTCGCGATAAGTCATTCCAAAAATCATGGCAACGGACGTTGGTAGGTTTATGTACTATATCCCAGCCACTGCACTAGCCATTATTATTAATCAAAGGAGACGTATGTGTGTTATCCAATCATTAATGATAAGGAACGACCCTTATACTTGAGAGCGGCACATATGAGGTGTTTCTGGGTGTTTCTCACTCATTTCTGCTTCGAGGTCTTGATTGTGGCATTTATTTGAGGTTTAGAATCCAGTATTCCTGTAATTATTATGTCTTTTATGAATTTAATAAAGAACTCTGTCTCGTATTCTGTCCAAACATACCGCGTCATCTATGTCAGGTGACCTGTAAATGCGCAAAAACTGTTTCCATTGCAGTTTTGCGAAATATTTCTTTTTCGAATTGCCTGAAAAACCACCTCAGGCGAGCATAAAAACTTTTTTGCGATAAATGGGAGTTTTTGCGAAAATAACGTGTTTCCATTAAGCGTATTTTCAATTCGCAATTTCAATTTGCGCAATTTGAAGGGTAATGGAAATGCGGCTTATTATAAAATGTTTATTTTATATATGTTTTAATAATTGTATTAAAATGTAATTTAATTTCATTTATTAAGTTTTTATTGACTTCGGAATTTTATTTCACTTCTTTTTTTATTTATATTATTTTATATTACGATCTCACAAACCACCAGTTGAGAAACGTCTCGGTTACTAATGTAACCCTCGTTCCCTGATGTTACGACTGATAGGGAACCATGGTCTAAAGTGGTAAAAAAACAAAAAAGCTGCACTATTCTCAGGTGGACAATCACAATGGCAAACATCTCACCTTATATTTCCAAGGGCTATTACACAATGATATTAAGCACTGTGCAATTCTATCCAGTGGCTGCACTTTCCACACAAAAGGGAACAGTTCGTCCTCATTGATCTCTTAATGGAAGAGTGTTCAGCTAGATTGAAAGACGAATCAAAACCTCACATTGGCAGAAGCCCCCAGCTTACTGATATCAGTTCAATCAGCCGAAACTCTGATCGTCAGCTTTGATAAATAAATTTGTGACTGAAATCCCACAGTGGAAGGTTTAAATTGAATGCACTTGAAAAGCAATTTCTTTTGCCATGAAAGTGAGGGATTTCCGAAAGGGAGGGAGGGAAGAGGAGTGACAGCGTTCTTCTCCAGGAATTAAAATAAATCCAAGTCAGCGTGACCAATTTAACAATTAAGATCAAAAACTGAGGCTGAAACAGGAGCCCCGTGTGGCTGAGGCTTGGTGCAGTTTACCACAGGGCGAGAGGACGGGGGTTTCTGACGACCTTGCCCTAATTCATCATTAAAAAACACCATAGCTCTGGGCCACTACATATCCTGTCAATAAACTATTATAGCACAATGGACAGGCGGCCTGCCATGCTGGCATGAAGCTCAATTAACTCTGAGGACAGGGTACAGACAGAGAGATCAAAACAGAAACAAACAACAAGCAGAGAAACTGAGCAATAGAGTACAATATAGACGGAGAACAGCTGTATTTGTATTAACTAACATTAACAAAGATTAATAAATAATACTGTAGCATATGTATTGCTCATTGTTATTGAATGTTAGTTAATACATTAACTAATGTTATCAAATGAATCTTTATGATAAAGTGTTATCAAACTAACATATAAATAAAATAGAAGCGAAAGTATTTGATAAACATACTATGTGCGGAGAGCATTCGCTCAATATCATTAATTTGTGACGGAGGTGGCATTTAGCGGCTTTTTTACATATATACATATAATAAAAAATACAAATACATGTAAATGTATACATTTATAAATAAATTAATAAATGATTTTCATACTTATGTCCAGTAAATATTATTGTATCATGAATATCCTGTTACCATGATGTAAAGCTACTTGTAGCATGCATACCACCCATCCTTAACAAAAAATACTGTTTTGTCCTTCAGTAGCAGACTTGACAATAACTGACAGTTTTGACTTTACTAACGGGTGATCTCACACGCCAAAAACCACATAAACATATGCGTGCAACAGCACTCAAAATACACACAAATCCTCCTTTCTCACCAGCCCTGTTCAGCCCTCAGTAACACTGATTCAAACTGACCCAGACAGCTCTCCAGGGCTTCATTTACAACCAAAAAAGATCATTCTGTAAAGCTTTGGCTTCGTCACAATAGTATATCCTGCAGCGGTCTCTGAACTTCTTACATACACACACTCGCAACAGCATGAATTTAAAGGCACAATTAAAATCGCTTCGTCTCAAACAGCCGCCCATCACCCCGCGCGCAATGTGTGATCTTCAGAATAACTCAGCGCAGGGTGAAATCTCCTGTGCACATTGCTATAATAGTCCCTCTCTCTAGAGCAGGGGATCATGGTCAGGTCCTTAGGCTAACCACAGCAGATGGGGAAAGGACTAATTGTACAAACCAAACTAACGGGTGAGAAACGGGTGGTCTGAGATGCCTCTGAGCATTTGAATTCCTTCTGCCGGTTGAATGCGTCACTGAAGGGCACAGGGGACAAGAAGATTCCAAAAAGAAAACTTTCCCCAGAATTATGATCTGATGACAGGTGATTGATGAAATATTTAAAGAATTATATTTAGTTAAAAGGTGTCTGGCAGGAGAGGAGAGTGGGTCATTGTTCTCGTATGGATTTATTGTCAGTGCATAAGTGATGTAGAAGTAATTAATGGACCACTACAGATAAACAAACCTCCTCAAACTGACAGCATGCCTAAGTGAGCATCTCTTCAGATGACTAATGAGTGACATCTCTAATCACCTGCCCAGGGCGGCCATCACAACCATCTGCAACGTTCATATTTCTCATTCTAAATATAAAAACAACAACACCATTTCATATTGTTTATTGTTCCAATACTTTGTCATGGGCTTATTACAGGAACAATCTCACTGGAGTAACCTGGGGTTAAGTGCTTTTCAAGGGTGATGGTTCATGGCTCAATTCTTGTGAGGAACAAATTAACAACCTGCCATTTACCAGCCCTCTCTGGTTCACACACTACTCTGCAAGGTTCACACTAAAGTGTATCCCAACTTGCTGCTTTAATATAGAATTCCTCTTTTATTTGTGGTGCATATATTCACTATTTAACTATTATATTCTATATACACACTACCATTCAAAAGTCTGGGGTAAGTAAGGTTTGTTCTCTTTTTTTTAAATAAATTAATACTTTTATTCATCAAGGTTGCATTAAATTGATCAAAAGTGACCGTACAGAAAATTATAATGTTGTAAAAGATTTCTATTTCAAAATAAATGCTGTTCTTCAACTTTATTATTCATTAATCCTGAAAAATAAATTTAACGGTTTCCACAAAAATATTAAGCAGAAATATTTAATAAGAAATGTTTTTGGTCACCAATTCAGAATATTATAATAATTTCAGAAGGATTATGCGACACTGAAGACTGGATGCTGAAAATTCTGCTTTGCTATTTAAATGAGGGTCCACACAATTGTAAAGCATTTGCATACTTGCATTGAGTATTTTCTCTTTCCTGAATAGCAAAGAATAGGCTATGTGGTTTTTTTTTCAGACTTTGCACCTGACCTGAGTGTCCACAGCTTGAGCTAAGCTAGTGTGTGATAGAAGAGGCAATACTCAGAACAAATCAAGTGCACGTAGGAGACAAAAGGGCAAGCTGCCCCTAATTACAACTTAAGTACACTCAACATTTCTGAGCTCGGAGGGAGAAGGACAATTGGAATATAATGGGTCTTGAGCCAAAGGGAACTCCACAACACTGCCTCAAGCTGTGAATATCACTGTGAATGCAAGGTCACCGATCTATGCCCTTGCACTTTGCTGGGCCCTTTTTGATTTGCTTTTATTGACATGCATGAGGTGACCGAGGGTGAAAATGTCTAATGGAAGCCGGATGGAAACTCCATGTACTGATGGTTGAGGTTCATTAATAATGCAGTCATTAGACACCAGCATTCACAATAACTTGCAATGGCAAAGTGGCTGAACGTCATTAATTTTCAATTGAGAGTTGCTGATTTCTGGCAACATAAGAGAAACAATAGTAGTAGCAGTGACCTGACAACATAGTTTGCCATCCATAACATATATGTTATACCATGAAAATATGCTCTTTCAGAGTTTTTTTTCCCCATGTGTATAAGTTTATCTACACACAAATCACAATCATCAATCGTCATATTTTTTAAATTAAAAAATGAGGGAAACTTGAACCCTTCCCATTATAAATTGACCCTATAAATGGAAATTAAGTGGAACTTTAGACTTAAGTTAAAGAACAAGAACGTGCAAAATGTTCATACTGTATGTAGTATACCTTGTAGTGGGCTATGACACAAAGATGGCCACTGTTGTTAAATCAAGTAAAATAATAATAAAAAACTGGTGGTTTTGCAATATAAATACACAGAGGTAATTACTCAAAAAAATATGGTCAACCAACCAATTTTACAATTGTTGGACCACTTGCGATAGAAATGACCCAGATGCTATGGTGTAAATTTGCAATAACTTACTTGAGAAAAGTTATCTAATTACATACACATACATGTATTAAAAAGTGTATCTGCACTTCTGCAGTGCACTCAAAGTAAACACCAGCTGACTTCTGACTGTCACTTGTCATTTTTTTCAAACAAGCACCCAATCATTCACCCTTGCTTCCTCTTTTTGACCCACCACTGCTCCAGACAAGCTCCTCAAGCAGACTATACAGTGTTCAGAGACAGATAAAGTTGTTCTTCGTAAGGCTTTTTTAAACTTTCATGAGTGTATGGATTCTTTAAGGCTGGAAAAGAGAAGAAAGCGTACAGCACGCAAACCATTATCAGTGTTTACCAAGCCAATGAAGGCACCACAGGGATGGTCTTTATGAGGATTAGAAAGCTGCCCGCGGTCCCGACTGTGTGCGCTGCATAGTAATGCTAATGCTAATTGTGCAGGACAAACTGTTAAGCCTCTCTGCTCTATGAGTGACTTCTTGATTAAATGGCAAGTGACATTGGGGTGAGTCAACCATACTGGTGTCTCTCATCCAGTACTGCCGTTATACAAATGTGACAGGCCAATAATATAACAGATATTCTGAGGGCATATAGTGCTCCTAGTAGAGTATGAAGCTAGCAGTGCCAAAGTCATGGGTTCGATTCCAAGGAAACTGGATAGACAGATAAAATGTTTATTGCAACCATACAAAAAATATCAAAAGAATCAAGAACCGGGGAAATAAAATAAAAAAATCACAAATATATTGATACAGGACAGCCCTCATTTTTATGTGCGTGCTAAAATCTTGTATTGCAAAGACGCTGGCAACAAGAACAAATAAACTGCTATTTACAATTCAATCTAAATTTCAACAAAAGGAAAATCTCAATTGAAAAATGTCTGGCATAAATCAGGTCTGCATCTATCCAACTGTTACCAAGAGAAGCAAAATTTTGAATCAGATATCAAAGAGTACAGGGACTATGAGTGAGTATGTCTTCACTCTGTTAACACAGATGGGACTTTCTCATCCAAACTTTGCACATAAACGGGACAAAACAAACAGCGACGTCCCAAAAGCACTCAAACGGACTATGTTAGCAAGCATGAGGCTACACAATGGATTCAAAAATAATTGTCTCCCAGAAGACCCTGCATTGGCTTGACTTCACCAAACAAGTGCTTGGAGAGAGAAAGTCCTTCAAACTGCCTCCGAAAATGAGACACAAAGCTCTTCTACTGCCAACAGGACTGTGTTTCCATTGTGCTGAATTCTCACAGAAGAGTGGAGAGGACACTTCACTGTGTTGTAGTGTTTTAAAGAGAGGGCAGTGTTGAAATGACAGAGAGGATAAAACAAAACCTGTTCTGGTCTTTGTAGACCAGACTAGGATATTAGAAAATGCAGCCCAGACAGTATTTTTGTTGGTGAAATGACAAAAATGGACAGAGCATGCCAAAAACGCAACCAGTGTAGTCCCACAATCACGAAAAAAAATACTAGTGAATCAAAAATATGCAAATAGCTCTAAAAGACAAATTACCAGTTTAAATCAGTCTGAAAGACTGTGAAATGGACCGTATAACTAAAAGATTCCTCAATAAATTATATTTTAATCAAATGGAATCGAAATCTACTAGATAGCTTATCGGAATCAAATCTGTGAATTACAGGACAGGACTGCTAGAATGAAGAAATAAGTGAAAATAATCAAATGAGATGAAGTAGCCTATCTTTCACTAAATTATCTTAAAAAAAAAAAAAAACATGCAACATGTTTATTTAATATATAGCCTACACAATTTACAAAAATAAAGTTCTATATCATCGCTGTGAAACCCCCATTTTGAAACCTTTATTTTTTAAGAGTGTAGCCTAGTTTTTCCAGCAAAAATATTCATATCCTCATGTATACAAGAAATAAAATAACTAAGACTTTGGTCATACTGCCCACCCATAGTCTAGACATATGTTAGGCAGATGATCCATAGATTCTTAAGTGTAGAAAAAAAACTCGTTTAATTTTAAAAAAGCCACATGTGTTCACTGTTGATGATAGAGCTACAAGCTCTCATCACAACTTAAATTATCCTGTAACTAATTCTCCAATCAGTAGATGCGAGATCATTACAAAAGACATTCCTCAAAGGATTTGGAAAACTTTACAGAAATGTACATTCTACACATTTTCTCTTTTCAAGGGAACACGTGGCACCATTTTTTTCAGAGGAGCAATTTCAGTAAACATGTCAAGAGGTATATTCATCCGATCTCTGAATTCACTTTGTCAAACAATCACAGAGATGACCTCAATCAGAATCACAAACAACCCCAATGGTGTACTCAGGTGATGGACTGGGACCTTTACTTGCAAAAACAAACATTTATATCCCCCAAAGTCAACTACACATCTGCCCCAGCAAAGGTATTTGAGACCACATGTGCTGCAGACTACCAGGTGAATAAATATCACTAATTACCCCAAACAAACATTGAATAAAGGTTTGCATTTAGAGCTCTGATTGCAAAATCAGACCTGCATGACCTCAACCACTTAAGCTAAGTTCTTAGTCATAATTAGAAGACTTTCTCCATAACATTTATGTTCACTTGAACCCAGTTACTTGATGATACAAAGTGATCTCATTTGAGTTCAGCCAACATGTCCTAATGTATCTGTTTCACAATAATTCAAGCTGAGCTATGAGATGTAGGCCTACCATACCATTACAATAAACACCACATATGCAGCATCCCATCAACTAAAAACTCATTATGACGCATTCCTTTGAATATTGTATTACGTAAGCCTATTGTATGTGGATTTTCTTCCGTGAAGCTGTGAGGCGCAGTGAAAAAGCAAATAAGCCCCTTAAAGATAGAAATATCGATGGTCCAAGACGATGCGCTCTCCTTCATGGACATGGTCGTGGTCAGTTTTCAAATCGAATGCAAACTTAAAGGAACAGTTCACTTAAAATGTAAATTCTGTCATTAGGCTACTAAAATGACACGTTAGGCAGAAAGACAATTTCAGTCACCATTCACTTTCATTGTATGAAAAAGGTGCAATGAAAGTGAATGGTGACTGGAGTCTCATGTCATTTTATGTGAAAAGAAAGTCAGGTTTTGAACAGCATTGTTGAAGTGAATGATGACATAATTTGCATTTTTGGGAGCGCTATCCCTTTATATAACACAAATTAACGCATGAACTGTGAATTTAAAAAGGCTATGAACATACCTCTCATGTTGTGGATTTTAACCATGACCTCGGCTGTTGACATCAAACGATGCGCTAAGTACACGCGTCCCAAGTCTCTTTCTATCTGAATCGGTGAGTGTCCGTCCGAAACCACCTCGAACCACTTCTTCTCGAACTTCTGGTCCGGTACCGTAAAGATCAAGTCTCCGACTTTCACATCTTCGGAAACTGTAACGGTGTAGGATACTGCTTCAGAAACGGCTCTTGGCTTCCTAACTCGGCTTTTAACATCGGTAAGAATATCTATTATGTCAGTTGTTACGTTAAAAAGTCGTGTATTGTCGTTTGTATTAAGTATCTCTATTTTAACCGCCACTTCTTCTGCTATGCAGCGCGGCAAGCGCGCGATCAACGTATAGGTAGATTTGGACTTCACGTCAAAAGTTTTGGTGGTTTTTAACACGAATCCTGTGTTGTCCAGATATTCAAGAGAGAAATCCGACGAGTTCTCCCCTGTCAGAACTGTTTCAAGTCCAGGCAAGTTTGATTTTTTGCATTTGTCTTCCAGAGGAAAAAGAAACCCAGCGACAACAGTTCCAGGCGGTGCGTTTTCCTCAGTTTGTCCATAAAAAACAGTCGAATGCACAAACGGAATGGCAATCAAAATAATTAAAAAACATGCAGTAGGAAATCTGAAAAAAGTCGGATTCCGTAAGTGCGCCCTCATTATTCCATCAATTCTGCCACTCTGTCCTTAAAATCTGACTTTTATCCCTTATGCATCAATAACATGCTACAAATGTAGCCCAAGCCACCATTAAATAAGATAAATTAGCTTTTTGCAAACTATCTACGGTTTAAGTTTTCAATACAATATGTCAGTGTTTTGTGTGTTGCTCCTCGACCGGCATCATTCAACCACGCTCTCACTCATTCCCACATCCACCGATACACAGCATCTCCATGTGGTACCCAGGGCCCCGCCTTCAAAATGTGAGCCAATCACAGTGACGGAGGGGTCGGCCTGGAGGAATAGACCCTCCCACTAAATTTGAAAAAAGATATGCAGCTTTCAATAGTCAAAAGTAAGTAAAGTTTTCAAGGATGCAGTTTAAATTGTTGAAAAGACAATGGGTATTCCTTTCAGATGTTTTTTACAGCGACATTACTAAGAAGTTTGGGGTCAGTAATATATTTTTAAACAAATTAATACTTTTATTCAGCAACACATTAAATAGATCAAAAGTGAAGACTTTTACATTGTTAGAAAAAAATGTTGTTTCAAATTGGACTAAATACAGTTCTTTCTATTCATCAAAGAATCCTAAAAAAAAAATGTATCACAGTTTCCACAAAAATACTAAACGGCACAACCGTTTTTGACTTTGATAATAATAAGAAAAGTTTCTTTAGCACCAAATCAGCAGAAGGATCATGTGACACCCGAGGACTGGAGTAATGATGCTGAAAATTCAGCTTTGACATCACAGCAATAAATAACATTATACAATATATTCAAATAGAAAAGTTATTTTCAATTGAAATAAAATTTAACAATATTAGTTTAACTGTATTTTTGATTAAATCACTGCAGCCTTGTTTAGCATAGGAGACATCCTTAAAAAAAAAAAAATTACCATCCCAACTAATCATTTATATAAGATGCCACAGATTAAATAAATAAATAAATAAATAAATAAATAAATAAATAAATAAATAAATAAGTAAGTAAGTAAGTAAGTAAGTAAGTAAGTAAGTAAGTAAGTAAGTAAATAAATAAATAAATAAATAAAGTAAATAAATAAATAAATAAATAAATATATATATATATATATAAAAACAAAAGTCAAAATTTCTTCTCACTAGATGGAGAATCTAAACCATCGTTCGATCATCAGCAAAGGACCACCAAGGTAAGTAACCTGCCATTCAACTACAGACTAACAACAAGGATTTTAAATGTGCCAGTTACATGGGGGTCACATTATTTTAAAAGTGTCTATCAGATCTTTTCAGTCTTTTGAGATACAGCAGAAACACAATTAAGTATCTGGATTGTGACAGAATAATGCCTAATTCATAGACATTTCCCAGAACACTAGGACACACTTTAGATTAGGGTACAATTCTCACCAACTAATTATTAACTTTGCTTCAATAAACTCCTAATTACTGTTTATTAAAGGAGAACTCCGGTCAATTTTAACATTGAGCTCATTTTTTTGTACATTTGGAGTGCTGTCAGTACAGAGAACAACGACAAAAATCGGTGTTGCCTACACCGTGTTATCCTCTTTTTAAAATTTGCACCCTGTTGACTTTAATGGGGCAAGTTTTAAACCTGCTTTTAGCCTCTTAACATCCTTGATGTGTCATTACAAGTGCACAGGTCATGTGAGTGATTCCTTCGGAGTGAACACGGTGAATCTGACTGCAGTAGATGTGAAAGATATGAATAAAAATGATATTTATTTAGCCAGCGCTCATACCTGTATTTACATCCTGTTTTCGGTCAAAGTCCATAGTAATCGATTGTCGAGTTCACGCGCATTGGTTTAGTACCTATGATCATGCGCATGCAACTTACTGCTCTACAAAGGGCAAAATATTGTAACCACACATTTTCTACAATTGAATTATGATGAAATAACAGCAGTTCCATAAACACAGCCACTAGGTCAATACCCATATCTTAAGAAGTCTGACCAACTAGCTAGCCAAGGCTTACTTTTTACTATCAGTTACTTTATGGATTCAAAGAAATTTGATATCAAATCAATCAAAATGTAATCAAAAAACTTTAAAGACATTTTCACTGTTGCCATAGTCACTGCATTATGCCTTTGTTGGATGGCATATTTCATATGGCTGCTCTGAAACACTATTAGACAGAGGGTCAAGGTTTGGCTGGTTATAGCTTCAGCCGCCATGCTGGAAGATTCCATATCCACCCCTCACTCATTGTCATCTGGCTGATGGATTCAGTTTGAGGCACAATGGACATGCACAGACAGGTAAGATCGAAACAAATCAGCCTGTGATTTCAAACATCCTGCTGTTGGTGCTACAATGCCGAGCTAGAGAATATTTTATTCCGCAATCCGTATGGTAATAAATTAAGCCGCTTTGTATTGCAAACAAAACCTTTTTTTGCCATGAGGTCAATTCACGATTGCACACTCCTGATCATAATTATTTTCTTATTAAACCACATTTCATTTTTCCCTTTCATTCCTTTTCAGTTTGGTAATTAGCGCTGGTCTGTAAGTGCTGGGTATTCCGTGATGTTCCATCATAGAAACGCATAATGGGCACATACAGCATGTATTGTCTATATTGTCAAGGCAAGGAGATGAATAGGATGGGCCCGATTCCAGTCTCCTTCTTTTGATGTGTAACAATGTTTTTCGAATCAAACTGCTTTTCAAATGGAAATGAAATGAACAGATACGAGTGCTATTATGGATTCTGTAGTGGGGGATTCATTACAGAGTTGTTTTTTCCCCTAAGCTCTTTGTGGATCTGTAACCATTTTATTGGGCATCTGTAAAGGAGCAAAATTATTCAAAAATTTTCAGGGTTTTAAAGTAATTCTCTGTCACTCTGCAAAAATATGAAACAGTCAAGGCTTTTCATTACTGAAAGGAATACATTCAAAATACTGTCATTACTTATAATCCGTTGTTCCAAACCCGTATGATTTTCCTTTTTCTGTGGAATACAAAAAGACAAGCTTTGGAGGATGTTTGTGTTCCTCTGTAGGCTAGGTAAATGACTGTTATTGGCCAGATCTTTAGGTGCCGTTTACACCTGGTATTAAGATTTGGTCGATTTATTTTGGTTTGATTGGATTGGATAACACAAAGACGAGGGAGACACACACCCGTCTACACCTGGTATTTTAATCTGTCTCTTTTGTCCACTTCCAACCACTTCTGTCCTATGGGCGGGTTAATGTATGTATTGTTTTTTCTCCAGATTTCGAACTAATGAACAAAATAAGCTTGCGCAATTTACATATGAACACGTCGGGAGGAGACGACGGAAAAACATACGGAGAGCAGCAGCTTTCGTTTCTGCTCTGACAGCCACAAGACCACGCCGAACGCTGTGAGAAGTGTGTTAGAAATCAGGATTGGTGAGAGAACAATGTGCTTGGTACGTTTTTCGTCTTCAAAACTTGGGTCTTCAGTCGACAAAGTTTAAATCTCTTTGGCTTGTGCACTTTACACAATGTTTGTGCGTTAAGTCAGTAGGCGGAGAGTAGGTGGTCTTTTCTGCCTGTTCGAATGAGTTCGACCAAGCGTTTACACTGCGAAAGCAATCCGGTCAAATGCGTTTTCGACTACCTCTAGAAGTGGTTGAAAGAGGACAAGCTCAAAATGTTTTAGTCCCTGTTTACACCTGTATTTAGCGTCATCCACTTGTGATCCGATCGACCAAAATGCATCTTAATACCAGGTGTAAACAGAGCCTTGGTGGAAAAAAACTCAGTGTAATTTGACTGATGAACAAACCACTCTTTTAAGGAAGTTCTTTGAATGAATTATTAACAATGCAGATTGGTTAAATAAATACTGAACTCCATACTTTTTGGGCCCTGTTGTTAATTTGTATACCACTTTAATAAAATGCCAAAATGGTAAGCAAAATGGACAATATAACTGAAACTTATCCAAATGAATAAAAATGGAATCAAACAGAAACAATTTCTGAATTGAATCAAGAGCCTGTGAATCTGAATCAAGTCAAATTGGGAAATGTGAATTGATTCCCAGTCCTATTCCTCTTCCAAACAAAAGTGCTGTCATGTGAGATTGAAATGATATGAGAAAGAGTGAACAATGACCAAACTTTGACCTTTTAGTTGACTATTCCTTTAATGTCTCTTGAGAGACAGGCCTTGGATGATGGTACAGTGCTCTGCACGTGTCCATATTGTGCTCAGATGTGCGCTGAACCTTTGTCAATTGTGATGAATGAGCGCTGTGCCAAAGATGAGGCAAGTTGGAAAAACGAAAGATCCACACATGGATATATTTATTCTCATTCCCATCAGCTCAACATGTGCCTCACCTTGTCATACCTCTACCGTAATCATTCACAGAATATATACAAGATATGACGTGACATAACCTCTCAGAAATATGTTAATATCACCATTTACTTGATTTCAAGAGAAAGAACCATCTGAATGGTGCGGTGTGCTCGGAACGCCAGCTGAAAGATGTGTGCATGCTTTAAATGGATTAAAGCAATCACCTGCACATTTCTCTAAAGTCAAATAGACTCGTTTAAGCATGAAAGCTCCCACTGCAGCCCGCCTCCTCCTCCTCACCTCTCTTTGAGAAGCATAACACAAATTACAGCAATTTACCCCAAGAGGCAGTGTGTGCGTGTGACAGCAGAATGGGTTTCGAGTTGACGGTGTCGAATGTCATGTCACAGCCACTCACGCCAGTCTTTCATCATATTTTGGCATGCCTCTCTGAGGAAAAAGTGACAGGAATGCAGAAGGAAAGACGGCAATCTCGCAAACCTTGAGTTTCTCCGTCAAAGGTCACCAGAACTGACAGGAATTCTCTCTCTTGCCATCACTGGCTCGTTTCCCCCTCATTTCCATCTGTGCTCTCTCTTTTCTCTTTCCATCCTTCCTGCACTCTCTCTTTAATCTGAGAACTTGACAGTCAAATGAATGCCAGGTGGATTTATTTTGCCTCCGCCCCTGTTGTATCACAGACAGAGAAAGAATTATTCAACAGCTAGAGTAGCCCAGCTCGTCCATCTCCTCTCTGTGTGCACAGAATCGGTCTCTGTTCTCCTGTCTGGTGTATCAGATTGCTGACTGGTTCCTCATATGCTCACTGACAGAAAGGCAGACGTGACGGTCCCCGGGCCCGTCCCCACAACTCTAGTGATAACATCTTAAATCAGAGTCTGCAGAGCTGCTTCTCTCTGTCACATCGTCCTCCTACCAGCTCTTCTCTGTCATTTCCAAATCCATCTCCTGCATTCTTTTCTTCCTCTGGCTTCATCCCATCATTATTGCATCTGTATTGTTCTCTCTTGTGCAAACGTGTGCTCATTACAACTTTCTACAGTTTTACCCAAGTTGGCTCATTTTTAGAAGCATTTTTAGATAACCCAATGATTAGCCGATATTTTATTTTAATACAATTTTGTCTTAAATTTGTTTAAATAAAACACTAAAAACAATCACTGTAAAAGCTACAAGTGAATATTCATTTAAGGTTTGATAAAGATTACATTTAACAGAGTTAATAAGTTGTTAGCACTAATAAATGGAGAACATTTTTGAAAATACATATATTGTGCATCCCTACAAAACAAAATACTTTAATGCTTTCCCAGACGAAAACTGTCAATCATTATAATCCATCTTATTATCCAGAGACAGCAATAAGTAATCCATTTGTAGGTCAATTGCCCAAAATAGGTAAATGCTGTGGCTTCGCAGAACTTTTAAATCGTGGCTCTGTTTGAAGGTCTATAATACCTGGAAAAGACTATTCATTGGGTGAGGGGATCCTAATCTGTTAAAAAATGTATAATATAACAAAATATTAACTATATGTTGCCTGCAAAAATGAATGGCTGTCAAAGGAGAAAGTTTTGTTGGTCCTGATTGTGTAGTTACAGCATCTATGAGCCGGTGCTAACCAGCCAAACCTTGACCCCTTGGTTTGAGTATCTGAACCAGCAAAACTCAGCAACACTGACTCCAAAAATGGTACAAGTTTGGGCCAAGACTATCTGTTTGTCAGATCAATGAAGGACAGAGAAATGTTCAGAATCCTATTTGAAAACAATCGTTATTTTGCTATCCAGAAATTGTACAAAAGACTCTATTTGCTCTACATTAACCGATACTGTATATTAAAGAGATCTAATTTCTGATTTTCTTTCCTACGGCCGCATTCAAGTCATCAAAAATCACACCAGAGAGATGTGCTCTTTGACATCTGGGACTCACAGGTAGATAGGTTTGTGTGAAAGATGATGCGTAGTTGAACATAAAGAGAGAAGCACGATAAAGAAAGAGCGACAAAAACAGAGGGAGCGAGAGAGAGAATGACACCGTTCTTCTCCTGTGACCTATGCAATTGCTAGAGTAGAGACAGCTCATCAATCTCCCATGGTTGAACATCACTCTCTGTCTCCAATGGAGGGACAGCCTGTCTTGTCCTAATGCATGTGTCCTTACCTCTCAGCTCCTCTCAACAGATTTACACTCCAGCCCTCTGCCTGTGACAGCAGCTTTCCTTTCACTCCAATCACCATCACTTTGGACCAAACCAGGGGCGTTACAAGACTTCGACCTTAGGGGGTCAGAGTGCCTCATCTGAGCTGTTGGGGATGAGTGGAATATTTCCTGGTTTAATAGAGAGAGGTCATGCGTTTGAATCTTGCTTGACTGACATTTTTAAAAATAAAAACCGATCACAAGCAGCCCCGGCTCCACAATCAGGAGCTTGGCCCACCCTGGCCCCATGGTATATACATAAAATTACATCAAAATACCCGTTTTGGCGAGAATCCTCGTAAGCACAGTCTAAACTGAGTTCAATTAAAAGGTTTTAAGGAACGTAAACAGTTGGGGGTAAAAAATCTGATGTGTGTCAGATCCGTGCATTTGGTCTTAAAGTGACAGTAGCTTAATAATACTGCTACTGTCTTGTGTCATTAACGTTAATTATTAAAGACAAAATAAAATAAAATAAAAAATCTCTGTTAAATTCTGCTCTTGACTGAATAACTTCTTTAGCTTTAATATGATTACAGGATACATTAAAGTATTTCGTACCTGAATACTGTATCTTTGTTGTTGTATTTATTTGTGCTATTGCTTGTAATTTGTTCATTCATTCTTATTTTATTGCTGACTGTTTACTTGTCTTTATTTATTTATTTTTTTTTTATTTATTTATTTTTTTTTTAATTCAGCAATGGTCACTTGCTATTCGACATTTGTCACTTTTCAAATTGTTCTAAGCATATTCAATTTGTACTCGACAATATTACCTCTTATTAGACCTCTATATTTATTTTGTCTATTGATTGTATGGCATAGAGCAACGCCGTTTTATCTAATAATCATTATCTCAATATATTGACACCTTTTGTACTACTTGTATAAATTTGTAAATGTTTGATCTGTTTTGTCTTGTAATTACATGTGTAACTTTTGTACCTCGACGCTTTTATCTTGGCCAGGTCGCCATTGTAAATGAGAAAGTGTTCTCAATGTGCTTACCTGGGTAAATATATAAAATAAAATAAAAATAAAAAAAATAACATTATTTATTAAAATACTATTTATTTTATTTGTGGCGGGGCCAGTGAAAATTTTGGCAGGGCAAGTAACTAGTAAACTCCTTAATGTTGAGTCCTGTGTGTTTATAAATATAGTTAAAACCTGCCCCTTTGGTTATAAAATTAAGTTACAAAATCTGTTATGGAGAAAAAATTAAATAATGTTAAAAATCCAGCCCGCCAAGAATGTCACTTGGCCAACCTCACATCTCAAAGCTGGAGCAGGGCCTGATCACAAGCGCATCTATTAGTCAATAGTATAAGCCCAAAAAGTATTCATATTCTTAGTCTTATTCTTGAACAATATATGCGCCATTTTATAATCTGAATGTGAATTAAGAGTAAAATAACTAACCAGATATCTAACCAAACATGAAGAGATGCTGGTTCAAAGTGGTCTCCAAGCCTGGCCAAGCTAGTGTTTAGCTGCAAAGTGTACAAACCACTCTAAAACCAGTCAACAAACCAACTTGATCAGGCAGGCAGACCAGCAAGCTTAGGCTGGTTTAAGCTATTGTTTTAAGCAGGGTGAATTCCATCGATGGCCAGCAGGTGTCGCTGTGCCGAGCCATGCACCGCTAATCGTGCCACCTGTGCCCAACATGTACCTCCATCTCTCTGGCCGCCAGCCACGCAAATCACTCAATCAGGCCTCCGGCAGCTCTGCCATCAGCGCCCTGCCTCATGTCTTATGGACAATCAGTGTTGTTTTTCTCTCTGTGCCACACGCACGCTGTTCTCAGTACAGCGCCCTCCAAACCATTTCTCCACAGTGTCTCCTCCACTTAGAGTGCCAGCAATCTCCCCCCAACTCCCTTTGATTGCAATCAATGAAAGCCCCTTCTAATTCTGTCTGCTCCATTTAGAAGCCCCCTTGAAACCAGTTAATGCTTAACCATTTGTGACAGAGTGTATCATCTGAGACAAATGATCATCTGTTGTACCTGTGGCGAATCCCAGGCAATTCCCCTCATCAGCACAAGCTTTTTACACAGACTCTCAGCTAAAAGCGTCTCTTAAAAAATGTAAAACTTTCTCTATTGTTGGAAGAAATGTGACAATTAGAACTGGGTGTATAAAAATACATTCATGTCTTATTCAAGATCACAGAGATTTGAACACGAATTGCATCAATCTTTGTTCTTTTGTTTACAACGCTATTAGCTAGGCTACCACTTCTTTTCTTTAGTGTGCTAGCATGATAAAAAATGCATACTTTTATTTAACAAAGATGCATTAAATTGATCAAAATTGACAGTAAAGACATTTATAATGTTACAAAAGCTTTCTATATCAAAAGGTTCTTTTGAATTTTCTATAAAAATAAATAAATAAATAAAAGTGTATGATGGTTTCCAAAAAAAAAAAAGTTTACAACACTGATAATAAGAAACCCTTACTTAATATATACTTAAAGGAGACATATCATGCTTTTAAATCGTTCCTTTTAACATATAAATCATACATTTGTAGTCTATATAAAGCGGAACTGCAATGCTTGGGTCTGAATTCCTCATTATTATAGCTCCACAGGCCCCTTTTCTACCCCTTTTCTGATGTGCGTCTGAGAGCAACTTGTTTTGGTGCGGTCTCTTTAAATACAATTGAGACACTTCATACCCCGCCCCCTCTCCAGTTTGCAGAGGTGACACTCGGTTCAACTCCACCCCGTTCGGCCATTTTTGTAGTTTGATAGCAGAGATACGATTATAGCGGCACAGAAACTTTTTATTCACACGTTATTAACAAAATGTCAACAACGGAAGACTTGTCCAGTCAGCCTTACATGTTCGATGCCAGAGTCGGAGCCGGAGCGAGATGAAAATGAAGACGACAAACCTGCAGAACAACGTCTTCATTTGGATGTATCGCAATGGTGTGTTACTGTATTTACACATGAAACTTTGGTCTTCCGACCTTTTACCACCGTGTCGATTTATTTTGATTAATATGTGCGAGGGAGAGAGAGCAAGACAGCATCTAGTTTGGAGACGGTGTCTTGTTTACACTTTCGCCTGGCTCCGAAGAGAGAGAGAGTGCGTGCGCGCGACCGGGTCTCTCTCTCTCTGCTCGTTCTTTCAGTTAAACATGCGCCCTGTCCACAGTCTATGGCCCTGTCACAAGCGCGGCAGTTCATCTACATTAGACGGTGTAATGAAGCGTGTGGGTTACTACATCCAACAACCGAACATTTTAACTTACCCTCTCGTAACTTCTGCATCTTTTAGCTTGGACTACAAAATTGCAGCGAGAAATAAAAATGGCGGATCGCTCGAAGTGTTGGGCTGGAAGTCGATGTCCTTATTTGGCAGTTCCGCTGCAAATACTGTGACGTAATAGTTCTCGAAACGTCATAGATAACAGAAAAATCAGAACAGGTTGAAAAATAAGGCCAAAACAGAATATAAAGATATCACCGAAGCAACTGAAGAGAAAAATTTCAACTTTTCTGTACTTATAAACACTCCAAATATACAACAAAATGCATTTAAGGGCTAAAAAAGTGGATTTAGCATGATATGTCCCCTTTAACAAAAGTTCAAGTATATATCTTTTTAAATATGTGCTATTTCAATGCTACTTGGGACAAAATTGGCCCACTTTTTAGAATATAAAATATACTGTGTATATAAATATAAGTGTAACAGTAGTAAATTTTGAGTACACAACTAGTTTACAACTAAGTTTCTACTGCAACTACAAGTTAACTTATAGGTAGTTTACTAGTTAAATAGCAATTTTTTTATGAAAGAGTTTATGAAAGTACACTTTGAAGTATACTCTTAGTAAACTAGTTTAATAGTTTTATACTTGTAAGTTTTCTTTAAGTGAACTCAACATCATACTTACTTATAGCTTGCTATTTATATATAATTTTTGCATCAAGTGTATAGGCCTACTACTATGTTCCTAGGTATTCATTTTTATACATGAAATATACCTTTAACTGTACTTTAAGAAGATTTGAAGTAAATTCCTTCACTACCAGTGGACTACACAAAAATTAACATACTCCGTATTAGAAACATAAGCCTATCTGTTTTCCTAATAAATCAATGTTTTCAAACAATGTAAGTTTATAAGACGTATATCTAAAAAATTATGTAAAAATATGTGAAAAAAGTATATAGGCCACTCGAGCAAACAACTGCAAGCTACATATATAGAATACTTAATTATACTTTTAACTATATCTTGATCAAAAGATTGAGTAAAAGTATAGGCCAAATAGAGACTTTCTGTAAAAGTAAAGTACAGTATACTTGTGTAAATTAAAAGTCCCTTAAAAGTAGACTGAAAGTAGCCTATACGTTATTATTTTTAGTTTAAAAGAAGTAGGCTATACTAATAGCACACTTGAATTAACTTCTTTTTTGAGAGAATTTGACACTGAAAAATTCAGCTTTGCCATCACAGGAATACATTACATTTTAAAATATATAAAAATAGAAAACAGTTAGGATTCTGTCAAACATAAAAAAAAAAAAAAAAACCGTACTAACCCCAAACTTTTGAACGGTAGAATATTTAAAACCAACATTCACCATCTTTAATGATTAATCATCTTTTGCACTTTATTTTAGAATTGCCAAAATGGAGTAACTTCATGTCTGGAGGATGATGTCTTAAAGATGCACCAACTCATTAAAAAAACAACACCTAAAGAAATTAACTTATGAAAAATCTGTTTAACATTCTTATCAGATAATGGCTTCACTCTGAAGTTGAACTGATGTTATGATGGGCTAATGAATGAACAAGAAGGGGATGTTCTTGCATGTATAGATGATAGAATAGGAAGAGCTACATTAGCCAGTATTTCTGCACAATCTGATGTCCTCCTTTTCTTTTTATGTCAGTCTTAAAAACAACAGCAAAGAAAATAACTCCCGACAAATGCTATGACAACAGCAACCTGAAAAAAAAAAAAAAACACCTCAAAGGTCAGAGGGCAAAAACAAGAACGGCTAGCATTTTGTTTTGGAGGAACGGGCTAATTATAAAACCTCATCACTATGTGGGTTTAACAAAGCACCACAGAGAGCCTAGAGTTGTGTACGCGGTTTGGTGTTCGCAGAATGTGGGTAGTCTCATTTTCCGTTCACAAACAAGCTGTCTCGGTGCATCCCTGTATGCCTGAATACACTCAGCGCGGCCGCATTGTTGCTGCGACATCCACAAACAAGCTTTTGTGTGACTCACTCGCTCCTCTCACTTCAAGCAGACACGTGCTCTCTGCCCTCTTTTTCAGGGCGCCACTGTCTCCTCTTTGCATCGGTGACAAAAATGGAGCACCTGACTATTTTCAAACACACTTAAAGAGGGATCTGTGTGCACTGTGGGTTTTGTGCCTTGTATTTCTGTTACATACGAGTCCACATCTTCCCTTGATTATAATATCGTTTGAAAATACAACAAAAACGAGTTCACAGTAGAGATGGCTGCAGAAAATACAGCAGCACAAATAAATGAGGCCATTGCAATAAAAGCACATTTATGCAGGAACATCAATAACAAGGTGTAACCTTCTAAGTTATGAACACTAAGCAGCAAATACAAACATCTACACTCTGAGTGTTAATATTGCTGTGAAGCACTATTAAAATACTGATGCCAAGAGACACATGGACTATCCTGCAAAACACTGTGAATGGAATCGGATTATATTGATCTCATCTCACAATGAGATGTCATGAATGACCAGTAATTAAAAGCTATGGTAAAGGATATGGTTTAAGATTTGAACTGTTAGGATTTCAAGGGTTAATTTTAAGGTTAGAAGAAGGGACAGGGTCAGAGATGAAGAAAAGACATTTGGACAAATCTGAACAAATGACTGTTGGACAGCCAGTTTACTTCAGTAAGGAATTGTACTTTAATAAAGAAATTAATACTTTCATTCAGAAAGGACAATTAAATTGATGAAAAATGAAGACATTTTTAATTATATTTCAAATAAATACTGTTCTCTCAAACTTTATATTGATCAAACTATCCAGTTTCCACAAAAATATTAAGCAGTAGAACAGTTTTCAACATTGATAATGATAAGAAATTTTTCTTGAGCACCAAATGAGCATATTATAATGATTTATGAAGGATCATGTGACACTGAAGACTGGAGCAAATAAATAATAAATTGTATTTTAAATTGTATTATAAATAGAACAGTTATTTTAAATTGTAATCATATTAACATATTACTTTTTTGACCAAAAACAGTAAAAAATAGCAATAAAAGATCTTACCAACCCAAACTTTTGAACTGTAGTGTGTATGTAAGCAAATTAAACACTTTTTACAAACATTATCTGTTGTTTTATGGAAAACAGCTGCATTAAGATTCTTCTTCTGACATGAAGGTGAGTAAATAATGACAGTATTATCATTTTTGAGTGAACTATCCCCTCTAGAGAGAGACCACATGTGACATTGACCTTTCTGGGAAAAAAAAGGCCAACAACTGTAAACCTGTGAACCCTGGACAAACAAAGAACCCTCAGAGCGAGATTTTCAGAATGCAAGGTTGAGTTTTGTGGATAAGTTTTCAAGTTCTTTCTGCTGCAGCACACTCACTGGTACTATATTAAGCCAGAAAAGACAGGGCAGAAAAAAAATGGGGTTCCGGATTCATAAGACAACCTGGCTTAACTAGTATTAAAGTTGACTTTGCTCCCTGTTTGTCAGTCACAGTCCCGATGAGGGAGTCTGGGAATAATCCAAGTAAATCACCTCTAGCCTGTGGTCAGCTCACTGAATAAATCCATCCAAATGCATGCCACTGGAAAGTAAACAAACAATAACAATTCTCCCCTTTTTCTAAGTCTGCCAAGCCATCTTCGATCGACTCCTGGCACCCGGCAACTCGCTTGACTGACGTTTCTGTGGAGTTCCATTAAGGCCAATGAGATTAAATGGCTGAGGACCTGCGAGAGTGTTAGTGGAAAGACACGGTAGTGAAGGACAGAGATATTAAAGCTCGGTGTTGGCGCCTCGCTCATTGTGAGCAATTATTTCCAAGGCCAGCCATTATTTGGCCCTGAGGAAAAGAAAACCCTGGAGGAAGCAGGCTAATCAGGCAGCGTTTGTGGCTGTCAGCGGGTACCTGCAACAGGAAGACAAGCGCAGCACTGGTGCTCAAAGAGAACATGTGGCCTTCTCCGGGTCTGATTGCTCTCAGATTGCCATGTGACAGTTTGGACAGAGGGCTGAGGGGGGGTTGTGCCTCTGTGCAGCCTTAATGTGAAACATCAGCTGACACTCAGAGCCAAGTTCGACCCACACACACACACAAATGCTGCTGTGCTTACTACACTTCATTTCAGGTGGGGGTGTCTGTGACAAGCCTTCAGCTTGTTAGTCCAAAGTTGCATGACGTGCATGTTGGTCTATTGGCCTCCAGCGTGAACCTCCATAGAAGAGACGAGACGAGACGAGAAGAGACTGAGACAAGAACAGTCGAGATGAGATGGGAACAGAACAACAGAGCAGAACAGAAAATATAAAAATATAGTAAATGAGACAATATTCTCTTCACATTGATAAGCAAATAGTTTTGTTAATCTCTTGTTTCCACTGGGTCCTGGACCAATCCCTATAAAATGATGTGCTTTACTCAACAGCACTTTTTGTGCCCACTTAGGATTTATAAGATAGAAAATAGTGCTAAAGTTAGAAAACGTAAAATTAGAGGCACCGAGTTGCCTGGCAGCGAAAGAAGACTTGGGTCAGACTTCTTGAGAAACACAGCTGGCAGTGTTTTGGCCTGTGACCAGTTGCATAAACTGATTAGACTAGTCTTAAAAGTTTGTCATCTATTTTTTTCTTCAAAACTGGTCCTAACTTTTTAAAGCCAGTTACATAAAAAGGTAGATTGGTCTAATTTAAATTGGAAAAGTAAGACTGATTATCTCGTCTAACTGCAAGTTGGTCAAACTATCTTAAGACACGGTCTTAAAATAGTGGCTAAATGTATGCAACGGTTTCACAGACAGGGCTTAGATTAAACCAGGATTAGGCCTTAGTTCAATAAGGACATTTAAGTAGCTTTTTAAAATGTACCTTAGCAAAAAAAAAAAAAAAACACATTACTGAGACAAAACATCTTGAGACAAAACAATGGCACTGACATATTTTATAGTTTCTTTCTGTTAAATCAACTCAAATATGCATTTTAGTCTGGGACTAGGCTTAAGCCTTGCCTGTGAAACTGGGGGTAAATGTGATGAGTGAGAACGCTTGACTTAATTCACCCATCTTTCACCACTTTGCATGAAGATGGTGTGATAGATGTTGAATATAACTATATACTGTATGCCAGGTGTTCAAATGTCTCTGACTTTATGTACTCCAGGAATTTATGGAGAACACCAAAAAAGCTCTGAATCTTTCTAGCACAGTTAACCTTCCACATACAAACCCTAAAAACCCAAGACTCATACATTCTCATTATGATTTTGCTATCTTCTCTCACTCACTCCTCCTGTCAACCTCAATAACCTCATCCCTGTATTCATCTTTATCTGCTATTACTTTAGACATCCTACCGAAATGGGATGAATCTAAAGGCAGGGGCGAGGAACGGCATCGGGGCCCATACCAGTTGCTGGGAAATCAGAACGCAATTGTGCTTCATAAGTGAAAGGTACATGTGGTGAAGATTGACAATAGTGGCTGTGTAATCCCTTTATGAAAAGCAAATTGAAGTTCATGCTTGAATACAGCTTGCAAAATGGCCCGAATTCAAGACATCAAGTGCTGCAGGCGAACGTGGGGAGGGGTAATTTATGACAAGCAATTTTAAGGCACAATGCCGCGATGACCGCTCATCTGCACAGACGTACGCGGTAGGCATATCTTTTTTTAAGCTAGTCATTAAGGCTGACACCTAGAGACACAGAGTGAGGGGGAAAGGATTTTGGAATTATTAATTTATAACAGAGAGCCATCCAAGCCTTTTCATGTTTAATCGCTTGTTCCCTTAATAGGAATGTTTTATATTCAGTTTTACATGACAGCGTGTCATTGTGTAACAAAAGAAAACAACCAACCCTGGCGCTCTCAAGCAACACGTTAAACGGAAAACCCGGGAAAATGTATTACATCTGGTGCAATGCTGATCTCTTCCATCACTGCCAGGATGAAGTCTCTCAGAGGGTCTCTAAATCCCATGTTAAAAGACGGCCATTACACAGACATTAACTGCAATGTTTTAAAGTGTCAAAGTGTGTTTATGCACGGCATATAACTGAAAGACACATAATATGTCATGAGAAGCTGGCTTATTTCCAAGCTATACATGCTAAGCACCCAAGATCTCCTCATCGAAACACAAAAGAGCCTTCAATTCACCGAGAGTGGGGCTAAAAAACAAACAAACAAAAAACAAGATTTTTTAAATTGACTGCTTTGAGAAGAGTATGACTGGAATGGGGTGGGGTGTAGATGGTAACGGTCACTATCTCTGTGAATATAAAATTAGACTTTGACGGTTGAAAGACAAAAGGCTCCTATACCACCTCCTCCCTGACATAAACCTGCAGAATGACATGAGACACCACTGTTAACCTTTACCGGTTGAGGCAGAAAGCATGTGTGATCTTTGTGCTGATGGGTAATTACTCACAGAACGGTCTCTGAGGGAATTCATATGTCCTATGTGTTGAGCTACAGACATTCACCCAACGGTTCCTGATAATTGGACAACATATGGAGCCTTTTTATTCCATTGGTGAGATCAATGCAGTCACACCCTAGTCACATGAAAACAGCACTGACCTCTTCACCTATAGGGATAGTTTTATCCCCCCAAAAAAATCTGTCATCATATGCTCACCTTCATGTTGTTCAAGCTTCCATGGAACACAAAAGAAAATATTTTCCACAATGTCCAAGTTGCTCTCATCTGTATTATGCAATTGAATGAAGCCATCGACGGAATTTTCTGGCTTTCCGTGTTTTCACTGTTAAAATGTATGGGGCGCCATTACGCATCTTCTGAAAGAGCACTGACTCTCTGTATCAAAACACAGGAAAAAATTGAGCAGAAACAAGTGATAAAAGCATTGCTTATGCACATTGTAGTCTTTGAAAAAAAAGAGACATTTTGTCAGCTTATTGTTCAAAATGTTGTCTTTTTTTTATTAAATTTACCCACATTCAAGGGTTGATTAAAAAAAGAATGCATGTGGCTAGAATAAAACAGGGTTTAATCAAAGGCTCTGTTCTATTGATATACTGCATGTTTGTGCAGATATTCATACAACAAAATATTCTGGGAGCCATTAAATTTGTGTGAAAATAATCAAAAACACTGGCAGTGACTGGCAACTTTTTAAAAAAAAACTGGCGGGGAAAGAGTTAAGCTGCAAAAATTATGAAAAGAACCATAAAAATACTAGACTTTTTGCTTCTGTTCGTCTCTCCGTCCTCAGGATCCGCTTCAAAATATCTACTTATCTCATCCGTAAGAGTCATGGCTGCCAAAGCCGAGCGCACCTTCATTGCAATTAAACCCATAAACTCATGGGAGAAATCATCAAGCACTTCGAGCAGAAGGGCTTCAGACTGGTTGCCATAAAGTTCGTTCTGAGGAGCTGTTGAAGCAGCATTACATCGATCTGAAGGACCTGCCGTTCTACCCTGGTACAGTACATGTACTTATTCAAACAAGTGCTTAAGAAAAGACAAGACCAAACAAACAACCCCAGTCCATGACGGCTAACTGGTCATCAAGTACATGAACAGGGCCGCGGATGATATGGGAGGGTCTGAATGTTGTGAAGTCTGGAAGGGTGATGCTCAGAGAGATCAATCTTGCAGACTCCAAAAACCTGGGCAGGAACATCATCCATGGAAGTGACTCTGTGGACAGCGCAAATAAAGAGATCAGTCAGTGGTTCAAGCCTGAGGAGTTGGTGGCCTAAAAGAGCTGCACGCAAGACTGGATCTATGAATAAACCATCAGAACCATCAATCTCTGCCTTTCTCGCTGGACCAGTTATCCGTTATGGACTGGGGTTGTTTGTTTGGTCTTGTCTTTTCTTAAGCACTTGTTTGAAAAAACGTGGAATCTCAAAAAAAAAAAAAAAAACTTTTTACATACAGTACATCGAGATTTAAAAAATGTAGATCAGGGTTTGCATTGCAAACCTTTGCGAGTTTGTGAGCTGATGAAAAGCAGAAAATGTATTAAATCATAGAAATGTAAAATTTAGAAGAATAAAGAATAAATAATTTAAAATAAAACAAAACACTTACTGAAAAATATTAAATATACTGTGTATATATATATATATATATATTTTTTTTTTACCAGCATAAGAAATCTGTGAACATTTGAATGTGTTGAATTGAAATATTAAATTAAAATATCATGAGGTGCTTCATGTAATGTAAAAACTTTGGGAATCCCTGCTGCAGATATTTATACAGTAGATATCCAAGTCTTTTGAAAGCATGCAATGGATTTGTCTGAGGAAGAGAAAAACATTTGAAGTCATTATACAGTAGCTCTGAAAATTACTTTTGCATTCAATTCAGACATGGGTATAGGAATGGACCATAGCTCTGAAAATGTATTTGTGTTTGCCATAAGACGCATCACACCAAGTTTGAGAAACAATTATGTTTGGTGTCACTGACATCATGACATCAGCATTGCATCATGACACAACATACTTTCATTTGTTGTGCGAAGCTTTTGTATGGCTTCAGAAGACTTATGATATCCCAATAAATGGCAAATAAGTTGTATGGATCACTTTTATTGTATTTATTGTATTTTATTTATTGTATACATTCTCAAAATATCTTCACTGCAAAACGATAATTCCAAATTGTAACTGTCAATTAAGAAAAGTTTATGCACACTTATCCTGTAGAGCTGCTTATAGCTGAAATTAACTCATTTCATAATTGAATCCACACTGAACTGACTTAAGATGAATGACACTTTTGTCTTTGGAGTTTCTTTACAGCAGAATTGAACTCCGTTTCAATTACAATCTATATTGTATAACAGCACTATATAAATAAAGATGACTTGACTAAAAGGTTTTGCACAGGACTATTTTCTTGTTGTTTGTCTTCATTACTCTGACCTATACTGTGGTGAATTTTCCCTGATCCAGAGTATTTTCTGTCTTTCTTTCTTGTCTATCATTCTCCTGCTGTCAACAGTCACCATACCAGCTCATGACCTCTGGCACAAAGAAGACGGGGGTACAATATAAAAAATAAAAAAATGAACTCAATCGACAGAGACAAACAGAACTTTTGCTGGACTTGTGTTTGCAAGAGTGAGGCATTACCTCAGCTCTACACAGTCCTAAATGCTCCATGCAAAGTGGCAGGTCATTGATATCAAGGTGACACCAGTCTTCACGAACACTCGTGATGTGATGGGAGGGACAGACAGGAGAGAAGCTCAGGGCCACTTTCTTTAAGCTCCATTAAGCTCAGCGGCAAATCATACCCTAATACCTGTTGTCACGACGGATTCACTGGAGTGAAAATGCTTTTCTAGGCCACCGGGTGAGACACACACACACACACAGCACTCTCGCTCACACGCTGTTATTCACTTACTTAAATTTATAAGCAGGCGATACTACGTGACAGGCGTGCAATCTCCCTGAGTAACCACAACACCTCTGATGCTTGAAGACATGATACTGACAGCAGTGGCTTGTGCTGGACTTCTGAAATAAGGCGGCAATTTTGGAGCCATTTACCGTAAGTATAGATCATCAACAGGTAACCAGTATTATACTATTTATAATTAAGCAATTTCACATAAGCAAGAGTGCTGGTGTTCTGAATGGACCCTTCTCACATTTCCAGGTTTGGAAAATTACAGAATAGCAAATGGGGCCCATCAACCAAACAGTTGACTTCCATAGTATTTCTTTTTTTCATATTATGGAAGTCAATGGAGCCCATCAACTCTTTGGTTACCCATATTCTTAATAATATCTTCTTTAGTGTTCAGCAGAAGAAAGAAATTCACACAGGTTTGGAACAACTGAATAAATGCTGACAGAATTTTCATTTTTGGGTGAACTATACTTTTAAATATTATTTTTGTGTTCCCATTTGATCTACACCAAATGAAAAAAAAATCGGTTTGGCTTTTCTAGGACTTTACAAAAGAGGAAGAAATATGAGAACTTTACACACAGTCACCCCCTCAGCAGCTAGAAACTCCATCGCATCCATGACTTTATGTAAATGAATGCCAGGGTTAAGGTATAGTAGTATAGTGTCACATTTTTTAATGCCATTTTTTTTATTAAAAACAGATTTATGATGTTAATTATTGTGAAAGTGAAACATTACATACCATTCCATCATCACATTATACACATTTGTATAATTCAATACTCAAGAATTTAATACTGAGCAACTTACATTTTAGACATATTAAGTGGCAGTTAGTTTGTTTATTTTTGCTAGAAGTAGCGCGATTTCAGAAGGAATCAGCATTTTTAAATGAATCGGTTGAGTCAAATGATGACTTGACTCACTCATTGAACTAAAAAGTAGACGAAGAACAGCATGTGAAAAGAGTAGTATGTCATAGTATTCACAAAACAGTAGACAAAAATACCCAGATGGCCTTCTACTTCCGGCAAGATGAACTGCGCATCTGATGATGAATACTTTACTATCCCATGAGGCCACAGGAGAGGTGTGGAAGGCACTGCAAGTGATGCAGGTAGGTCAAACAGCAATGACAACAAGACGAATGTAGTATGTCTGGATATATACATACTTTTAAAGGAGAACTCCGGTCAATTTTAACATTGAGCTCATGTATTTGTAAATTTGGAGTGCTGTCAGTACAGAGAACAACGACAAAAATCGGTGTTGCCTACACCGTGTTATCCTCTTTTTAAAATTTGCACCCTGTTGACTTCAATGGGGCAAGTTTTAAACCTGCTTTTAGCCTCTTAACATCCTTGATGTGTCATTACAAGTGCCCAGCCAATGTGAGTGATTCCTTCAGAGTGAACACGGTGAATCTGACTGCAGTAGATGTGAAAGATATGAATAAAAGTGATGTTATTTCAGCCAGCGCACATAACTGTATTTTCTTCCTGTTTTCGGTCGAAGTCCACAGTAATCGATTGTCGAGTTCACGCGCATAGGTTTAGTTACCTATGATCACGCGCGTGAACTCGACAATCGAGGATAACACGGTGTAGGCAACACCGATTTTTGTCGTTGTTCTCTGTACTGACAGCACTCCAAATTTACAAAAAAACGAGCTCAATGTTAAAATTGACCGGAGTTCTCCTTTAACAGTCGCGACGCAAATACTTGTTAAAAAAGTACCTATCAATAGAGTGCGCAATTTCAGTGCAGCCAGTGACTTGTTTCATTCATGAACGAATCAGTGCTTTTGAACGAATCAGTTGAGTAAATAATCCAATGAATCCTCATGAAGACTTAAATTGCTGCTGAATGAATCACTGTTTTTGAATGGATCTGGGGCCTCATTTATAAAGCTTGCGTACGCACAAAATGGGGCTGAAAACATGCGTACGCCAGTTCCTGCGCAAAAGGTGGGATTTATAAAGAAAAACTTGACGGGAAAATTTGCGCACCTGCACGCAAACTCTGACCCATGCGTACGAACGTTTTGGAGATGGAGCACTTTGGCGACACCGATGGTGAGCTGGAGTTAAATGTATTTTTGGTCACTTTTATACAGAAAATCTAAAGAAAATTAAACATATACAGAAAGATTATACAAATACAATTTCAATCACCAAGCCTGTCACTTGAAGCAAATATCCATTCCTTCTTAAATGTCCGCGGCAGCGAGCGTGTTGAGCCGTTTAGTGAAACTGACGCAAATAACAGTTTAAATAAATAAAATACTTCTGATATAAACATTTATATTAAATATGCCATTCAAATTAATGGAGTTAAACACTTAAACATGAAATCATTACTGAAGTTACAACATTTTTTTAAATTCAATCATTAGAAATATTTGTTGTGGATGCGATTGTTTTTGAACACTTTTCCTGTGGCGTGCTTTAATGTTTTAACCACAGAGATAATTGATTATCATGATAATACCAGATTGTCTGAGAAAATAGTTTCGTGCAAATAATGCCCAAGGCCTATCTGTTTCCATTAAAAATATAAATCAATTAAAAATACAATTCGGCAAGTGGAAAAGATTGAGAAAAACTTTCTCTGAAATGTATTTTACACTATTTGATTTATGTAGGCTATTCAAAAACAAGGCAAGGATAGACAACTACTTGATTTGTATTAATGTAATGTTTCTTATACCGTTTATATCATTTGCATATGATTATTCATCCACGTGATAACGTTTAAGTTATCACGTGGATGAATAATCATATGCAAATGATATGTAGATGAGGATCTGCATAGTAAAACTAGGCGTTGTAAGCTCCATATATGGTTATTTCGGGTGGAGACGCATGTACGCACAATATTCCGCTGACTGGGATTTATAAAGTGAATTCTGCGCAGGTTCTGGCGTACGCACGGTTTTATAAGTCAGAATATTTTTTTGCGTACGCCATTTTTGGCTTTCGGGCGCACGTACACTTTTAGTAAGGTTCCTACGCACAGTTTTATAAATGAGGCCCCTGGTGAGTGAATCATTGTTAATCAAGGAAACGAATCAGTAAATGAGTCACTATCGCTCATGTATACTTGCTTGACGACATTTACTGGTGTAACGATGTAATGCAGCAGAGAGAGACTGAAAAACACCCTTGAAAGGCATCGGTGTTTTGCTTTCTTGCTTGCTAACATTAATATGTTATATGCCATCCAAGTGCAGTGCAGACTTAATTATATTTTATGAAATCATATTTGTGGAGAGCCACCTTTCTTTCCTCTGTGTGTGTTCTATAGAGGCACAAAGCCACAGACTCTAAAGCACGAAAGCAGAAAGGCAGCAAAATAATGTCATTCTCACAGTAGCAATCTCACTGAATGGCTCAATGCGTTCAGCGGTCTTGCCAATCTTTTCGGTCTCAACGTTACAGAGGCGACTCATTCTCCCAGCCCACTGTTTCCAAGCAACCGGACACTCATGATTTGAGAGATGCCACGGGCACTGGGACATGATTATCACTGCCTCTTATCTCACATCAAACCGATACCCAATTTCTGGGTGATTTTCACCAACCAGCCCAAGTTGGCTCAAATGAGAATGCTTACCATATCAAAAAGTCAAAATAACGTGAACTAAAAACTAAATGTTTATCAAAATGTGCTCTGCTTGATATTTGATGTGGGAACTTGCTTGGCTGGTGTGCCCTGAGAGAGAGAAAGCAGAGGGAAAGCAAATGCACCTGTCCCCAAAGTCAGAGAGTTTAGCATGATGACATAAGTCCACCACACTGCCTGTCTCCTCATCTGCCAATCTCTCGATACCCTACGCCAACGCAGAACCCAGCAGTGTGTCTGGGCCCCTGAATATGCTCTACTGCTAGCCTAAAGAAGCGGTCCCTCTGTGGAAATAAAAAATTACCAAGATACTTCCAAAAGAGTGCAACACACAAGCCCCATCATTTTTCTAAAAGCAATTTAATTCTCGCCGAAGAATTATGAGGAATGAATTGGCAATTTAATCTGGTGCATTTCCATAAAACATGTACTCAATACAGTAGAACAAGATAAACAAAAAAAATGAACGGTGGCTGATAATGGGGGAGCAGAGTAATAACCATTAGCCTGTTTTTAATGGGCCTTACTGAGACATACTCAATTCTAGAGAGAAAGAGAGGCAAAAAATAGCACTAATGAACATGCGCTTCACTATGCTTGAGACCCTTTGTCCTCTGCAGATGAAACGTTTTTGTGTGTTTTTCGCTCTCACTTCACACCCTCTCTCTCTGTGTGTGTGCCAGGTTGCTGTAATATGGCCTCATATGTGGTTCTTAATGGCTTACGATGTGTTAGAAACTAAGATCAGAGCAATTTAACCTATTCAATGTTGAACCTGGAGACTACAGCTCAACAGAGAATATCCAAAAAAAATTCTTCAGAAGTGGATCTTTCTAAGCACAGGAGAGTTAATGCTAATTATCAACTTAATCTCATATGTTTAATATAAGTTAAACGTACTGGAAACAATAAGAAAATTGTTAACTACACAGTTAGTCTAGTCTTAAGATCCATTTCAAGTCATTTGATCACTGTACTAAACAGAAGTGTAAACATTTTGTGATCCGATAACTCAAACCACATTCGGAGAGGTGTTGTTATTGTTATCTAAAACTAAAATTATTAAAAATAAAGCTGAAATAAATAAACATAAGTATTAAATAAAAAACTTAAAAAATGTTGATTTGGCAACTGAAATAAAATAAGTTGAAGTGCAAAAATACAGAAAGTAAAAATAAATAGAAGCTACAGAATTTAAAAAAAAAAAAATAATTACTAAAATTTTAACTAAAATGAAAACTAAAAATATTAAAATAAAAGGTAATTCAAAATAATAAATATTACAATACTATTCTATATAGGCCTAATAGTAACACTAATTAGGAAACAGTAAGTTTAAAGTGTTTTAATATATCTTTTATAAATCTAAATACAGGTTCAGCTGAGAAGCAGATTTGCTCCCTTTTCCATCTCATTTCTATAGGAAAAACAATTGAGATATTAAAGAGATTAAGAGATTTGTGATGTCTCCTACTATGGACAATGTTCATTGCAAGATTGCGAGAAAAAAGTCAAACCAAAAAAAGGGAAGAAGAATTGAGTATAAGGCTCAAATGAAAATTTTAAAGCTTACTTTATGCTTCTCATATTTTATTTGAAACAAGGATTTTGATTTTCTGATTTTATTTTTCATGGTCTCATTTTATGTTTTTATTTATTTTTGATGGGTCTGATGTGGGCCTGAGAGGAGAGCGTGTGTATTTTTGCTAGTTTGTGTGCATCTGTTTGGGCCAGTAATGAGCGCCTTGTATGAATAATTATTTTTAATCAATACTTTCCCTTCATTTATATTGCATGATTGTTTAATTTTTGACTATTTAGAATTTCTAATGGAAAAAAAAAACCTAACACATAACTAAGTGATCCTCAGCCAGCAAGATCACGATAAGCAGTTTCAGCCAAAGTCAGCACCACATGTATCCTTCATGAATACGACAATCCCAGAATGCAATGCGACAAGCTCAGTAAATAGAGATGTTGTTCTCCTTTTTGTTGCTCTCCTTTCGGTCCTCACACTTGTTGCAGTGTAGTCTATGCCTATCAAACTATTAGCATAATTGCATTTACACTATTTCTATCGCTATTTGCACTTTAAGAGCAAATTAAAATGCTATTTGTTGCTATTTGCTGATACCAGAAGCATCAATAAAAGTACTTTCTTTTGGCTAAATTGCCTAATAGTCATGTTTGCTATGTGTTAATAACGAATCTTGCTGTTAGCGTAGCAAAATGCTAATACTTATGGAAGATTATTTCTTCAAAAAAATGAAAAGAGAATTGTGACTATCTCACAATTCTGACTTTTTTTCCTCACAATTGCGAGTTTACATCTCACAATTCTGACAGAATTGCATCATGTAAAGTCGTAATTGTGAATTATAATGTCAGAATTGCGAGATATAAAGTCGCAATTTTTGCAATTTTATATCTTACAATTCTGACTTAACGTGCAATTGCGACTTTTATATGATGCAATTCGAAAAAAAAAAAAATATAGGAATTGCAAGATATAAACCCGCAATTGCGAGATAAGAAGTTGCAAATACTTTTCTTATTTTTTATTCCATGGCGGAAACAAGCTTCCATAAATAACACACTATTGGAATCAACAGGCTCAAAGTAGCTTTCCAAAATCGCTTATGACGTTCCATGCCGGTAACGATGGTCTCTTAGCAGACAATGAGGCAACTAGCACTTCACATACACCAAAAAAAGTAAATAAAGGAATAAGATATATGCCTATGGTTGTTTTGTTTTGTTTATTCCTCCACACACAACAAACACAGGACAGGAATGTCAGTGTCAATCACTGTCTGGCTTTATTGAAATCCAAAGGTAAAGACACACACCACAACTACACACAGCTCATCTGCCAGGGCATGAGAAGAGGTGTGATATTGCTTTGATATCCTCCAGAAAAACAGAAAGGACAGATGTAATATAAGAAAAGACCCAGTCTGGGAATGGCCTTCGCAATGGGCTGTTATCATCAGAGGGACGCCTGGCCTCACCACTAACCTTTAAGCAATGCACATCTCACATGCTCTTTCCTCAGCACAAATCTCCACTGACAGCTCAGCATGAGAGCTTCCCGTAAACACCAGTCCTGCTCTTCACACACTCGCTAACCTTGCCTGTCTTTGTACAGAGAGGAAAAACTGAAAACATGTGTCAAGGAATGGCATCAAGGCCCACGTAGTAGAGATCCTCTTTCTGTGAGACAGATCCCCAAGTCTCACACACACACACACTAATCCCATTATTACTGCAACCATCATCCTCTAGCTTTGGCAGTTTTTTAACTCTCCTCGTTCCTCTTCTAACTCTTAACTCAAAGGAAATCCCAGACTGTTTTGCTGGGCCCGCCCCATATGGCAGGACTGGACTGGAGGAGCTTAGAGAGGCACAGAGGATTTCAGTACATGCACACACACTGTATTCCCTCCAGGCTTTAAGTGGCGTCTCCACACTCTGGGGATAATCTGTGGGAGAGATGCTAAATCAGCTTCCTTTACACTGCCTCAGGACCGCAGATCCTCTTGTGGTGTCTATGCCTTAAACTCTGTTCATAAAGCACAATCTTACACGCACTCGAGGGCCGGCACTGGAAGTCGTGCGAGATACGGGCATTAGGATAGTAGGCCATTTCTCAGAGTTCTCCAGTTCTTATAGTCATGTGACGCTAATACCACTCGGTAGTCATGCTTCTGAACTTGTGAATAACTTATGAGGAACTTCTAAGCAGTTCTATAGCAGCATCAATTCTGCATATTTCTGGAGGACAAACCCACTCAGTTGTCACTCACAACTACTTGAATCACATTTGATCACTTTTCGCCAATCAGTGAGCTGAGTTGTGCAGTAAATGATGCAAAGCCACATAAAAGGTCAAAACATCCTGCTCTGACATAACCTCATCACTTATCAGACTAAACATTATACAATTAAAAGAATATAAATTGTTGACAGTCACTATTTACACTAAGTGCAAATAGTCAAAATTGTTACCAAAGGCTCTTTTCAATAGCTCCGCCCACCATCGCTCAGATATTTGACCAAAATGCCATATTCATTTTATTTACACTTTATGTGAAAAGCATCTATCACTCTGTTTTATGTGCAAACAAGATTTTATTTGTTTAGATTTCGTGCAAACGCTATTTAATATTTACACTCAAATCTATTTTAAAAAACAAAATCTTTTACATAAACATTAAACAATAACACCAATGAAATGCGTACATTTTAACTGAGTGAAACAGCCTTTTCAAAATGGAGGGAAATTCACCATCTTCCTCCTGTTCCTGTGAACTTTGACCTTTTCCACTACTTGTATTGTTAAAATACAAAAGTTTGAAATAAAGAGACAATATTTATTTATTCCATTTTTAAAAAACATGTGTTAGACTTTGTATGAAATAAATAAATAAACCTACCCTATATTAATATAATTTATTCAATTTGTTTTTTAATAATTTGAATGTTTTATATATTAATATAATTTTATCAAAATTATTGTTTTATATTATTAAATATAATATTAATGTTATAGAATGATTGTATATAGGGATTCTTTAGTATTTAAATCTTGTTTCATTACTAAAACATAGAGGGACACATTTGTCACCATATTTTGAGAATAATTTGTTTCTTTATTTAGATTTTGTTTTATTTTATTTGGTCCACTACATGTTTGATTTGATTTCTCACTATAGACTGTAAAATTATGCATAAAGGGTTTAGGGGGACTCACAGTTCAGTGCAGATCTACATTTTACTGTAATATTGCATGTTGTGTGTGTTACCATTAATTAATTATTTTAGTCAGCCAGTTAAGAAGTTAGCATCATTCTGGTTTCCTAAATCCCGATCGGATTTTACCACTGGCTATTATATTATTGTAGAAAAGCTCTGCAACCAACAAAGATTTATGGTTCTATACACTTTGATCATAATAACCTTCACAAATAAATCCCTAAATACAATTGACAGAAGTAAAAGGCTAAATAGGTTATAAATGTGCTAAAATGCTAAATCACTTCCAGGTTTTGGCCTACAAAAATAGGTAATTCCTGCAGCGCTCTATAGCCGAGATTGGTTTATTTTGCAATTATGAGTGAGCAGCTGATTTCCTAATGATCTAATTATGTTTTTTTCAATGAATGACAATAGGAGAAAATTGTGCACTTATCCCCCGTTCTCATATATTCACTGCAGTCTTGTGTGTGTGTGTGTGTGTGTGTAGATTACTGAAAAGTAGAGGGAAAAAGTTTATTTTTTACTAAATAAACAAATTGTGCACTTGACCCATGTCCTCATATATGCACTGCTGTCCTGTCTCTCTCTCTGTGTGTGTGTGTGTGTGTGTGTGTGTGTGTGTGTGTGTGTGTGTGTGTGTGTGTGTGTGTGTGTGTGTGTGTGTGTGTGTGTGTAGGGACCTGTACTGGTGCATATGAACAGATGATGTGTCCAACTCATGACTTTTAAAAATACTTGAGTGACTAAGAACTGGCCAGCCTGCAGCTGTTCGCCCCATTTAGACAGCACAGCCGTCCCACTATAGCGATTAGATCTAGCACATCTGAGCCAACTGAAAACTGCAGCCTCATTCAGTGATGGAGCAGATCCTCAGCACCAGTCATCTGGGGTGAGGAGTGATATTCCCCTCTATAGACACTAACCACAGTGGCAGGTGCCGCAAACATCACCCATTTGGAGCTCTGAGCTTTGGAGGCCGATTCTGATGTGGGAGATAATAGGTAAATCTAACTTTAGCCTGGGAGTGAAAGCTGTGATGGTGCGTTTCACCTTGGTGCATGGACATAATGAGAGGAGTGGGGACAGAAGCAGGGGAGGGGGAACTCCAATTCTCTAATGGCATCTTCTGCTCAGGAGAGAGATAGAGGCAGATGTGTTTTCAGCAATGCTATAAAAAAAAAAAAAAAAGCATTTTATACGTTTCCAAAAGCAGCTGAGGTGCATAATAAGGAGCCGCGGTCTTAGATTGCTATGGCTGGAAGTATGAGACCAGCTTTTAAAATGTGACCTTGCCTTCTAAGATGACAAAGGAAACTGAGGGTCCACACACACATTCATTATTCATGTGACCTCCTTCCTTTTGGGCATTCTCTCCACATTTTAAACACCACTGGATCTCATTTGGATGTTGGCAGCCGGTGAGGTTACATCTCTCTGAGCTGAATCTTTAATATTGTTTGCTGTTTTGTTTAGTTATCCATCTCTCTGTGCCCTCCTCTTCCTTATGCCTCTAGTCCATTTAGTTTAAGGGGCTGAAGGCTGACGAGGCCTCTGGTGATGCATGGCGGATCCTTTTATATTCTGATCTCAGTTGATGTACTGATTTTGCATAGGGTGCCACCTTCCGAAGTTACGAGCCTTGTAGTATTTTCTTTTCTAAAACAATGTTGCTCTGTAGGGAAAAAACATTTTCCCTTTATCACTCTACAGATAAAGCGTTGTCGGGAAATTTCGTTTCGCGTACCTACCCCGAAGTGACAAAATAAAATAAAATTCTGTATCAAAATTTTTAAGGAAAGACCAGTACTTTGTTTAGGCTTGGTTTGTAGGGAATTCCAAACCTGCGCACATATATTCAAACGCACAAAACTATAGAACCAATTCTTAATGCGCATGTGAACGCCATCAGCGTTTCTCACAGGTTCGCGTTTAAAGTCTGTGTAGAGAGAACGGTGTCGTCTTAGCGGCCCCCAATTTAATAACAAATGATCGTTGCGACGGAAGCGAATCAATCAAAACTAACCTTAGCTGGAAAATAACTTTATTAAAGAACCGCTATAAAGCCAAAACAATCTCTGTTATCCTAAATGATACGTTTATCTCTGTAAAGCTGCTTTTAAACAATCTACATTGTTAAAAGCGCTATATAAATGAAGATGACTTGACTTGACTTGTATAGATATAAATCACTACCGTTTAAAAGTTTGAGGCTGGTAAAATGTTTTCATGTGTTTGAAAGAAGTATCTCATGCTTACCAAGGCTGCATTTATTTGATCAAAAATACAGTAAAAAAAAAAGTCATATTTTTTAATATTGTGAAATATTATTACAAAAATAACTTATTTTTTAATATATCATGCACTATTCATGATATATTCCTCTATTATCATAATATCATCCTCTATTATGCTATTTTAAATTTTTTTTTCATTTTCACATAATATATATATATATATATATATTGCACATCACCAAATTTTTCAAAGATTCTCAAATGACTCGTCAGATGATTCAGTCTTTCCTCTCCGATAGCCTTCTCTGATCTGATTGGCCAGATGGCCCAGTCTGTTGTGATTGGTCTACCCTCTACCGCTTAAAGCACGTGTCAGAAGCTAAACGCCCATAACCAGAACTGTACTTCAGCTCAGGAGGCTTCCTCAGTCCTCAGCGATTGTACACACTGTAAAGACAGTAACGATGGCGTTGATTTTACCAAATCAATCTGAGCATGAGTCCGATGATGAAACATTGGAAGAACTAGTTATTCATTTCTGTGATACATTACTCAGTTTGAGGTATTGCAAATGTAATTCCTCACCATCAGCATTAACAAGTGTATGTCCATCAACAAACTGATGTGTATATTTCGAATTTATTGCAGTGCACATGCGGGAACCTTATTAGAGGTACAATATGTAAGAATTTTGTATAAAAATATCCACAAACCACTTGCACAGTGTTATATATTCCTTTCAGTTGTGTACTTACATTATCCTAAATGTTTCCAAGAATTAGTAAATTCAGAGAAATTCACAATTTTAAATAGTGCCCGACCCTTGTCGCCTGTCAGTGGCATTATATCCGCGTTATCCGGACAACTGATCCACTGAAACTGAAACTCTCTTCTTATTATCAATGTTGAATACAGTTAAAACAGTTGCTTAAAGGACAAGTTCGGTATTTTACACATAAAGCCCTGTTTACAGATCGTTTCTGATGAAATAGAACGGTTAAGATTAAACTTTTGACAGATGCTGCTGTCGCGAGAATTTTAGGTTTATTTCGCTTCCCACCCCCCCTCAAGAATGGATGTATAGGTGCACTCGAACATATCCTTCCTAAAACGCATTAAACTTTCATTTAAAAAGAGATGAAACTCACCGAGTGGTCAGGGGTGTTCACTGATATGCTCATACAAAAATCGCTGCAAAAGATGCTTTCCAACAGGTGTTTTACCATTCGTTGTAAAACTGTGGATCTATTTTTCCAAACGTCTCACACCCGTAGATTCTTCCGTTGAGAGCTTGAATAATAGACACTCCAGCCCAGTTGGTGGCGATAATGCACATTTGCCAATTGCAAGCAAACCACTGGCATTTCACTGAATACACAGAAGAAGCAGAAGAAGAAGCGGCGGAGTAATACCGTACCTCACCAGAGAAGGGCTCTGACCTCACACAGCACATTCAATGCAAGTCAATGGAGTTGGACAAAAACTATGATAAAACCTGTTGGAAAGCATCTTTTGCAGCGATTTTTGTATGAGCATATCAGTGAACACCCCTGACCACTCGGTGAGTTTCATCTCTTTTTAAATGAAAGTTTAATGCATTTTAGGAAGGATTGTTCCAGTGCACATAGACTACCATTCTTGAGGGGGGAGGGGAAAGCGAAATAAACCTAAAATTCTCGCGACAGCAGCATCTGTCAAAAGTTTAATCTTAACCGTTCTATTTCATCAGAAACGATCTGTAAACAGGGCTTTATGTGTAAAATACCGAACTTGTCCTTTAATATTTTTGTGAAAACTGTGATAATTATTTTCCAGGATTTTTTGCTGAATAGAAAGTTCAAAAGAACAGCATTTATTTGAAATGGAAATCTTTTTTTTCAACTACGGTTATACCATAATTTATATTCTCAACATATATTTTTATTATGTAGTAACAGTTTAGAAATTTCAGTGGTTCGCTGCTAGAGGCCGATTTCCTTGAACCCATGAGCCAGTGTCTTATGGTTTTAACTGATCTCGGAGTAGAATAGTAGTTAATTGTGTCTTATTGCCCTGATTAGCTATGCCCTCCATTAAATATACAAAACAAGATACAACATAAAAATTAATAAAAAATAACATATCATACAGACACTTAATATTTAAAGTTTCTTAATAGATTACACTTTCAAGAAAACATTTGCAGTTTGTTTGTAAAATGTGTTTTTATGCATATTTGGCTGCGTTTTCATTGCATTTATACAGTTTTGACGAGCAGTGAGTCATTCTGCAAAGCAAAAATTGCTTTGGAGTTTTGAAAAGCTGTATTTCTCCATCACAATTTCTTCATTTTACGGCAATAAATGAATAAAAATAAATAAAAAACTTTTAGGACTATACTGCTCAACAACGGTAACCCACATACACGACACACGGCATGCAATATTACAGTGAACATAATATTGTAAACGTGCAATCAACTAGAAATACCCAGCTAAATCAGTTTCATGCACTTTTGTATTCTGAGCAATCAGCTTGAACAAGGAATCAGATCAAACTTGGTCTGATTTGACCCCAAGCCACAAAGCATGCTGGATAACCAGCAGTGCTGTGTCATATTTAGACTTTAACCCCAAATCCTCGGCTAAAGGAAAAAAAAATTATGATATGTACAATCTCTAAAAAGTCACTATTTAACAAGCTTTATTAAAACGTTTCAAGTAGGCCTACTTCTTGGTTTAATAATCAAAACAACTAAAATATTAGAAAATGTTATGGTATTCACAATTCATTTTCATGCATTATGAAGTAGGCGTCCTTTCAAGTGTTGTAAGCAATGGTATATGTAACTAGTGGGATACAGACAGATAAACTGTAGGTGTTGCTCTCTAGTTTCTAATAACTTCAGATATTTCAACCATTGGTCGAATGCTGGTTCTGTCTAGATGAACACAGAAAAGCAGGTTGAGCTGTGAATCTTGCGGTCTGAACTCAGAAAATTGATGGAATGATGAAACGGAGCAGTAATGATTCCACTATAATTCCTCTGCCCTTCACATTTTGCCACCAGTCTGACAAATCTGAGTGCAGAAATGAGGTGGGATGCATTGACTATGCAGAGCTGATCAAAGACAATGTGCTGTTTTGAAAAAGCGAGAACAGAAGGAGTCGCAGCACAAAGGAGGATGAGAGAGTGTGGCAGAGGAGATGGGAAAAAGAGAGGGCACAGGCAAAGTTTTAATAATGCAGCCTCAATTCTGGTGTCCAATTAAGTATAAAATATTCAGTTGTGTGCAAGCTTCGCTGTGGTGCGGTGTGGCAGATACGACAGCGGACCACAGCTGATGTGTAAGAAAGCTTGGTGTGTTTGGGCATGTGATGGGGGGGGCGTGTGGAATGGCAGTCTCAATCAGGAGCAGTTAGACCATGCCAGGGATCACAGAACCCGGAGATGGATAAATCCTCTGGTGACGTCAACTCAATTTAGGCCTGCGACAGTCGCAATCGAAAGTCGTATTGAAATGTATGACAGATTTTATTCCATGCCAGTTCCTGGTTATTTGGCCTAGGAAAGCCACAGCAGTTACTTCAATTCAGTGCATGATTTTGAAAGAATGGTGAAGTTCAGACTGCTTTGAAACATTCCATGAAACCAGTCCCAGTGTGAAATAAAAAACAACTCACTCTTCACTGCCCAAATATTCGCTAATGGATCATCATGTTCTCAGATGACTTCACTTAGAAGCCTTAAAGGAATTTTTTGGCTTATTCAATTTAATTCAAATTGATTAGATGGTTCATGATTCAAATTCAAATTTTGATTCAATTCAGTTCAATTTGATTCCGTTTTGTTCAGTTCAGTTTAATTTCACTTCAGTTGTGTTTAGCAGATCATTATGTGCAGCTTTTTTCAATACAATTCAATTACGTTTAGCCTACTTTTTAAAGATATTTTGAATTAGCTTTTTTTATTAATATATTTTAAGCTTTCATTTTAGTTTAAGCTGGGTGCATTATGTTTGCTCATAAAACATTCACTACTAAGCTTAAGAGATATACCAGTTTAGATGAGAAGATCTCAAGCTGACTAGCTGAAGACGTCAGTTATACCCATTGACACTTCCTTCCACAGCACTTCAACCATTAATGACCCTTAACAACAGATGTTTTAAAATGACCTCTTTTAGAGAGCTTCATATGCCATTTTATCTGTTAAATGAAATACCTTACTCACCTGAGTAATACAAATGTCATCTCCATTTCAATCCCTCAGTTCCATCTCCGAAAAGCCAAAGCCAGTGTTGATTCTTGTTTTATTATGATCCCTGTCGCGTTCTCTGTTCCGGTTTTTGTGTGTGTGTGTTTTAAAACGGGTGATTCTCCGGAGGCTCGAGATTAGATGCTCCATGTCAACTTTACTCGCTCGTTGTGACAACTAAAACTAACCTTTGCCACACACTCGTCAAACTTTAAGCAAGTTAAAGCAACTTTTCTCAATTTATGGATATGACGAGGCACGCACGGGTAAGTGACGTTCGCAATTTCGGATAAAAACCATCCAGTCATGTCTAAAATATAAACACTTATAATAGGCTTACCATAGTGAATCGGGGTAAGACAAAAATACGTCTTGGGAGAAATATTGATGATGATTTGACTCATTATTTAAATGTTGTTAATTTTGAACAAAACAAAAAAGTTATAGACAGTGTACCTTCGATTTTTTATAATTTTGTTATGTGCTTTTGTCATTTCTTTTTTTTTTTTATATATATTACTAGTTTAATTCTTTATTATTTCTGTTTCAGTTTTATTTATTTCCAGTTAGTAGGCTTAATTAAAATTTAATTTTAATTTTAGTGCTTCAACTTAAACAAATCTCGGTTTTGCCAAATCGAATATTTATGCTTTATTTTATTTCATCTTTATTTAAATTAACAAAATATTTGCAATAGTTTTCATTTTAGTTAACAGTATAACCGTGATCCAAGGTTCATATCATGTTTAGTAGTTTATTTTTGGTAGTGAACAAAGGAAAGTAGCCTAAACACAATCCCTTTCGAATGCATATGCCTGCAGTGGAATGATCATTTGAAGGAAAACAGAAACACACAAGGTGCATCCCAGTTCGCATACTTAAAATGCACTATTTTATGGCGATTTGTAGTATAAATAGTGCGAGTAGGCTAGTGTGTTCACACTGAAAATTCCCAAAAGAAAAAGTGCACTTTAAATACCTGGATGATGCACTTAATTAACTGAAAAAGAGAAGTGTGGGATGTTGGAAACTTCATGCACTCATCTGTCGCAGCTTTAATTACATAGGGAGGGGCTATTTGACTCCGATGTTCAAGGACAAAATAACTTTATAAAATTCATACACCACACGGCTGAGTACATAGTGTATAAGTAGTAGGCTACATAGTGTATAGGTGTGTATACAGCATCATTTGGGATGCAACTACAGGCTTTATGCTTCAGTTCCTTGTTAGCATTAAAGTCAAATAAAGGTGAGTTCTCATTCTCTCTCTCAGCAGCACCCATCAATGACATCATTCTTCACCGGGCACATTTAAGGGCCCCACCGCGGCACTGTGCCATTTTCTAAACATCATGAGCAGAGAGCAGAAGAGCGAGTTAGAGAGAGAGCGTGCAGTTTGCGGTGGATCAGCATTCTGCTCAAGCCGTCCGATTCCCGCGCCGGCCCAGTCTGCTGGCAGTGACAGATATTCTGTTGCTCCAGAGGGCCCAGTTCATTTTGCCCCACTTGTTTTCAGTGTGCTCCTGCCTCATTGTTTCTGAACCCAGACAGAAGTGAGCAGTACAGAATATACATTTTCACAGTCTATTGGCATGCTGCAAACACAGGTGGGACTCTCTCTGCTGAGGGGAGAAATGAGGATGGACAGAAGGAGAAAAGACACGTTCACACAGCAGCAGAATATGGTTCTCAGTCATGTATTTGAGTCCTTAATACAGTTCCGTTCACACACAGTTCAGTTATTTACAGGAGTGACAACCGCATTCTATAACCGAACAAACGCCCGTAAATTTTCAGGACTCAGAACCACATTCTCTAAAAACCTGCACTGTGTGAACAGAACCGGACTGGACAGGTAGTTGTCCGTCACGTCATACAGTTCGAGAGAGCCGCTCTGCACTGCAAAAACATGTGTCCACTGTGTGTTGTGGGTTTTCATGTATGGTTTTTCAGTAACTTACAGAGATGGAGATATGAGCTATGTGTCGTCTGAAGGTTTTAGATCCAGTCACTGTTCTCCACCAGATCTGCACCTGTAGGTTTTGTCCTCTACGTGTGCCACAAATGCTCCGCTTTCCAGTTTTATGGACGTCGCCTTCTTTGATATTGATATGTTTTTTTGTCAGAGAATACGGGTTGACTCCCGTTGCACATTCATACAAACAGTATACCAATGCAACTGTAAACTGCTGAGTGAATAGGACATTTCGAGACTCACCTGTAAGTAAATTCAGTAGTTAATCCCAAAAACTGATAGTGAACGTAGCCAAAAAGGTTGAAAACAGACCAGGAAAGAATAGACAAGCAAGATATGTGAGTGTCAGAACTAAAGTTTACCATCAGAGAGAGGCAAATACATTAAAGGTATAATGAAAACATAATATGTTTTTATCACAATTGATTTAGCCCTAAAAGATTTTTTGATGTAAAATTCCTACATACTTGTGTTTATATTTGAGTGTATTCTGTGCGTATTTTAATGTATAAAATTGTGCTAATGTGTATAAGCAGAAAAGAAACACCTCCCAGATAGCAACATTGAGTCTGCCTAGATCCGGACTGAACCTGACACGTGTGGAATGATAATCCGGCCCACACAACGCGTTAAATGATGGCACTTTGGCGGACTGCTCCAATTTGCCAGAACTGGGCCACAGCAGGCCATATAGCAATGCCGCATGTCAGCCAAGAGCAAATCAAATAAACCAGAACTGGACCTTATCTGGGCAACAAAATCTGTATATATTCTATATAAAGTAGCCTAATCTCAGCCTTAACAAGCCTGTTTACAAGCAGAATCACTGAAGGAAAGAAGAGAACAGAAAAAAGAGACGAGCAGAAACACAACTAACCGACTTCCAGCCACAGCCAGATGAAGAAAAAAACATCAAATCTGTCAAGATCTCATAGCAGAGGATGATTTGACAACCCCAAAACAGCATTACCATCTTCACTTATTACAAACCACTTTGCCTTTATTTCTTTGTTATAACAGGGCTCAAATATTTTTTATTAGAAATCACCATTATGGTGATTAGTGTTTTCTTTAGTTGGGCTCTTGACCCTTTATGCATTACATTTGTTAGTTTTTTTCTGGATACTGTAACTGTGTTTATAAAACGTATTTACTCAATTTACAGTCTCAAAAGGAGTCAAGACAAAATGTGATCAGGTAATGGTGGCTAACTACAGATGGCAATTATGAAGCGGCCTGATTCAAGTCTTAGGCTGCATCCGAAATCGCACACTTCCTTACTATATAGTAGACAAAAAACAGTATGTGACGAAAGAAGAATGTCCGAATTCACTGTATAGCAGTGAGCAGATCTATTCTGCCAAGACCAAATACATTAACATTGTCATATGCATTTCCATGCTAAAAATATCCAGAGAGTTGTCATGATAGAACTGTATTATGCACCTGATTTTTTTTTTATTTGTGCACAAAAAATGTTGTGGCGTCATTGAGAGATGATTTCTGTTCCTGACACCTGTTTCTTTTAATATCTATATCTGTAACAATATACAAGTGCCTTTAATAGAACACTATTGCAATTGTTGAGAATTAGATAATTAACTTCAAGAGCCCTATAGCAAAAACTAATCTGGTGTGTTCAAATGAAACTCAATAACATTATCTAGAGCTACACCTCTGTTCGTTCTCAATAAGAACTTTTGTAGACGCATGACAGAAATTGTTTGAAGTAAATGATAATGCTGTTTTTGGTGTGGTTTAGTCATCCTCTGCTGCAGATCTTCAGAGATTTAATGTTCTTTTATTTGCAGTTGGCTGTGGCTTGTTGAAGTTGTCGTGTTTCTGCTCATCTCGTTTTTTCTGTTCTTATCTTTCCTTCAGTGATTCTGATAGCTGCTTGTTAAGGCTGAGATTACTCTGTATATATACACATTTTGTGGCCCAGATAAGGTCCAGGTCTGATTTATTTGCTTTTTTTCTTGGCTTTCTTTAGCTCTAAGACATGGCAGGCCATAGAACAGTTGATACTCGTCCTCTTCCTCCAACATGAGAAGACGCCCAGTGTCATCACTTCCACTAACCCAAATGCATTCCAGGACAGTCTAGAAACCCTCAGCTGCAACCCACAGCCTGCCACCTTCTTTCTTTCTCTTTCTCTATCTCTCTCCAAAGTCAAAAGAGCCTGTGAGTGTGTGTAAGTATTTAGAGAGTACCAGCATGTTTACATCAGTGTGATATGTAGGATTAATGTGCAGATTAAAGGAGTCAGGGGGGAATGCTAATACTGTTGTAGAGGGAAAACACAGTAAAGCACTACAATCATGCATTGAGAGGGGGTTCAACGTTGCAGATTCAACATTCATATTTACAATTAGAAAATTTCTCATTACAGCCTGATTGTCATGACATGTAGTCTGATAATATCCAGATAATGCAATATATAATAATCAATTTTATGGTTCAGGTAATACTCTTATACATACATTAGCCTACTAATTAATACATAACATATTATTGATTGGCAGATTATAATATCTTACTTTAAATTTTAATAGATATTAAGTTATAAGCAGTAAAAAATGATATAATAATAATAATATAATAATATATAGCCTATATATATATATATATATTTTAAATATAATTATTTGGAAAGACATTATTTGAATACTATCTCTTTAGAGGTGCGTTAAAAAATGATTGAAAGATAATAAAAAAAAAAGACTTCTACAAGGATAAAGTATTAGTTAGTGTTGTGACTGATCATCATCAGACTGCATCTCTGTCTCCCCCCTGCGGCTAAAAACAGCACAGCTCTTACAAAAAAGCAGTACCATCGTACTGTAATGTTATCAGAACATAATACCAATGCTACTTTAATAAATACCATCTTGAACAACACCCTAAAATCAAGTGTTCAAGAATTAACAAAGACCATGGTACAATTACCAAAGAGGTCTATGTTTGCAACCAATCAAATGAGAAACACTGCCATGTTTTCAGAGTGCCACTTATAGTTAGCTCTGCACATTACAGTGAAAAAATGACATGATGCACCTTTAACAGTTGCCATATTTGTTCACCCCATTTATATTTGTCCCACTATCCATTAAAGTGATTTGTACACTGTATTTTAAGTTGCTAAAAATATAGAAGTGTGTTCTCTGAACGGTCTGTGTCATTGTCTCTGATGCTTGAGTCATTCATCTCATCCGCGTTTGACCGTCTCCTCGCCTGACCTTCGCCTGCTGTAATCAGAAGCCAATGGCAGCAAGCAGTTAGTTCGCCTTGGCAAACACTGTGAATCCTGACCTCTGTTGGATGGATTGCCTCCCATTCTGTTATACAAGCATAACTCACAGGGTATGTTTGGTTACAAGCCTGTCAAGGGCCATTGGAAATCAGGGTCAGATGTTGCCACACTGATATCTCTTCTAGAAGGACTGAATAGTAATTTATTAATAAATGTACTGTAGAACAGTGTTTCTCAACCGGTGGGTCTTAATTCAAAACTCTGTTGCAGGTTGGTTGATGGGATTGTGGACAGCAGGGGGAAAAAACAAAGCTAAATGCAAATGTTTAAATGCAGCTGATAAACTCATACAGGTCAAACTCGAAAAATTAGAATATTGTGCAAAAGTTATAATTTTGATGATTATGGCTTACAGCTTATGAAAACCCCAAATTCAAAATCTCAGAAAATTAGAATATTACATGAAATCAATAAAAAAAAAAAGGATTTTAAAGACAGAAATGTCGGCCCTCTGAAAAGTATAATCATGCATATGTATATAGTTATATATACTAGTTTCACCTTTTAATTTGAATAACTGAAATACACAAACTTTTGCACAATATTCACATTTTTCGAGTTTCACCTGCAGTTTTACAGTGTTAAAAGTTTTGTTGTTGACGTCAAAGATTGCGCATCCAGTCAAACTCAACAGTATTGTGGCACAAATTCATCTTTCACTTGGAAGAAACTCATATTCAAAGTTCATATTTATTTAGAATTACAAAATGTATCGATTGCCATGACATGTGACGTGCAAAGTCTGATTCTTCCTAGGTGTAAAGTATATACTTAGAGTATAAACTATATATATATATATATATATATATATACAGTGCTATGCATAAGTTTAGACACCCATGCTATAGTTGACTAAAAATAGGAATAAAAAATCATCTTTTGGAAATTGAACTTAATGCCTTATTTTAAAAAAATTGGAAAAATCCAACCTTTAAGGACACCAATTTTCTTTGTGAATGAATAATGTATCGTAAATAAATAAATGTTCATCCTTAAAATACAGGGTGCATAAGTCTGGACACCCCTATGTTAAATTCCCATAGAGGCAGGCAGATTTTTATTTTTAAAGGCCAGTTACTTCATGGATCCAGGATACTATGCATCCTGATAAAGTTCCCTTGGCCTTTGGAATTAAAATAGCCCCACATCATCACATAGCCTTCACCATACCTAGAGATTGGCATGGTTTTATTTCAGTTAGCCTAATAGCTGGTTTGATTTGCATTGAGAGATGATCTTATGGAAAGTACCCCATGCCAATCTCTAGGTATGGTGAAGGCTATGTGATGATGTGGGGCTATTTTAATTCCAGAGGCCAAGGGAACTTTATCAGGATGCATTGTATCCTGGATCAATGAAGTAACTGGCCTTTAAAAATAAAAATCTGCCTGCCTCTATGGGAATTTAACATAGGGGTGTCCAGACTTATGCACCCTGTATTTTAAGGAAGAACATTTATTTATTTACGATACATTATTCATTCACAAAGAAAATTGGTGTCCTTAAAGGTTGGATTTTTCCTAATTTTTTTAAGTTCAATTTCCATTGCATTAAGTTCAATTTCCAAAAGATGATTTTTTATTCCTCTTTTTAGTCAACTTTAGCATGGGTGTCTAAACTTATGCATAGCACTGTATATATATATATATATATATATATATATATATATATATATATATATATATATATATATATATATATATATATATAGCCTATATATAAAATTATTTTTTATAAAAAAATTCCTATTTTTAATCCTGCGCTCTTGTGAAATAAAGCATAAAGTGCAAAAAACATCACAATTATAATGTGTGATCCTGCATGTCCACTTAGAATTATCCATTACTGTATTTCTCCAGCCAAGGATGATAATATTGACGTCTTATTGTCTCATGCTGTCTGTAAGCCATCCTCTGTTATAGGCTTGGAAGGCAGACAAAAGAATCACGTCAAGTAATTTTAGTGAATGTGGGAGGGGGAAAGTCTTTGTGGAGTATAATAAGTGTTCTGGCTCCCATTGTGTGAAGCATCTGCACCACCTAAAAATAGCGTGCAGTTTCACGGTCGCATTTGTGCCAGCGCCGCAGCACCTCCAGGTCATGGCTATCTGTCTGAGACATACGGGATAACAGAGAAACACTAATTACAGCTCCCTGTGATGTCTTCCAAGCGCTTGACTATAAGGAAAGTAGGACAGATGCAAGAAAAGTCATTGCACATGAGTAAAGATGCTCTGATAACGACAGAATAAAATGAAATGAAACTCTTCACCTCCAGAAAATGTTGATCTCACTTTGTTTCATGCACTTCTATGAGTGAGGGCCAAACATATGAAGTCCTTGCAAAAGACACACTGCTTTAGGTAACTTACAGGTACCTGATCTGTTCAGATAGTGCTGATTGAAGCTGCTTGTTTTGCGCCGGTGGCAGAAGCAAGGCAGGTTATTTATGTTTATATGAGGCAGCTTCTCAGAATCCACTAGTCAGGGACAGCACTGTAAACAACACCAGTCAAATACAAGGCCCTGCAATATCACACACTATACAGACAGCCAAGCAAGACTTCAAACAACACATAAATCACTGGAAAATTAGCATACATGCTTCTAACTTTAACTTCCAAATGAGACAAATGTTCAGAGAAAGTGTGCACATTCCTGAAAAGTTAGCTGAGATAAGGTAAGGCCTGTTTTGCACATAAGCAGGGGTGCACATAACTGGTGCGCAAGTGCGCATGCGTGGTAAAAAAATAAACGATGCGCACCAAAAACGTGGAGTGATGTGGCTTTGGGTACCAACATTTTTGGGGACAGGGACACGTTTACTTACTGGAGTAGGATTTTTCTCCATCTCTGGTAATATAGCAATCATGATGATAAGTGTGTTCATTAATTATTAGGGGTGTAACTGATCACAGTTGCACACATGAGATTCGAGGATAACTGCTAAATTTAACCATCATAGAGCGAAAGTTTATCATTTGGACGTGTTTTGTCTTGCCACTTTACACATTTAAGCGATTTTAAACGCGTAAGAAGAGGCGAAAATCGGGACTCGCGCGCTGTTATGTGTGCGCACAGCCACACACGCCCGAAGCACGAGAGAGAGAGAGAGAGAGTTTTAAACCCCTTTTGTTCAAAACAGTTTAAGGGTTAAAAATAGAAAATATAAACAAAATACACTTACAAACAATTAAACAAATCAAACTCATTATTTTACCCATTAAAAACTAAACTTCCGTATTCACTCACAGACACCCCATCTCCATAAAACAAGCAACATTATCAGTATATTGATAGTTTGTATACTCAATGATCACTCTGGTTTCTATTAAAGACTTAAACATAGCTATTAGCTACCATATCAACATCCTTTCCTGCATTTTTACAATGACTGAAAATGGCTAGCTTAGCTTGGCCAAGTAAAAAAAATGGTAAGAACACATTTTTGTTGCCACGACCTTCTATATTGATATTATAAAATAAACAAAATATTGTTAGGCTATATGAAAAGCCCAATTTTGTGTAAGAGAACTTCAGTAGTCTCACCCATTCATCGCTGTGTGAGGCTTGGGGTGAGGGTGGTTCTCATAGGGTGCAATACAACCTACAGCCACTGTCTGACACTGCATAAAAAGAGCAGGGCTAGATGTGATTGTGCAATTCCTTTCTTGCTGTTTTGCACAATGAGACTTACGCATCGGCATCGCAGTGCTTTGCAAATAGAAATCACGTTTTCGTTTAAGTCTATTGTTATTGTTGTGAAAAGAACGAATCAATGGATGTTCGAACATAAATATAATCAAAACGATGAAAAAAATGATGGTTTAGTGGGGAAGTATTGCCATCTAGCGGCCACACGCTACTTTTGAGAGGTTTATGTTGAATATTTTACGAGAGTATTTAGCGGCCCCAAGTGTCATCTATGGGACTCATTAAACATTTAAAGACTGGTTTAACAATATAATTTTATTTTATAGAACATTAGTATGTGTCTATCTTTTTCTATTGGACAAGAAAACATTCCAAGTGTGCTGGTAGACACTATAAACTGGCTCATTCCGACAGTTTGATAGATTCAATGCCCCCCATGAAACAATATATTTGGCTTAAAATGGTTTTCCATGCATAAATGTAAATCATAATGATTAGTACCTAAGAACAATGACAAATGAATAAATATAATTTTGCACTGGACATATTCTCATATGTTTTCTTAACTTTACTTTGAAATAAAGGTTAAATATATTACATAATATATTTCTAAATTAGAATTTTTAATATTAGTATATACATTTACTTATTCTCTTTGACAATTTATTGTGATACATATATTTTTTTAAATGTGTAAAGCAGTTACATTATAGTTACATAGTTACATCCAGTCCACCCTGTTACATTAGTGCTAATTGCCTTTTTAAAGTATTATGCCCTAAATCTGGATAGAAGTGACATAATTTCCTTAGAGGGAAAGCAACTCCAAGAAAAAAAGTATTAGTCATAAACCTTTATCTCTTTTTATCATTTTAGTAGTCTTATCCAATAACGTAAAACTTAACATGTCCACCCTGTTGTGTAAATTAATACTGGACATGAAAATGTTTCTACATTTTTAAAGCAGATTTTATTTTAAAGGGGTGGTGTAATGCCCTTTTCACAAGATGTAAAATAAGTCTCTGATGTCCCCAGAATGTTTATGTGAAGTTTTAGCTCAAAATACCCCACAGATATTCTTATATAGCATGTTAAAATTGTCACTTTTTGAGGGTGAGCAAAAACGCACCGTTTTTGTGTGTGTCCCTTTAAATGCAAATTAGCTGCTGCTCTCAGTACAGGGGGCGGAGCTTCAAGAGCTCCTGTTCTTACTGTTACTTCTATACTCTTTGCTTTTACCTCACACAGACATGCACTGGAAATGTCAATGTTTATGTTCAAACTGGAGTCAGACAATGATGGAGAGACTCAAGAAGAAGTGACAACATGTAGAATGCAACAGGACATTTCTGAATGGTTAGTTGATGAATTTATGTAGCTTATGTGTAGTTATCTTCTAGTCATTGATTAGCATGTTCTGTCATAATAATCTATAAATCTTGTTCCCGGGGGCGGGGTTTATGTAAATTATAGGGTTAGTGATGTCACTAACCCGGGAGGAAGCTCGTGTAGTCCCAACCAGCTGTTTGCTGTAGTCCTTAAAAAACGATTTCTTTAAAAGCAAATATCTTCCTTTGCTTTGAACTTTGAGCGTTGTAACTTTGCAGATGTTGTTTATGCTCGAACAGCAACATTACACACTAACTAAAGTTAGAAAAGTGAAATCATAATCAACCACCCCTTTAAAACTCCTCCTAATTGTTAATCTTCTGCTAGTATGTTGTTCTTTCCAAGCAAGTAATGGGCTTTATAAGCTTAAAATGACCACCCTGTTAAAGTCTACCTTGTTACACTTTGCATTGTAAATATGTCATGTAACAGGGCTGACAAATGTCCTATAAATTCCTATGGAATATTTGATCTGAATGATGTTATACTTGAGCTTGAGGCCTGAGCTTGACCAGTGCGTTTGCTGATCGACAGACATGTTCTCCCTCTGACAAGACTAAAGAATACCTGAATTTTTAACATTATTTTCAACAAACCTGCTCAGTCCAAAATCCACCAAACTAAAGAAATGACCCAATCACATCATTTGAACTCAAAAATATACATTTTATATTTTAGCTTATTTTTGTTTTATGACAATAATTTGTACATTGGAACGTACAGAGCATGAATATGATGAATAATATTATCTTAAACTACAAAGACTAGTTTACAAAGACAAATCAGTCTAATCAGTCTTAAGATAAGGGTGTGTACTTTTACTGGTAATATAATAATTAAATAAATAACTTATAAATAACATGATAAAATAAATAATTTGTTAAATATTTATAAGTATTTAGATTTTTATATTTGTTTTTAGCTATTTTTATATATATATATATTTTTATCTATACATGTGTTTAATACATGTTAGCTATACATATATTGTTTATTTTTACAAAATAGTTAAAAAATGTATTTATTTATTTATTTAATTATATAATAAATGTATATTTGTATGTATATAATGTATGTTTTAAAAGGGTGTATTTTTGCCCCTTTGAGATCGATGAAGTTGTGTTTTATAGCATGATCAACACAAGATGGCACTAAAGAGAGCAGCTCATGCTCATTGCTAGTCCAAAGAGACCAAACAAAACACATCCAAACACCAAACATTCTTTGCTGGGAGTGGCTGATTCATCCTTTACCCTGTATATTTCCAAACCACATGTTACTACATGACCTGCATAATTTCACAGAGCATAAACATAAACTGGGTTAATAAGAGATTTGTGTGAACAATATGAGAGAGCATTTACCTTGAGATATTTCATTACTTAATGAACAATATCCGCATGCCGTTGAATTTCCATATGAGCAATTTCTTTGAAATTGTATAACTTTATTTATTATAATACTACGCCTTTGGAGAGTAGTCTGAGAAAAAACTGTCAGTTTCAACTTACCAAACAACAAAACGAAAGTGTCAGAAGTTGCTCTTCTGCATTACAACCCACAACTTGCACATACACACATGTTTACACAACACACACATGCTTGCACATGTCAAAAGAGGAACAGGTGTGTTGTACGTGAGACATGTGCACGCCTCAAGGCAGGAAGAAGACCCCTCACATTCATTAGCGTACATGTTTACTCATGTCAGTAGGAGAGTAACAGAGAACACCATCATCCGATGACCGAACACGTTATTGTCGTAACTGTCCTGCCCTGCCCTGTTAGGGCCTCTTTATGACAACATTAGGGATATACTGTCCTCTGTGGTTGAATTTAAACTCACCATGTTTATACCTTTCATTTCAAATCAGGGTACTTGATGTAATTAAACTCTTGAACTGACATGCAAATACTTGGATGCTTTCCAAAAATGTGGCACACAAATTTCGCAGCCAATTGAACAGACTTTTCTCGAAAGGGACTTTGGCTTTGTCACACAAACGTAATGAAATTAAGGGTACATTTACTCAACAACAATGTAGTAAAAAATGTAAAAGTTTTGTACAGAAGACAACGTTGTCAAAACGATCCCCATTCACACAGATCTGTGAAAATGACAAAAAATGCTGTATTATGCTACCCTGGGTTTCCCCATGCTGCCTTGCGCGCAGCGCGATTTTATTCACGCTGCTAGGCGGTCTTTGGTGTTTTATGCCCCCAACGTCGCCTTCCAGGCAGCGAAGGGATGGGTAGGTTTAAGGTTGAGGGTAGGGTTAGCTGCCTCTAAGGAGCCATTGGGGGCATAAAACACCATCGAGCCTGCTAGGCAGCCTGGACACCATGGACCAGATTTTCCCCTCAAAAAGGGAACCAATCACAGAACGGGGAGGGAGCAGCAAGACGATGATGACGTCTATGCGACACACCGAAGCAGTTTGTTTATATCTATGGATCCAACATGGCAGCAGACGCGAAGGCATTCGTAAACCACGCCTCAAATACGAGAAAATGAACATGTGGTTCCCAGACCACGTCTCAATGAGAAAGAGGTCTGACGTTAGCCAGGCTAGTATTATGCATGACAGGCCAGTAGTTGGCGATGTCACTTTGGAACACTACGCGCATAATAGGCCCTATTTTAAGGATCTAAGCACATGGTCTAAAGTGCAAGTGCACTCAGGGCATGTCCTAATCCACTTTTGCTAGTTTAATGACGGGAAAAATGGTTGGCGCGCCCAGCGCATGGTCTAAAAGAGTTGTCCATATTCTCTTAATGAGTAATGGGTGTGTTTTGGACGTTAAATACAAAAAAACAATCAGAGTGTAATTTCCCTTTCCCTTTAAAAGCTAGTTGCGCTCTTTAAATAACAACAAAAAAAATATTGCGAGGTTTATTTCAGTTGCCTCAAAATAGCAACGCGCCAACAATGCGCCTGAACACACCTCATTTTTAGACCAGCAAGCCCATGGTCGGGACATGAAAATGATAACTGCGTCAGGCTGCTTGGCGCTGCATTGCGCCGGGTGTATGATAGGGCCCATAGACTGAGTAGCCTACGTAATATGCATGCGCATGATGTCGGCATTTTCACAAACTCGCGTTTTTGTAGTTTACACAAAGACAATGATGGTATCGTTTTCAAGAACTTGCACTTAGAAAAACGTTTTCAAATGTAAGTTTTCAGGCCCTCAAACCGTCGTTGTAAAGTTTTCAGTTTTTGGCTGAAAATGGTGTCGTTTTCAACTAAAGATTTGTTGCCTATGTCCATACAATTTCAAGTCTGAAAATGCATGACTCACATTAGCTTTGAGGCTCAAATCTCAATTTGATATGGGAAACAGAAGCGGGGATATCTTCTTTTGTGTTCTTAAGACGAAACAAAACAACATAGTTTTCGAACATTAATTTTAACGTGGTTGTTGGGTGACCTGTTCCTTTAAACTAGCTGAATTGGTAGAGTTAATAAAGAATATGCCACAAAATATAGCGATATTAACGTTCCTCCAATGGTGTTCTCTGATTTTATGAGTTTACCCTGAATTATGGTGTGGAGATTCAATCTCTAACCTGACAGTTGTTTACTTGTCGTAGTCGAATAGCAGTTCTAAGAATAGCCCCCATATTTCCACACTGACCACTATCAATAATTGTGCCACTCCACGGTCCAAGTTTTGCTATTTACTTCACGTTGTGATTGTTCTGGCATGAGCTCAGCTGTGTAAGCGTGTGAAAGTTCGTGCGTATGGCGTGAGCAGTTGAACCGCACCAACAAGTTCGTAACGAACTGTCTGCTGATTGCAGCGTTTCCAAACACAGCCGCCAGCTCCACTGGGCATTCGGAATGGAAATTCAGTGAAAGTCAAAAAGAGAGGGAGGGGGGAGTACGCTGTTGTAAACATAGCCATTAGAGCTCGCGCGTGTTGGCTGAAGCTCAAGAGCCGAGGGCAGCCAGTGCAGCTCAAACACGTGCTCGTGCTGTTCACAACACAAACACGGTCTTATATCACGGGGGAGGGGCGCTGATTCTAGGAAATCATAACTGACTGAGACAAACTTACATGTGGCTCGGAGTAGCCTATATCAACCTCCTTATTTTGAGCAATATGCAAGCTCATCATAGCTAAATCACACACACACCCTATCTACACCAGGCAGTCATATCTATTTCTAGACTGATGTCATGAAGGACGTAAACACTTGTTTGTTAAGGGGAATCTTTATGCTCATAACGTCATTACATTTAAGGGTTAGTTCACCCAAAAATGAACATTTCTTTCTTCCGTGAAACATAAAAGAAGATTAATTTATGTGTGATATTACAGGTGATTTTTAAAAGTCAAGCTATTGTAGACAAAACATTTTGTAGCAACAGAGAGATTCTTTTAACCCTTGTGCATCCTTGAGGACATTTTTGTCCTTTTCAGTTTTGTTTTTTGGATCACTTTGCCTGTGTTAATGCTAACTGCATAAAATTTGGCACAGGTGTGTATTTTTATTGGAATTTTACTATTTCATCACCATTTCCTTTAAAAAATCTATTTTGCACTAGTTACACAAAATACTTCCTCTCAGCGCCTTTTGGACAAAAATGTCCCCATTGAAACCCATTAAAACTGCATTTTTTAATCCCTGTGCCGTTTAACTATAAAATGATGCAATCTTTTTTAATAGGCTTTCATTCTGTTGGCAAGGCTTCAAAATTGACATTTTTACCATTTTTTATCAGATGGTGCCATTTTTTCAGGTTAGGCCTATAAAGCAAATACTCGCTTTATTCCTGTTTTCTGCTTCGGCATATTATAGAGCCAACTGGATAAATTATGCAACGATAATTGTGTGGGTTTGTTGGTATGGATGTCTAAGTGTGGTTTGTATGTGTGTAATAAAATAAAAAGTGTGTTTGTGTGCTTGTAATATTTGAGAGAGAAAAACTCAACTGCAAATCGAAAATCCAATCACTGTGTTCACCAGTTGAGTTTTGCTGGCATCCAATGGGGAAAGTCTGGTACTGCGCCCAAACAAAATCTTACTGAAAGCTCATTTTTTGAGATATCATCCTCAAATTCGGAACACAACCTGTTTAGATTTATGGCTTTGAATTTATATCAGTTTTAGAGTTCCAAATGTTTTATAAAATATATTTTTTATATAAAATATTGATTATAATGTTCATAAATATTTTTCATAAACTTAAACTTATATAACATTTTTTTGGTTGCACTTTTTTCAATTTTTTCACTTCAACAACAATCTGCCAAGGGTCATCTTTAAAATGAGACCAAACTTAAGTATTTGCTCCCAAGCATAACATTTTTATGAGAGTTTTTTGACTTGGACATTTTTGTCCCTTTTGGACCTATGTGTAAGTTTTTGGGTTTTTTTAATGTTTACTGCATAAAATTTTGGCACAGGTGTCTATTTTTATTGTAATTTTACTATTTCACCCCCATTTCATTTGAAAAAAAAATGTTGCACTAGTTATACAAAATACTTGTATATATTTTATATAAAATATTAATTTTAATGTTCATAAATATTTTTCATAAACTTAAACTTCTATAAAAAAAATTTGGTTGCACGTTTTTCACTTTTTTCACTTCAACAACAATCTGCAAAGGGTCTTCTTTAAAATGAGACCAAACTTAAGTTTTTGCTCCCAAGCATAACATTTTTATGAGAGTTTTTTGACATGGACATTTTTGTCCCTTTTGGACCTATGAGTAAGTTTTTGTTTTTTGTTACTGTTAACTTCATGAATTTTGAGCTATTATAGAGCCAACTGGATAAATTATGCAATGATAATTGTGTGGGTGTGTTGGTATGGATGTCAGAGTGTGGTTGGTATGTGTGTTATATAAAAAAAAATGTGTTTGTGTGTTTGTAGTATTGATAGAGAAAAACTCAACTGCAAATAACAAAGCCAATCACTGTGTGACCAGAGGAGTTTTGCTGGGATCCAATGGGGAAAGTTTGGTACTGCGCCCAAACAAAATCTTACTGAAAGCTAATTTTTTGAGATATCAACCTCAAATTTGGAACACAACTTATTTAGATTTATGGCTTTGATTTTCTAGCCGTTTTAGAGTTCAACTTGTTTCATAAAATATATATTTTATATAAAATAATATTCATAAATAATTTTCATAAACTTAAACCTATATAACTTTTTTTTGGATTTACTTATAAAAAAAATTTAACTTCAGCAATAATCTGCCAAGGGTATTCTTTAAAATGATACCAAAGTTAAGTCTGTGCTCCCAAGCTTCAACTTTTTATGACCGTTTTTTGACATGGACATTTTTGTCCTCTTTGGACCTATGAGTAACTTTTTTAAATTGATGCACAAGGGTTAATAACATTTTAACAGCATTAAAAGAAACATGATGCCCTACATTTTGCTATTTGTCACTATACTGTATGTGTATTGTAGCCTACATGAACGAGAAGTATGAGCTGTTTCGTAAATCATAATAATTGGCAACAGCCGGTATATCCAGTACTTCCAGAAGAGATTAGCAGGAAAAGAATGTGCATGCAGATTATATGCATATCCATTAGGTGTGGAGCTGCAACATAGGTTTCACCTTAATCTGAATATGCATGTATAGTTGTACACTACCATTCAAATGTTCGGGGTCTGTATTTTTATGTTTTTTAAATTAGTCTCTTATGCTCAGCAAGGCTGCATCTATTCGCAAAAACAGTAATATTTTGAAATATTATTACAATTTAAAATCTATTTTAATATATTTAAAAATGTGATTTATTCTTGTGACGGCAAAACTGAATTTTCAGCATCATTACTCCAGTCTTCAGTGTCACATGATCCCTCAGAAAGCATTCTAATATGCTGATTTGATGAAACAGTTGTGCTCCTTAGTATTTTTGTGGAAACCATATTTTTTCCAGGATTCTTTGATGAATAGAAAGTCCAGCAGAACAGCATTTATTATTATAAATTTCTTGACTGACACTTTTGATCAATTTAATGTGTCCTTGCCGAATAAAAGTAATCCTATTAATTTCTTTAAGAAAATACCTTACTGACCACAAACTTTTGAACGGTACTGTAAACCTGGGTTTTGTCTCACTATTTCCGCCTTCACACTTTTGTGTTGCAAGTACTAAATTAATATAATGATTGTATTGCAGGTAATAAATGAATACAATTAAAAAGAGTACAGTATAATAGCTTGCAACTGATGGCAGTCATCCTTCCAGTGCTGTTCCCACTGTAATCTCACGCTCTGATCAGGATGAGCCTCTCTAAAGTTAGACTGTAGGAGATTTACTAGTCCCTTGAGCAAGAAAAGTCTGTGTGCTGAAGGCTAATCCAGTACAGCCCAACCCCCATCTGTAACTGAGATCTGAGTGAACTCGTCTGAGGAGCTCGACACCAGGCAGCTACAGTAACACTCCTTTGATACAGGAGGAGCTTTCTGGAACAAATCTAATTGAGTGTTTTGTCTGAAGTCAGAATTGCTTCGAGTGTTTATTCAACTACCATTCATCCACCCCCACAATTCACACAGGTATACAATGAGTCAGACAAATGCAACCTGACAAAGGCACTGTTTGGAGGCCTTTAAATATTTAAGAGAGCTATCCGTTAGCATTCATATTCATCATGAAAGCAGCTGCTCTGTTGGCCCAGGACAACACGGAAGTATGTGATTTGAAATCTGCCAACTTTGTTCATGATGGTCAATGTAAAAAGAAACATTTTGGCCTCCAAATGATATAGGCCTACACTCTTAGAACAAAAGGTAGTACAGTTAAAGAAAATGTTAAAGAAACCTTTATGCCAAAAAAGTTCTATATAAGGATAAATGTCTTAAACGGCATGCTCTCATTCAAATAAATAATACAAACTCACATACTACTCATCACATTATCTCCTCAGCAACAACGTTGTATATGAATAATCGTCTGACAAGTCGAGGATTCCACAGTGAAAAGTGAAGGAGGAGGGGTGTGATTAAAGTGGATGTGCTGGATATTTTTCGCTTACAGCACCCACTACTCTGAAACCTACTTTATCAGACAATGATTTGTCAGGGAAATTTCTTGCAGAAAAAGTATCTAACGACGTAGTGATAAAGTATGTCCACAAGCAGTTTAATTCATTAAATTGAATTCAAATCAAAAATGAAAGCATGATAGGAACCCCTAAAAGGGTCTATGAAATGCCTGACAGAACCCTATGGCGTGTGGAACAAGGTTCTTCATTGGTATATGTTCAACAAAGAAACTTTAACATCTATGGAACCCTTTTCAATGCACAAAAGGTTCTTTATTTTGAAAAAAGGTTCTTTAGATCAGTGGTTCTCAACTCCAGTCCTCGGGACCCGCTGCTCTGCACATTTTGTATGTCTCCCTTATTTAACACACCTGAATCAGATCATCAGCTCGTTAAGAGAGACTCCATGAACTGAACTGAGTGTGTCAGATAAGAGAGACATACAAAATGTGCAGAGCAATGGGTCCCGAGGACTGGAGTTGAGAACCACTGCTTTAGATTATTAAAATATTCTTCACGTTTAGAAAAACAAGGTTATTTCAATAAAAGGTTCTTTGGGATCCCAAAATGGTTATTTTATGGAATTGCTGAATAAACCTCAGTTCAGAAACTATTATTTTCAAAGTATAAAGAACAATATTTTTAAGCTCTGCACTAAACTTATCACAAACGGCTAAAAGTGTATCATTATAGTCATATGCAATATCTAATAATAAGCATGTTACCACTTAATCTTAAAAATAACAAACTATTAATGTCCATACACTTATAGACTATAATTTAAACAGGAAGAATTAAGCAATAAAGCTTCTCCCTTAAGGACAGGGCAGTAAATCAGCAGGGAGAGGCTCTCTGTCTTTCACTCCCGTGTTTACGCATTCACTTGCTTATGGATTATCTCCTTGGTTACTTGGCCCTGATTTGTTGTATGCTTCCATTTAAAAACAAAGCACAGAACACTTAGAAATACCCAGAATCCCTCAACCCTTTATTTGAAACTAGACATTTCGAATCCTCAAACAGATAGGTCTTCCGTCTGCACATCATGGATCTGTGTTAAGTTTTTCTGTTAACTGGCTTCTCTCACAACAAATAACCCATGATCCCCACCTATATATACTTCAAGGACTAACTTGTCCAAAAAAAAAAAAAAAGACAGGCCTGTTCTTCCTTTCTGAGAAACTAGCTAGGACAGTCCAAATGAGACAGGGCAAGTTTTACAACTTTCATGATAGCATTGCATGGTGGAGGAGATTGCAGCCTATTACCTCTCCATTCATATCACATATTTTATTTAGATGTAGAGTTTTCTTTTTGACACTATAAGGTCCAGCAAACATAATGATCCTCTTCCAAGGGACCTCTGCTTAAAATAAAAAGCACATTTTTTGCACAAAGATCCATTTATACTGTAAAAAAAGGTGCTGCATACTAAATTAAATCATTTACTTTTATAATGTTACTGTATTGAAGCCAAAGCAAATGATTCAAATGTTATCTAGAAAATATTAAGTGTATATTTTGTCTACCTAGTATTAGAGTCATATAAAATTCAAATCATACAGCACTTCTCACAATAAATATAATTTGAAAGTAGATTTAATTAAGTTTAATTAAAATACCTTTTTAAAATCTGTAGGCTACATATGTTATATAGATATTGCTCTATTAAAGCAGATGAGATATTTTTTGGTTCATACACTGTAAAAAAATGATATGATCAATACTTTATGACATCATTTTTTTTACATTGCTTTAACTCATCAAAATAAGTCAATTTTTTACTTTTGCAACATGAACTGCAACCATCTTTTTAATTTCAATGTTTATGAATATAACAAAAGCACATAAATTACAAAAGTCATTTTGAAGAAATGAAGTGTGCAAAAGTTGCTGCTGCAATGCTAATATATTTGCCAGGGTGTTGTTTTTTAAACGCCAAAGTCAAAAGAGCAAGTCTGGTATGTTTCAGTTCCTCCCTTCAATGGAAGTCAATGGGATTTCTTTGTTAAGTCTGATGCTTTGAAAAGTAAAACTGCACAATTTGAGATATCATTCATGTCTGTAGCACCAACAAAGATCTATAATGTTAAGGTTTAACCCTAAAATAAGCAGTAGTGAGTGATAATCACTAATAATAGCATCAATCAATCGGTGACTGAACTCTATGCACATGATCAGACAACTATTTAAATAGTTACTCTTACCACGGTAAACAAAAGTGTTTGAATAAAAAAGAATGACCCCGACCTCTTTTATCACAAAGGCCACATGGCACAGTGGGTTCTGGGTAAGGTGAATTCTGAGAAACCAAGTCCCTGTGGCCACACTGATGACTGAAACAGTGAGCAACGGCACACCAGTAGTCTAGTCTGTGTTTGATACTTCAACAAAGACAGTGTGTGCTTAAGACTGTTCTCCTGCTGTGAGGTAAACAAGGAAAGCTGCCATGGATGTTCGGCCACAATCTGTGCACATACAAAATCAAATGGTGAAAGCAGATGCATAATCATTTGCTCAAACATCTGAATAATAGTTTAAATAGATGATACAACCCCTCGATTCACTGAAACAAAATAAATCAGGTCATAGAAATCATACTAATCGCGTACATAATGTAACTTAAAAGTGACGTTGCATTGTATATGATCAATAAAACTCTCTTCCTTCTTTATCCACACACACCCCTTCCCTAAGTGTTATGTAATACAGATTGCAAACACTGGTTGACCAAACCCCTCAGTGATCCTGAAGGGTGGGTAATGTGATATGCAAGTATGTTCTTCTTTTTCTGCAAACTGTCAGTAAAAATGATCAGATTTAAACATTGTTAGTTCATGAATGTAACCCATCTCATTAATAGCATATTCAGTGCAGTGACCAAACAAAATGATGCAAAAGTTTGAGGTGAATAACCAAAATTGGCAGACTGTTCTGATGGGCACACTAAGGATAAATTATTACACTTGATTTATCAGACAATAATTGCATGGTTTGGTGCCAAATGCAACCAAATGTAGTTGTGTTCAAATAGTTCACAACTGTTTCTAAGAACTCTGAAAGAGGACGTGGTTAGACTGAAACAGAACAGAAAGTGCCAGAGAAGATTATAAAGATACACCAATTCACATCTTGATCATGGTTAAGCATGTTGGAATAATTCCACATTTTGTATGGGTTCAGATGCTTTCAAAGACACAAAAAAACATTGTGAAAGTATCATAAAAGTAATCCATATGAGTTTTATGGACTATGGAATTGTATATCGTCAGATAGATTAACATAATCATTCACTGATAATCTTCTCACCGCTGTGACAGAGTTGAGTCAGAGAAGAACCGGATCAATCAGATTTGTAAACAGATCGTTCAGACCGGTTGTGTGAACTAAATCATTGAAAGGATCTGACTCAATAAAATGTATTTGTTCAAAGAGTGCTAGGGTGGATGTCAAGAATAATTAAAGGATTAGTTCACTTCAAAATGATACCACTATTTTTTTTTTCCTACTCTGGAAGTCAACGGGGTACATCAACTGTATGGTTACCGACATTCTTCAAAATATCTTCAGTATCCTAGTGTTCAGCAGAAGAAAGAAATTCAAACAGGTTTGAAACAACTTTAGGGTGAGTTAAAGGGATAGTTCACCCAAAATGAAAATTAGCCCATGATTTACTCACCCTCAAGTCACCCTAGGTGTATATATATGTATGTCTTTCGGAATTTTGAGAGTATAGCCTACAATTCTATTGCGGTTCTGAGCCTGCTGATCAACTATTACAGATCCATTGATTTTGGTTGGATTTTTATGATTTTTTCTGTAGAATGAGTATACTGTTTGGTGAAAAGAATGACATATTGACTGATGTCATAACTTGGGGCCAATGAAGTAAAGATGAAAATATTGGAAAAAAGTGAGAAAACGCCTAATTTTTTTTGCATTAAATTGATGCAAAATCATGTAGAAATGTGTTTTAAGAGTTATTTTTTCAGTGGATGTTGTTCTGTGCACATGTGTTCTGTGTATCTGGAATGCATTTATTGACAGCCTACCAAACCCACTGAGGATTTGAGGAAAAAAAAACATTTTTCCACATTTTTCTGATAAAAAATAAAGGGTGCATACCACTGATCTATATAGAATGACATTATATAGATCAGTGGTGCATACACTAAAATGGCCACAATTTTTTTTCGCAATATTTCCGGCAGAGCAGACCCTCCAATTATTGGTTCTTAGGGTCAAAGTTAACAGAAAAAACACAAATAAAAAGTATGGCAGACCATGTCAGGTTCAACCCATTTTTTAAGACTTTGGCTCCCCGACTAATATGACATTCTTCTTTCAGACGAATACAATCGGAGTTATATAAAAAAAAATGTCCTGGCTCTTCCAGGCTTTAGAATGGCAGTGAATGGCCGTTTTGAAGTCCATTTTGAAGCAATGAGTTTGTGTTAGAAAAATATTAATATTTAACATGTTACAAAGTAAAATTCTAGCTTCCAGCCATACGCAGTCTATTTACGCCTAAAGCACAACTTGTGACGTCGGAAGTAATGTAGTGTAGTGTAAATATCAGCATTACGTCGCATTACTCGCATAAGTTGTGCTTTAGACTTAAGTGGAATCCGTATGTTCATTTGGCCGGAAGCTAGTTCTTTTACTTTATAAAGTTTTAAATATGATATATTTAAGATATTTTTCTTACACAAACGCGTCACTTCAGAAGGCCTTTGTTAACCCCCTAGAGCCGTGTGGAGCACTTTTATGATGGATAAATTTCAAAACAGAAATGGCCATTCACTGTCATTATAAAGCTTGGAAGAGCCAGGACATTTTTTTATATAATTCTGAATTCTGTATTCGTCTGAAAGAAGAATGTCATACACACCTAGGATGACTTGAGAGTGAGTAAATCATGTGATAATTTTCATTTTTGGGTGAACTATCCCTTTAATGATGACAGAATTCTCATTTTAAAGTGAATTATTATTTTAATAATGTACATTTTGGCCTGTTTCTCAGGTAAGTAAATTATGAAGAATTTAGATTTTAGGAGGAACTATTCATTTAATCTTGATGATTCAACAAACACTGCAACAACTAAATGCTGTAATGAGTCAGTTGCATATCTGTATAAAAGCCCAGTTATTAAGTGAGATTTTTGACACAATTCCATTTAGACCGCACACACCTTTAATGCTGGGATGACTGAAAATAAGAGAAGTAGGGGAGTGCGGGGCACAACCTAACACATTTTGGTTTTGGCTCAATTATTAAAAATAAGTTAGATTAATCTTCTTTTTTTACACAAGCAACATACACATCTCTGCTACAAATGAATACTTAAAGTTTTTTTCTAGAACCTACCATTTTCGTACAGTTGCACTGAAAGTGACAGAAGTGCACATGTTACAACTTACCGCATATGCAGGGTTAATTGTAACAGACAGAGGGGTTAGTTGTAACACTTGTGTGTAACACACATAATTCAGTCCTATTTTATCTGTGTAGTTTGTACATCTGTGTAGATAGATATCATACTTCCATCCCTCATCCAATCATCCTTCTATTATGGATCGATATCATGGATAGAGATATATGAAAGGGCTGCACAGTTTTGCAATAAATAAATAAAATCATCAAATATTGTAATTGCTATTGAATTATAATTTGTGTGTGGCAGCTGCATGCAAAATTATTGTTATTAATAATAATAAAAACATGCTCAAAATCACATTTTAAAGGGTTTATTGCATGAAAAACAGGCTTTTTAATAAATAAACAAGTGATCAATGCATAGTTAACAAATGTGAAAAATTCCAACATTGTTTGTGAAAGTCCAACAAAGTTAAATATGGCAATATATATATATATATATATATATATATATATATATATATAAAAGTTGTGTGGCTCCCATTTTTCATTTCATTATCGTTGTACACTTGGAGGCTTAGCTGTAACACTGTGCTACAACTAACCCCGCTGGGTAAAAAATATTTTAAGCCTATAGCTAACAGTTGCTAGGAGTTGCTGATATGTTTCAAAATGGTGCAATGTTTTAGCCAACAAGACCGTGATTAAGGTAATATAAAGTTAGATTTGGTGACGTACACACCCAACTCAGAAACCGAAAACATGATGAAAAAATGTACTTGCATGGTGTCAAAACACTCTTTGTCCAGTATCTTAACAGAATCTTATCAAAACTTTCCACAAATTCACGGGAGACTGTCTTCTGGCAGCGAGAGATAAAGAGCGGAAACACAACCTGCTTGACCCTGACTATATGTGAAAGGTCTGTGTTACATTTAACCCCGCGTTAGGTTGTGCCCCGCGCTCCCCTACACACACGACACACCCAAAGAACATTAATAAGGGCCTTCTTGCTATTTGCAGCCAGATGTTGTCTACCAACAGGAGATAACACAACCATGCTAACCAACAAAACCTTGACCCTTGCTAAGTCTAGGCAAGGGGGGTTCAATCTTTAAAGGTGATGATACACTGGGTAACTTTTTGAGCAATGTGTCTGGGCAATGTTGCTGTCAACGGGCAACCAGGTGAGACACAGGGCCCACGGCCAATCTAAAATATCCAGATAAAAATTTGTTGCCCATTCTCAATGGGAAAGTGCCCAAGCAACATTGTTCAAAAAGTTGCCCCATGTATCATCACCTTAAGACCCCCAAAAATGATCATTCTCATCCGAGGGACCCCCATTCTAAAATGTAAAATTCAACTATAGTCTTATAAGTGTATTCATATAATTGTAAAAACCCTATGTATACTGTAAAAAAACTAACATTATAAATATGTGATAAATAATAAATTTAGTTCCACCAGAGCCCAGTATGAAAACCTCTGGTCTAACCTAACATGTCTGATGCAACTGTATTTTAAGGTTCCCTTGATTTCTAACCGCCTGGCACGTGCCACACGAGGTGAACGGGTCTTCGACTCCCCAGTTCCAAATATGGACATTTAGTTATCAAGAAAGATACTGACTCGATGGCATATTGGTGCAATAATTCATAACTTTCTTAGAAATCAAGTACATCTAGTCTAATGTCACATTCAGCTGCTCCAGCATAAGAGTGCATAGAGTTCGCACATGTGGCTGTCTAGTGCATCGTTTTTTTTATGCACTCGGTTATGTAATGCAATGATTGATGATACCGAGTTCCGCGGAGACATATGGCGGTGCCAAAATAAATATAACCACCAAGAAAGCTAAATCGAGCGGAAAATAATATTTATGTTGAAGCTGAAACGTATAAAACCTCTCTCCAACTTTTAACTAGAACATAATACGTGTTTACGTTTTAAAACTGAGCATGCGCCCCCATCCTTCAAAAATGGTACGTGCCGGATTCAGCGTCATCCATTGTTTACAAATCAACCCTTGAGCTGTTTCTGTTGAGCAGCGTGAGCGTGGCGGACGCCGGGTAAACGATCCCATCCATTTGAATAAAAACAATTATCACGACTGGATATTATTGTACATAAAGATATATTCAAAATGCCTTGTCGAAAGGAGAATTATATCTTTTTGGAACAGTCGGTAACGGTGGATTCTAAGGAAGTAGACGCTCTCGTGTCGAAAATCGGCGAGGCGCTTCAGCTTCACAACAATAGCTCGAGTCAGAAGGCGATGTCACGTTTCCACGGTCTCACCACCAGCAGCAAACCGCCGAACGGCGGCAGCAACAACAACAACAACAACAGCAGCAGCGCGGCGGGCGGTCAGCGGTGCATCCGTCTTCGCAGCCGGAGTTTACGGACCAGCCGGGCCAGTCCGTACAATCCGCCCGGATCCAGCGATCAGGAATGGGACCATTTCAAATCCTCGTGGAACCGAAAGAAAATCGACGAGGACGATCCACACCAGCTCCTCCAGGAACTCATACTGTCGGGGAATCTGATCAAAGAGGCGGTCAGACGACTCCAGTTTCCCTCGGAACCACCGGAGAACGACATCTCCAAACCTGTAGACTGAGTTCACGAGCCCGCAGATGCATGGACGTCGTCACGGTTTCAGATCATGGGGCAGCCAGCTCGTTGTCATACGTTGGTTTTACAAACTTTGATATCACACCCTTATCATTTTTCTATTGTATATTACTGAGATGGAAATGTTATGTACTTTGGACTGTTTTGCAATGTGACCCTCCTTATTTAGTAATTGTTTACATTGTTTATCTCAGTGTTTGAATTGAAATGCAAATGTGATGCAAAAATCTAGTGGTTTATAGCATTTTATAATAGTATTAACTGGCCTCTGGTTGGTTTGTCCTAGAATGGTGCATCTTGTTTTGGTTTGCTGGAGTTCAGCACTGTGTGTCAGTAGCAACCGAGAACTGCTCAACTGCTTTGTTTACTGGTGTAGATGTGGTCGGGCTGCTGATTTGCAGTCCTCGCCTAGATCAGGCAACGGGTCACACTTTTTGTTTACTCATCAAACTATATTTGGATACCGACATATCGCTATTTTGATTTCAAACTGGCCCTGTGTGCACCTCGGGAGGGCCAATGTCCTCTGTCCCTTTCCATGTGAGGAGCAAGGCCAACACTCCTTCTCAAAGAGACACTGAGATCAAACTCACTCACATGCGTGTGTGTTATACATGGGGGATGTGATCACTGATCACAACACTGTCACTGCGGTGTTTTTTTTTTTTTAATTCCAATGTGGAGTTCTCATGTTTGTTTTTTGTTTTCACTCTGTGTAAACTCAGCGTATGCTTCGCAACGAAGTGTTTTTAATAACTCTGATTGTTCAGGGAATTTGGTGTCTAATAAACATGGTGTGTTTTTTTGCATAAGATCATTTTAGTTGTCTATTCTTGTAATCATTTCTGGTTTGAAAATGGTGATATCAGGCGATAATTATAATAGGCTACTTTTATATTTGCCATAGTACTGAATGATCACCATTCACATACTATAAACAAGGTACTTAAAAGAACGCATTACCAAAGTACATGTCCAAAATGCAATGTTAATAACCATTAACCATAATACTATGGTACTTTTTGACTTGTGACTCAATGCATTTTCTGTTGTGGCATTTTTGGATCCCATATTTATGTGTGTAACTCAAGTAGCCTACTATGTTTTTTATATAGTCCCTTAAGTAGCTAGGCTACTATACAATTTAACTACACTAGTAAAAAAAACGTGTTCAAGAATGAGACCACATGTGATTATGAGCGAAAACACAAGCTGACTCGCCACAGCTATGATATCTTAAGTGATATGGTCTTTGCACATGGTATGCGATTTAAAGTTAATAAATGATTAAGTAATTCATAAACGCAGCATTAGTACAGCGTCTAGCTAAACTCTATGACTTTTTTTTACCATAATTATGAGGTTAGAAGCTTGGTATTTTGTCTAATCGCCCAGCAGATGGCAGCACAATGTAAATCACACCAGTTCAGCTTGGGAAACGTCTGTAAATCTGAGGGACATAAACATACCACAGCTTTGCTACATTAGGAGATCAACTGAATTATGAAAGAATCAGCATATGCTCCATGAATTAAATACAGTTTTATTTATAAAAAATGCCCCTCAAGAATGCATTTTTATCAACTGCTTACAGAACACAAAAGTGAGTAAACAATAAGCCAAGAGGAAAGGCCAGGGGTTCAGGGATGGCCAAACATTACATAACCTTTGAATCCAGAAAATTATTATTATTATTTTTATTATAAATAAATAAAGACGAAATAAAGCTTATAGTTCATTAACATATAACAATCCTCTTCACACACATACACAAATTACACAAAATCACTCAATCCTTTTTTCTTTTCTTTTTTAAATATAGGATATAGGATTATTTAATATAAATGTATTTAGGCCTAAATAATATAAATTCATCTTTTTGAAAGCAAGAAAAATGGGGGATAATTTTTATAGTCTTACATTTGTGGATAAAATATTTTACAAGCCAAATAATACAAAATAAACATTTTCATATTGCTTCTCCCCATAAGTTAAAAACCCAAACAAAACATCCTTAAAATAAGTCTTTGTATATGAGGTGTACAATATCTTGCCAGAGTTTTCTTGAATGATCACAATGCTTAAAAAGATGCGAGAGAGTTTCTGGTTGTGAATCACAGAAAGTACAATTCACATCTACTCAATTTAAAAAATCTCTTTGACCTTATTTGCCAATAGATACTTTTCAGGAAGAGCCCAAACTTTCTTCCACAAAACATTTTCCACTAACGTTCCACTGAGTGGAGACAAAATCATTAAGAAATAGGAGACTATTATTTTTTTATGTGGATGATTTAAAGCATAATCTTCCTACATACGAGTCAGCCTGGCCTGGGAGATGTGTGTCAGAACTTGACAAAACTCTATTATAACTCTTAAATACCATAATAACACCATTAGGTATAGCACCAAATACAGTGGCAAACTGTTTTGGAGTATTATAGTGAGACAGCAATTCTTGATATGTAAACCATCCTGATTAAATAATTAATGATTGATCCCATTATTATTTCAAAAATAAAGACTTATGTTTATGACAAATATCCTTATTATTCCAAATTAAGTAATTGGTTGGAGAAAATGTTATTAAAAATCATAGACCATGCCAATAGAAATGAGAGAGAGCAACAGGGATCTTATCAATACTGAAGTTGCATAACAATACAAAATTTAAACCTCCCAACTGAGAAAATACATAATCTGGTATAATATTCCAAATACTGGATGGATTTCTCAAGTAATTCCTCAACCAGTTGACTTTAAAAGTATTATTTAAAGTTGCAAAATCAACAAAATTCAGACCGCCGTAGGCTACTGTAGCTGTTTGACAAAACTTAAAACATTATTTTTTTGTGTCTTATTTTTCCATACAAAATTACACAGTAATTGATCAATATTTTTACACATTATTCTATCGAGGTCTAAAGAGATGGCTGCATATGTCAGACGTGAGATGCCTTCCGCCTTAGAGAGCTCAAGGATGCATTACAATGGCTGCATCCGAAATCGCATACTTCCCTACTATATGTGATTTTCGAATAAGCCATCTAGGCGAAAAACAGTATAAAAGAATATGTCAGAATTCACAGTACTCATAAAAGAAGAGGCAAAAAGTACCCGGGTAATCTACTTCCTATTCCGGCGAGATTCTGGCCCTGTCCCAAATAGCACACTAAGCACTCGTGGTCTTCCTCTGAGTCCGCACTTTCGTGACGTAAGGCCACTTTGACTGTCGGGAAGAAGTCTGTGTGAATACGATGAACACTTTACTGTCCCATGATGCCACTGGAGAGGATTTGTGAATGGCAGTGAACCGACTCAACTGACCTTGGTAGGTTACATGATAATGACAGCATGGCAGATGTGCGTCCAGATAACATTCATACTACACACATTCATACTATATAGAACATACTTCCTTTAGCGGCCATAAAGTAACTACTTATTCAAAAAGTATACTCAAGAGAGTATGCGATTTCAGACGCAGCCATTGATTTGACTCAATTTGAGTGACAGATTTTTACTTGACTCTGATTGGTCAATCATTATGTCACTGTGACACAACCATCCATCAGCCCATCATCACCAGATCAGCATGCTCCCCCCACTCGTGTGTATGTGTGTGTGTGTATTTTAATATTAATATTTTGAATGAGCTTTTATTTTTATATGTTCAGCTTTTAGTTAAAATTTTAGCAGTTTTGTTGTGCTTTGACATTTTTATTAGGCTATAGCTCTTATTTTTTAAAGATGCACTATAATTTTTTTTTTGCTCAATTTAAATGATCAATCCTTCCAAAATGTGTTTGTCTTAACCTGATTCACTATGGTAAGCCTGTTATAAGTTTATATTTTAGAGACAGGATGGTTTTCGTGGGAAACTGCATATACACCTCACTCGCCCATGCCAGTGTTCTTCTGCAAAATGCATGCAGTTTTGTTTTTTAACCGCTAGAGGGCCAAAACTTACATAGTATACCTTTAAAATAAATATTTCTATAGCTGTTTATTTCACATTTAGTTTAAGTAATTTTAGCACTTCAACTTTTCTAATTTTCTAATCAATGTAATTTTCCATCTAATATTATTGTTTGATTTTATTTCAATTACGAAAACCTATTTTTAATTTGTTAACAATAACAACACTTGCACTGAGTGGTCAAATGTTTTTGTATATAACAACTGTAGCCCATAGATGGATTGAAAATACTTTCAGAGAATCAGAGTACTGAATTCGATAAAGATCTTATTTCTCAATCATTGTGTAGTATGAATACATTACCAGACATAGCCTACTACATCCTCCATGCTACCATTGATCTTTGACCTGACCACCAATTACAAAAACAATGATGTTAAATAGTGCAATGTAACAAAAAAGAACAACTTTCTTGGTACAAAAACACTAGAACTAACACTAACACTAGAAAAGAGCACACAGATTTCCAGAATTTTTTCATCGTTGTCCTTAACAATGCTGTCATGTGTCAGTCTTACTCTTTTCATACTAACACAAGTTAGACCAGATCATTGGCGCCATCTTGCAATACAAAAAGGTATGGTAGAAAACTAGTAAAAATGGGCTTGTGGGACTTCAGTGTAAAGTTTATAGTGAATATAAACCTTTTGATATATGGCTAGAAGCTCAGGAGTCTCCAGTTCAAGCAAGAAAATGAAAACATTACTCAGAGAACAAGGTACCAGTAAGAAACAATGAACTAGATAAGAGAGAATGTACACTCTAAAAAATAAACGTTCCAAAAGGGGATTTCACAGCAATGTCATAGAAGAACCATTTTGGAGTTCCCAAAGAACCTTTCTGTTAACAGTTCTTAAAAGAAAACATTCTTCTTGTATATATTTTAATAATCCGAAGAACCATTCTTAAAGAACCTTTTGTGCAATGTAAACTATCATCTTAATCATTTGATCAAATAAATCAAGTCACAGTGCTTTTGATTTAGCAGCAGCATTTTTTTGTAAAACACAATGCATAATTTACTCCACCTCAGAGAATCTAGAGAAGCTGCTTTTTAACTTTGCACAACACACCAGCTGTCATTGTCTGCTGAATTTAACCACTCATCCTCAAAGTCACACGGGAACGGCACAGTTCTCACCTGAAATCCCCAATCCACCAGAGGCTTCTGCTGTTCCTTCAAATGTCACAAACACCCGAGGCTCAAACAATTATACATAAGCCTTACATAAAAACATTTTTTTTCCATGTTCTGTCCTACATTCTGACCTACATCACAAAGTGACGATGATGAAATAGGGAATCCAAGATCCAAACCAAAAGTGTTGCTGATTTTCTAGCTTTGAAGGCGAGAATGAGTCACACCGGCAGTTGTTACGCTTTTGAGATCATGCGGTGTCTCCTCATTCCTTATGATGTGTAATGCAGCTGGACATTTTTACTTAAGTTGGCCAAATGCAGCATGCAATGTTTTTAATGTGTTGCTATACAGTAGTGAGTGCTGGATGGTTGCTAGGATGTTCTCTGTGGTTGCTAGGCTGGCCCAAGTGAAAATACAAGCGTGCACTGCCAAGTTAGAAATGACCTGTTCCTCTTCCTTTTGTTGTTGTTGTTTTGTATATTTTGCCCCAGGGGGGCATCGCTTCCCACTATCATAATTACCAGTTATGCATGTTCTGAACATCCTTTGTTTTTCCATCAAATTTAAACAAAATAGGTGGTTGAATAAAATGTTCGGGAAAAAATGGAATTATATAAAAAAATTACCTCAAGTTAACATCCGCTAGCTAAATAGCTAGCCAGTTAGCATCAGCTAACAATATTTTTCAAATAGCCTGATTTTCAGCATGGTTACTTTAATAAATATTAATATTTATCTACTGTTATTTTGGCTTGTATTTTTCATTTTAAGCTAACGCTGATTGTACTCTGATTTTGCTGTAAATGTATAAGCAAATTGCTTTGTCAGAGTGGGGGCATTTTACCCCACCTGTGTAACATAGCAGACTCAGTGAGAGCTGAGGGATCCATTTGCAGAGAATTATTAGAAGCAAGGTTAAATCACAGAGCCGCAAGCCAGGCAGTAAAGTCCAGGGTCAAAAAACAAGAAAACAGTCCAAACAGGCAATAAAATCCAAAACACAAATCCAAGAGAGTAAACGGTATAACAAAGCAGATAATCCTAAATCAAAGCAAGATACAACAATGGGACAACACTTAGAATTGCAGACCAGGCAAACAATACTTTGCAATGAATAAAGGGAATCAGGATAGAGTATATAGGAAGGAGAAACCATGTGACAGGAACCGAGGATAGAGTTCTGTATACGGGAGAGGGCGCCCTCTGGCGGTTAGGAGGAGGAACCTCAGGTTGGGATGTTACAGAATCCCCCCCTTTATGGACGACTCCTGGAGTCTTATGTGGCCGTCCTCATGGTCTCGGAGCTGGGCTTTGAGGTTGATCCCTATGAAAGTCATTGAGGAGAGAATGGTCAAGGATATCATTGGTGGGAACCCAGCTGGGTTTCCATCAATTTCTAATGGTGGTGGTGGTAGTATGGGTTCTGCATAAGTTACAAGGTAAGCGGGCTTGAGAAGAGAAATATGGAACGTAGGTAAGATTCTGTAAGAAGCAGGGAGTTGGAGACGGTATGTGACAGGGTTGATCATTTTAATGATTTTGAAAGGGCCAATGAATTAAGGACTTAGTTTCTTGCAAGGAAGGCGAAGCTTGAGATCTCTGGTAGAAAGCCAGACCATTTGACCAGGTTGAAATGACAGGGCTGCTTGTCACCTGCGATCAGCAGTGATCCATTGTCGTTGGATAGCACGTTGAAGGCTTACATGGGCAGCATCCCAAATCTCTTTGCTGTGTCCGGAACTTCAGGTTTTTCAGTCCAGGGGAACAATGGAGGTCGGTATCCTAATACACATTCAAAGGGGGTTAAGCCTGTGGAGGAATGGATGAGTGAATTCTGTGCATATTCTGCCCATGGTAGGAATTTGTTTCATTGGTTCTGTGATCTATGGCAATATGAACGTAAGAACCTGCAAATTTCTTGATTAAGTCTTTCCACCTGTCCATTGCATTGAGGGTGGTAACTCGAGGTTAAACTTATGTTGATGTTCAATTTTTGGCAAAAAGCTTTCCATACTCGGGAAGTAAATTGGGGTCCACTGTCCGATACGATGTTTTCAGGTAGGCCAAATATTCTGAATACATGGGTAAAGATTGTCTCAGCAGTGTCAATAGCACTGGACAGTCCTTTCAAGGGCACCAACCTGCAAGACTTAGAGAATCTGTCCATTATAACCATGACAGTGGTATATCAGTTCAAAGGAGGGCAGATCAGTAATGAAGTCTACGGCAATATGGGACCAAGGCCTTCACAAACTTGACATCCTTCGACATTGGTGACATAGGTGGCCAGGGTTGGCCACCAGAATTATTGTCTGACCACTGGTGTGGTTGATGCCATGGTGTCCGGAACTAGGTGATGTGTGAATCCATTGAATAACTTGGGTGCTTTGGTTTTCAGGCACAAAGAGTTTACCTGCAGGGCAGTCAGTGGGAATTATACCAGGTTGTTGGGAGTACTCGATGTCCATCATGATATCCCACACAATAGGTGCAACAACTATAGACGGGTCTAGAATGTGGGAGTTCACTTGAGCCTTTTTGTAAATACATGATAAGGCATCAGCCTTGCCGTTCTTGCTTCCAGGTTGATATGTGACAGTAAAGTTGAATCTTGTGAAGAACAATGACCATCTTGCTTGACAAGGATTCAGACGTTTGGTGGAAAGGATGTACTCAATGTTCTTGTGATCAGTGTGGACAGTGAATGGGAATTTGGCCCCCTCTAACCAGTGTCTCCATTCTTAAAATGCGGATTTGATGGATAATAGTTCCTTGTCTCCAACATGGTAGTTCAGTTCAGCAGGGGACAGTTTGCGGGAATAGAAGGCGCAGAGGTGAAGCTTGGCTGTATCACCATCTCTTTGTGAGAGTATGGCTCCAGTTTCAGTGTCAGAAGCATCAACTTCCACAATGAAAAATGGTTTGGGTCTGGATGATGAAGGATGGGAGCTGAAGTTAATCGGTTCTTAAGTGTTTGAAAGGCTGTATTTTCGGTGTGAGTCCACTGCAAAGTCTTGGGTTTGCCCTTTAGCATGGAAGTCAGGGGGCTGGCAACAGAGCTTTAGTTGTGTATGAATCGCCTGTAGAAGTCGCAGGTGTGCTTGGAGGTAGGCTTGCATTTCCCCAATTTGCTTCCGGAGATGCAGCAGTTTCTGTTAAAAATCTAATAACATGAAAACTCTTTCATGAAAAATAACATTTTTCATACTTGGTTTAAAATTTTTGTCATTGTCACTGAAAACTAGGCTAACTGCTCTTGACACATTCAACTTTTGTTTCACAGAAAAAAATCACACAGTCCTTAAGTGGACGTTTTTCCTCACCGTGAATTCAGACATACTTCTTTTGTCTCATGATGTTTTTCGCCTACTATTTAGTAGGGAAGTATGCAATTATGGATAGAGCCATTGATTCAACCGAGTTGTCCAAAAACACACTCGGCAAGGATTCACCATTTTGTTGCCCAGAAACAGGCAACAATAAATTCTGAGGTGACTTCATTGGGAAATATTGTTGTTGGTGCATTAAAATCAGACAGGGTGACTGGCAAAATTGTACCTAAAATTTAAGTTACTCAGTATCGTCTTTTCTTGTTTATTGAATGGTTGTAAAGCAACGTCACACTCGAATTCGCTGTTTTCCCAAGTATTCAGGAACAACAGTCCCCTTGTTCATGTGATATTGTTTTGATATTAATAATGTTTCCCTTAAACAACAAAATGGCCAGTTCATACAGAACGAGTTTTTGCGTTCCACTACTGCTTTTCAATAGCTTTTCTGTAAAAATGCCTCTCGCCCATGAGTGTCGCGTTTTAAAGCCACAATGTCAAATAAGAATAAAACGCACCACTAGACACTTATTTTCAATTGGTCTCGCATTTTTAAACGTAAGAACTCTGTATGAATAACCACTAAGATATTAAAAAAAACTGTCTAAATTACATCTTCTGCACCTATCAGAAAACATAACATCAGAAAAATGTATTTTGAATGCAAAGTGGAAGACACTGATTTCAAAGCAAACCACACACAGACCCAGATACACACAGTCTGCTGTTCTCTAATTAGTGCCCATTGTGTGACACCATTTTCTCTGATCAGATACCCGTTGGTTCACAGGGTCACTTCAGGGCACACCTGTGAGCAGTTGAAACATGAACAAACAACTTGAAAGACTAATGAATAGCTAAAAGCTGAGATAATTAACCTCATCATCAGGGTACACCTGGGAAAAGAACAACCATGAGAGTGGCCAGCAACCAAAAAAACAGCTGTAAATAAATGCAGCTAAAGGGGCACATTCATATTTGATTGAAATGGTAGTCATCTATTGTCCTCGATCCAAACACACATGCGGCACTTAAGCTTTAGATAACACTTTAACACATTTTTTTTTGCATGTTCTTTCACAGAGTTTCCTTTTTACCAGGGCCCTCTAATGACAGTACCGTGAGCAGAACAAAAGCAAATGGCAAATCTTGAATTAGTGTAAAAGTACACTGATACACCCCTACTTTGCATTTTTAAGACAACACTTAAAAAAACAGTGTAACCAAGGTATTTTAAACATGGACATGTACCATTTTTATTGACATCAATGATTCCATAATTAACCATTAAAATCAATGGAAATTTTCACATGCACAAAAGCTTCTTTAAGTGGAAAAATATTCTTTAGATTATTAAAATGTTCTTACAAAAAAAGATTTTTTAACAACGGTTCACTGAAAGGTTCTTCAGTGGCACAAAATTTTTACTTGAGCGCAGCGAATTTGAATAATTGCCGTGTCATGCGTGAGACGTTGCAAAAAATGTGAGATATGAGCGCAAAGGTTAAGCACATCCGTCTGGCGCTTACATGGGAAAACAATGGAAAAGTATAGAGCAGTGGAATGGGAAAACGCTTTCTGTGTGAACGGCCCCTAACAAATTTCTTTTTTATAAAATGTATTGCTTGAAAAGTGTTTGTGTGCTATATTTCTTTAAAATAAATATTTCTTGTCTGATATTTTGTTATATATCATACAGTGCTATCCATACATTTTGTAAGTGTGAATTATGTGTCAAAATACTTTTATGTTTCCCTGTATTTTGAAGTATTACCATCTCATATACCATCCATACTGCCACATTTCTGTAAGGGAAGCTCTTGAGAAACAATACATTGGTTTTGAAAGAAGGTTTCTCACAGTCTTTGTGAATTACTGCTTTTGTCATCCTAAACAATTGCAGTCTTTGAGAAAGTGCACAGCACAATGGGCGTCCACAGCTTTCCATCTCTTTTTGATTCTCTTTCCCATTCCATTCTGTCTCCCTCTTTTCTGGCTGGCATGATGATCCATGAATGGTCAGCCCCCTAAAATCCCATCTTCAAACATGTTCAAGCTTGTGACTCCCTTCTGCATTTTTGGCAGGTATTTAAAAGCTGTCTGAAATCCCTCACACACACCATGTGTTATAGCTGATTAGCACGTGACATTTGTGCTAGAATTTAAATATTTGTGTTTGACAAGATAATACAGTTTGAGATTACTCTTCACATTTATAAGCGTGTAAAGAGATTGTGTTTTAAAATGATTTGTTGAATGCTGTTTGGGTGTTTTTGGAGGGGAAAAAAACATTCTACCTCTCAAACATGCCGTTTTGTTTTGTTTCCCCGGAAAACAGCCTTTACATTTTTAAAGCAATATCTCTGTTCCAAAACCTGAGCTTTATTTTAAGGCATCAAAAACACACAGATGGGAAATCTGTTCCTAAAGCTATAGGCAAGAGAATAATGTTATGCACTGAATGCATCCTTCTCCATTAATGTTTGTGTGCTTTTATATGTCATGCTTATTTTACCATTACTATTTTGGGAACCGAGCTAATGTGACATTATGTCTCTAAGAACACACTTCTACTCAACTTACTCTGTTTACTGCGTCATTTCAAAATGTTGAATATTTTATGAACTCTATACATGCTTGCCTTTGCTCTCCGAATATGACAGCAAACTGTCAGATTCACCATATAATCCCTCCATCTTTCACATTTTACATGTGGAGAGTATCAAGAAAAATCTTTGGTGTACAAGCAATGTTTTCTGACACAGTTCTGCTTCAAATATGGCATAACATATTCCTCCCACTGACACAGAAAAGAGAAAAATATCAGCCGATCTTCTCTTGAGCTACATAAGTAGCACTAATGTTTGAACCGTTGCAAGAAGTGCTGCAGATAGCAGTTTAATCCACCATCACAGGTCTGCAAAAGGACCAAAGAGTTGCTAAATTGAAACTGGTCCTGCTGAAACACTTTACTTAAACACTGCATCTTTCTACATTAATGCAGTGCTGGAGATATGACTGTGCGGATAGTGGACATTTAAACAGATGATCGTCCCAGTTACCCATTTCTCCCTGGCCTTGCGAAAATCATTTTGTGAAATTGGATGGGCTAAGGTTAAGGATGGGCCAAGGATAGTCCTTGGACAAAGAGTTGATACAACTCAGTTTATCGGTCCTGTCATAAGACAGGGACAACCATTAGCACTAACAGGTTGACTTCAGATGCATAAAGCTTCCTCCCACTCACCCTACAGGCAGCAGTCCAATTTTAGCTGTCTGTGTAACACAGACTGTTTAAAATATGAAAAAATGGAGCAATATTTGACCAATTTCATGCACAGGAAACTGTTCTTGAGCAAGAGTGCTTCTGTGAAGGCTTAAACTAACTATGTCCAAAAGTTAGTTTTTTTTTTAAAGACTGACAAATGTTTGAAGTCGGAGATCAAAGACTTGTGCTCAGGCAATCATTATTTAATCAAAGGAATATTTAAAAAAAATTTAACTGTACAGCTGAAAAAGAGAAGTTATACAACTGAAATTATCCGAAGGCCAAAAGACTTGCACTTTGGGTGAAAAGTCAGCGGTTCTCCAGCATGAATTTTTTGTTTGCATATTTTAAGGTCATTGCACAATGATGTGATCTCGGCAGATTCAAATGCTATTCAAGATTTTTCATACAGCTATAATAAGCACACCCTTCCAGTAGCCTTGTCCTACTCATGTGTCCCAGCTGTAATTTGTTTGCGTGTCTGCCTTAGGCTTTCTTGCACATTCTTCACTTGTATTTAGCTACTTTAAGGCCTTCACCTGGCCTCCATTTGGACTTTGCTGCTGTTCTGCCGCAAGACTGTTTCTAACATTTCACTCAGGTGTTGGACAGCTGCATAGATTGCAGGGTTGGAAAAAATTCTGAATTTAAGGATGAGCTTGCTTTTAAGTTTTTAGTTGTATTTTTAGGTCTGTAAAACCAATCTACCATCTAGGCTATACAAAAGGGGACAACTTAAGGTAGGGACACATCAAAACGACGCCAAAGAATTAGCGCTGATGAATAGCCTAATTAAGATTAAGCTGACTGTCGCGTCGGGACATAAAAGCTGCACTTAAACACACCGAGAGAACTACAACTGTCAACTAGCATGCACGTTCAGCGCATAGGTTCTGCGCCTGCATGTAAATGAGACAACTGTCTATTTCTGCAGATATATTATTCTATATTCGTCAATTAAAAAAGGGAAACCAACAATGCAGATACCGTAAACAAAGAACAGCCTTCTATCTGTACCGTTTTGAGTTCTTTGCCCTTTGTTTTGCTATTATTCTCGTGCACTGACTCGTTCACTAATGCCGGGGACACACTTAACAACTAGCTGAAACCTCTATGGCTGAAACATTCTAAGACAACTGAACACACTTACAGACTGTTTCCAACATTGACTGGAGCAGAAGTGAACACCGACCGAAGCAACTGTCTCTGACTCGGCGCGTTTGGACATGATCAGTCGTAAGTATCAAATTACATTGATAGGCCTTATGTATGTCCCTGGCTTAAGCTGAACAGCCAATCAGAGTTCTCTCTCTCACCGACGGCCCGACGGTGATTCTACATGCTGAATCGGCCTTTTAAAAAACCTGACGATGTCCGACTAGAGCCAACGGTCCGGAACAGACAGAAAAAACTACGGCCGATCGTCGGCTTGGTGTGTACCTGGCTTTACTTGTTGTTACTGAAAAAGTGTGGTTGTTCGATGACAACCTTTGCTAGTGTAATGGAGGGATGAGTTTTTTTGAGACGTATGAGTTTTTTTGTTGTTGGTATTTTCAATGCATTTTGAAATGAACTGCTGCACCAATCTGAAAGTTTCTAAGGAGAACTGTGTGATAAGTTTTGAAAAAGTGACCAAAGTATTGAGAAATGGGTCCTATAGCGATTGTAAAAAAAAAAAAAAAAATAAATAAAAACAACTGTGATTAGTTCACTCAGATAGATAGATGCTCCAAGAGACCGTGGGGGCGTCCAACTGCATCGCCCTGGGCTTGTTCATATCAGAGAGGGAGGTTGGTGTTAAAGAAGTCAAAGAGCACAATACTGTGGCGCACAAGCACAAGAAGGTTCTAACTAGGAAAACTACTTTACATACAAAAACTTGTTTCCTTCTACATGGATGATGTGAAATCCATTTTAGTGCAACAACATATAATATTAAGGATGATCATTGGGGCAATTGTACAAACACAGCGGGTCGATGACAACAAGATCTTCAGCCATTAAGGCAAGTGAATCAAAAGGCAATTTGTTTAGTGAGCACAATATGCAGAGACAGGAGAGCTAGATTTTACATTCTATTAGATTGCTGAATGTCAAGATGTAGTGGTTAATTGGACAAAAATAGGACTTTCAGATGAGAGGCTGGAGAAGTCTTTTATGTCACGCCTCAAGAGATCTGCTCACATTACATTGGAATCTTAGAGGGTCAGACTTCACTATACTATTTTGAAATGAATGAGGACCTTTTGTATAGATGATATTGATTTAGATTAAACCTATTCACCATATCAACAGTAAAACATTAGCCACCTACCCACCGAAATTACCCGGAACAATTTGTCCCAGGAACTTTTTTCCCCCTAGACCTGTTGCTAGAGTAACCCCTCCACCCGGGTCCTACTCGCCCCGCTCTGTGCGGGCCTCGAACCCGGGTCTCCGGTATGAGGATCAGGCGCTCAAACAAGGAGACTAAAGACTGCAGCCTCTAGTGTCTGTCGCCTGAGCGTCTATTGAGATCAGAGGAGTGAGGTTTAATCGCACAGCGACTACTAGCTGGCCTCCGTAAAGCCACTTGTCCACCAGCGTCTCGATTTCTGACGCGACGCCAAAGCCCATTCATTTCCTATGGAACTACGTCAGGCATGCTGGGTCGCGTCGCGTCGATTTGGTCAACAGCGGCGCTGCAAAAAAGTATCTCGGTGGATACTTTATGCAAATGAGAGCGTCAAAACGCGGGGCAGCAGCCAATGGAAACTTGGCGGCGAGAATTTGTGTATGGGCGTTGCTATGGTTTCATATTTAAAGTACATTTTTCCCGGCGTGAAAATGGAGGAATTTTTTTTTATAAAAAAGTATTTACCGGTATACAGAAATTATCCCTCCAAAACTTCACAAATGTCCAGCCCACAAACCCCGCCCCCAAGCAGCGAAAACGTCACAGGCGTCGCGTCGGAACAAAAATTGATCGGACGCTGGTGGACAAGCGGCTTTACACTATAGCTAGCCGCGTTTCCACCGCGGTCTAAAGTACCGTGAAGATTAGGCAAATAATCAGTCAGGTGACGTAGGACTGCGCGCGACTTTACAGTTCCCACTGGATTTCATCCTCTTAATTTAAGCTTAATAAAGCCTGAACCTCGTTGTTGGTCCATCGGTCATCGGTCCATCGGTCAACTCCATTGTTGATTCGAATAGCAGACGACTGTTACTGCACGCAACGCAACAGATGGTGGTTGAATAAAATGCTGCGTGGAGTCAACCAATCAAAATGCGGCATGAACTCAACCAATCAGCATGTTCAGCACCCAAGTCCCACCCCTGAAAGTTCCTGAACTTTGTAAAAGTACTACCTCGCGAGCAGGGACTTTCGGAGGGGGAAATATTTACCCCGAACTTCATTTAGACCCTGGTTCCTGCGTTGTAAAACACACTGAGTGCACCCCAAAGTTCCTAGTTCCTGAGGAAAGTTCCTGCAGTGGAAACGCGGCTATTGAGTAATTGTACATCTTTACAAACAGTGTCTTTTATAGTCTTTTTTCTAAGCCAATGCTCGTCTGTCTCTCAGAAACGGCCCTTACCCCTCCCCAGGTGCCCTGACCTAGTTGTGAGAAACCTCCTGGAATCACGGGTAAGCACTCATTTTTCATCACCACTCTCAGGTCTCACTGGGAAAGAGAACAGCTTGACCAGTGTCCTTGGCTTCAAAGGAAGGATTTCCCCTTCCAGGTGAATGGATGATTTTAAACCCATTAAAGAAGTGTCTGTAGTTGTATAGCCATAGATCAGAATATAGTAGAGACTGGGTGGTTTCTTTTAAAATTCACCCTATATATTTTCTAAATGCATGTTATGTTTTGTATCGTCAGCACTTCATCCGTTCAAATGTCAAAAAAGAAATGTTGTACCTCACAATGTTATATATCAAAGACCTGGTTTCACAGACAGGGCTTAGATTAAGCCAGGATTAGGCCATAGTTCAATTAGGACATTTAAGTAGCTTTTATAAATGTATTTTTCTAAAGAACATTACTGATGTGCATCTTGAGACAAAAACAATGGCACGTACATATTTTTAAGATATATCAGTGCAAGTTGCTTTCATTTAAAACAGCTCAATCATTCATTTTAGTCTGAGACTATGTTTAAGCCTTGTCTTTGAAACTGAGGGAAAGTGTCATAACTTGATCTTTTGGTGAAAGCGACAGATTTTTCTCTGGTGACAAATGCAGGACTTGTCCAATCATTTAGTCTGCTTAAACCGCTCCCCTGCAATCTCATCAGCCTCCATTGTTTATTGCAACGCCTTCATCTCAAAATCCAATCAACAACTAATGAATAGAACCAAGTCCATGCCCTAAATTTTTTCTTTTTCCATAATCCGTTTCACTCGGATGTACGTCACAATGCGGAAAAATAGATATGTCACTACTTCTGTTTCATCCCGACTTTAATGTGCCTATAAGAAAATAGCAGCTATCCAGAAAACTCAACAACCAAACAGCAACATGCTAAAAACCACTGAGAATACCCTTTAAACCGCATAGCAACACCCTGGCAACCCCAACATTGAGGTGATGTGTTTTGTACAGATAATCATAAACTTTAAGAAATGTAAAATTCTATTAGTATACTAATTGTGTTTATCATTAAAATATTTGGGGTGATTGTTCAGATGCACTTTTCACAGGTTACTCGATGGGGATTTGGTTAGTGTTTCCTAAATGTGATTTGAAAGCTGCTAGACTCTTCTGCTGACAGTTGTTCCAAGACATTATTCTGTGCTCAGACAAAATAGTCTCAGGAAGTGCTTCTCTTATTAGAGTCTTCTGCTTCTGTGCTTTCCGTGGTGAGCTGATGTAGTGTTGGCACATATAGAGCCATAAAGGAGCTTGTGTGACTGGAAGAGCAGCATTTGGAAAACACAGTTAATGTTTCCTTTTCTCGACACTGATGTGTGGCCCATGAGCCAAAATGTTTGTAATATTTCTGTAAAGTGATAAGCAGTTTATTAAGAGCTGGTCTGTGTGATGTACAAGGAACACAAATCTGTAGATAACTGCATGATGTTTGATTAATTCTTAAATTATTTGCAGGTCATTTGTAATGTGTATTTGGTACAGAATACACTATAGATACCAATAAGATTGTTTTGTTATAAAAAGTCTTTCACAATTTAAACAAATTATGTTTGACAAACCAGTCACAAACTTTCACCTTTGAACTTTCAGCATGTTCTTACGCTGTCAGGATTCTTTGATGAACAGATTTCATTGAACTGCATTTATTTGCATTTATTAAATAAAAATCTTTTGTAACATTTTAAACGACTTCTCTGTCACTTTTGATAGATTTAATCATCCTTGATGAATAAAAGTCATTTCTACAGCAAATGTTTGAATGGTATCATTGTTTCCACAAAAAATGTTAAGCAGCAAATACTGTTTTCAGCATTGATAATAATAATAAGAAATGTTTCTTGAGCATAAAATCAGCATATTAGTATGATTTTTGAAGGATCATGTGATAAGACTAAAGTAATGATGCTGAAAATTCAGCTTTGCCATTACTTTAACCGTTGACTTCCCCTGAGATCTATGTCACCTTGTCCCTTTTCTTTCAGCTCGCACATGCATCCGTGCACACAGAACTGTACACACACTCACAAATGCAGCAGGACAGACAGTGCACTCTAATTACACACGGGGCCCTTGGACTCGCATCTGGATTTCTGGTGCTAGAAAGACAGGTTGTGGAGGTATCAGTCACCCAGGGAATAGACACAGCCCTCATCTGTAGATCAAACACATTCAAATGCACACTATATATAGCTCAACCAGGGCACGCAGAGTGCTGATGTCCTTTTGAATCAAATCAAGTTGAATTTTATGAATGTAGTTATCACTAGAAGAATGAAATTCTATACTCATATAAAGCACATAAAAAATGCAGATCTTTTATACAGAAACAACAGGTCCAAAATTAGTACTTTATCTGACTCTCATTTAGGATGCAAAGTCGAAGAAAATTTGTACATATTGTACATTTCATTGAAATCTGGACAACCTCTTAAAAGGAGAGATTGATGTTTCTTAAATCTTTTTTGCAGGCCTTGCTGTTTTCCAGCTGAAAACAATCCACTAAAGACAGTAACAGGACAACAGTTGTTTCACTATTAAATCTTGCACTAACCATAATAGTTGTCAAAATCTCTTATTTTTAGATGCATTTACATGGTTACAGTATTTTAATCTTCCTTAAAGGGGGGGTACAATGGTGTTTCATGTATTCAGAGTTGTTTACAGTGTTAAAGAGATGGATTCTCATGCTAAACATGGGCAAAGTTTAAAAAAAATATTTTGGACGAATAACGGAGAATTTCTGTGCCGAAAATCTTACTTCCGGGTTGGTACAAGTTTCGGCTGGTTTTTTTTCGACCGTGGATCTAATGACGTAGACCAGAGTGGAACTCCTTATATGAGCATTTCTCTCGGAAAAGCGCGCCCGCGCACACGTCGACCAGAGGAGAGCGAGACCGCG